>NC_057798.1:568917482-569238522 GCF_018294505.1 Triticum aestivum
GATCTACGCGAAGCAGAGTGAAAGAGTGGATACTAGGGTTTGGTCTGGATGGGTTTTTTGTGGGGACGGGGTGGGCTCGGCGTGTCTGGGCCGCCCCATACATGGGATGTATATTAGGAGTGCCGGTTGGGTCGGAAAAACTGACCGATCGCTGATCGGGCTGCCCTCCCGATCAAAATTGGGAGACTGACTCTAGATGCTCTAAAAGTATCTATAATCACACTGGGCAAATATGACCCTACATTTCCATGGACGGTGCCCGCTCACTGATCAGGTTGCCCTCCCGGTCAAAATAGGGAGACTGACTCTAGATACTCTAAATAAATATGACTCCTATATTTCCATGGACGGCGTCCGGTCACTGATTAGGTCACCCTTCTGGTCAAAATAGGGAGACCGATTGTAGATGCTCTAAAAGTATCTACAATCACACTGGGAAAATATGACCCCTATATTTCCGTGGAAGGCATCTGGTCACCCCTCGTTTGTACACGCCTTCAATCGTCCCCCTCATATCCAAACATTCAAATTCATAAACAAGCGTGCAACGTGGATCAAAACTACACAAGACATACGACATAGTTCATACGGGACATATCTAACTATGACATAGCATAGGGAAGTTCATCATACATGCCATCAGACTAATTTTTTTGGCATGTTCGACATGACATATCAAATTAGGGCATAACATAGAGAAATTCACCATATATGTCACTGAACTACCAAATTTGGCATGTTCTACTAATTCATAGGACTAGAGAGACCACGGGCACCGCTGCCCTTGCCCTCGTCCTCGTGGTCACGGAAGTAGGGCTGGAAGATGAGATAGAAGTCAAGCCAGATCTGCTTGGCGTCGGAGCTGGATGTATCAAACGCGACACCGAACATTTTCAGATCCCCCTCTTTGTGGGGAAGGCCGATGAGGGTATGAACTGCCTGAGCCTGCTCCACCGTGAGGTCATGGGCGGCCCGGGCTTGGCGCTTCGCCAGTATAAGGGCATGTGCATCCTTGCCGTCTGTCGCTGCTGCGCGATAAGATGTCTCCCTTTCACAGTTGGCACACTATCTCTCGACCTCGTGCGTGCCTCCGTAATGGCAGCATCGATGCATTAGTGGCCTTGGGCATTGCTGCCATTGACCTCAGATCCTGAGGCCGACGTCGACGGAACAATGACCCATCGTTGAGGATACGCTAAGCCAGGGTGTCGGAATCTCCTACTGGGGATCCACTTAGCGGCACTCGCTGGCTCCGGTGACGGAGCGGACATGCGACACGAGCTTTCATTGGACACGCTGCCACCACTTGATCCCAACTGGAGTGGCAGTGAAGGCGCACGGCTGGTGGATCCGTGGCTGGGCGGCTCCCAAGATGGAGCTTTGGTACCCTCGAGGGAACGACATACCGCGACCAGGAGGGCTCTCGCCTCCTCGTTCGAGTAGGTGACGAACTCCGAGTCGACGGATCCGGACCGACCGGACTCGGATCCGCTGTCGGAGCTGGACATGGTGGAGAGGAGGGAAGGGGAGGACGGGGGGAGGGGACTAGGCTGGAGTTGAGCGGAGTGGTCGAGAGTGAGGGCTAAGGTTTCGTCTGGGGTGGGGTATATGTGGGGTTGAACTGGGCCAGTCGGTCTAACGTGGCGGACGCACTCGGGCGTGTCCGGGCCACCTGTCGGTGTCAAAACCGGCGGATCTCGGGTAGGGGGTCCCGAACTGTGCGTCTAGGCGGATGGTAACAGGAGACAAGGGACACGATGTTTTTACCCAGGTCCGGGCCCTCTCGATGGAGGTAAAACCCTACTCCTGCTTGATTAATATTGATGATATGGGTAGTACAAGAGTAGATCTACCACGAGATCAGAGAGGCTAAACCCTAGAAGCTAGCCTATGGTATGATTGTTGTTCGTCCTATGGACTAAAACCCTCCGGTTTATATAGACACCAGAGAGGGCTAGGGTTACACAGAGTCGGTTACAATGGGAGGAGATCTACATATCCGTATCGCCAAGCTTGCCTTCCACGCCAAGGAAAGTCCCATCCGGTCACGGGACGAAGTCTTCAATCTTGTATCTTCATAGTTCAGGAGTCCGGCCAATGGTTATAGTCCGGTCATCTGGACACCCCCTAATCCAGGACTCCCTCAGTAGCCCCTGAACCAGGCTTCAATGACGACGAGTCTGGCGCTCCTGTCGGTGTACTAGAGTAGGGGTACCCTAGTACCCCGAACTTGTGCACGGGCAGCTGTAGCGCCCCGCGGCAAGGGCTTGCCGGGTGACCGCCAGGGTCCTTCGTGGTCCCTTTGAAGCCATTCAAGAACAACGTGTTCAAGCCAAGAAGACAAGGCCCCGACAAGAGGAGCTTGCCGGGAAGGCCAACCAAGGCATCTCAAGGAACTTGCCGCGACGCACCACGCGTCCCGGCAAGGCCCGGTGAGCGACAAGCTTCCGGGTGCGACAAGACAACGACCGCAGCAAGGCACTTGCCGCGGCAAGCGGCCACTCTGTGCCCACGCTCTAGCGCATCCACCAACGTGTCGCCCTGGGGGCCTTTCCAGGCGCGCGTGGCGGGAGGCTGTGCAGCCAGCGGTGCACGGTGGCATGCAATGCTGACAAGATCGCCATCGTGGCGAGCGGTGGCGCCCCTGACGGTCCTTTTTTGCACTGTTTGGGCGACACAGACGGGCATTTAATGCCCTTGTCCCCTGCCGTCAGGGTTAGGTAGGATGCACTGTACAGGTAGCTGTACCAACCACCTCTCTTTTTACGTTTTTACCCTTGTTTACGTTGCCACCTGTCGGTGACCCCTTGAACATATAAAAGGAGGACCATGCGCAACGTAAAGATGGTTCGGCTCAGTTCGAAGCCAGAAACACACTCACGCTCGGTCTCGTTAGCTGCTCGTGTGTACTGTAGCACTCAGCGCTCCCGAGCAAGAACTCAATACAATCAGACAAGCAGCAGTAGGAGTATTATCTCTCCGGAGAGCTCCGAAGCTGGGTAAACTGCTCGTGTGCTTCGCCTCGATCCGCTCTTCGTGCGACCTCCGCCCCCCGCCGAACCGAAAGGGGCTCGGTCCGCCGGTCCCATAGGTGTTCGTGGATCAGTTTCCCCGATCCATGCGCAATGTAAAGAGGGTTCGGCTCAGTTCGAAGCCAGAAACACACTCACGCTCGGTCTCGTTAGCTGCTCGTGTGTACTGTAGCACTCAGCGCTCCCGAGCAAGAACTCAATACAATCAGACAAGCAGCAGTAGGAGTATTATCTCTCCGGAGAGCTCCGAAGCTGGGTAAACTGCTCGTGTGCTTCGCGTCGATCCGCTCTTCGTGCGACCTCCGCCCCCCGCCGAACCGAAAGGGGCTCGGTCCGCCGGTCCCATAGGTGTTCGTGGATCAGTTTCCCCGACATCGCAGATTGTCTTCAGCATTGCAAGGCGGGTTCCTCCTCCGAATACTTCATAGAAGATTTTGAACACAAGGATAGTGTCCGGCTCTGCAAAACAAGTTCCACATATCACCGTAGAGGGAATAATATTTGCACAAATCTAATCTGCTGACGTACTCCGCAGTGTGACATCATGCCACGACCAAGCCTTTATTCGAATCGTTTTACTGCCCCACCTCAGCGCGTTTAGCGAGGCGGCTTCCTTGGCATGTCTTGTCAAAGCAGAGATCGTGTCCCCTTATTCCGGGGTTCTCACCAATACGGGCGTGAGTAACCCAATCATGCCTATTAGTATGTCTCCTCAATTGAAGGCGAGTCCCAAACGGTCACGGGGAGGGCTCTTGGTATTCAACCTCTTTATAAAGAGACCAAGGCTCGACTCCTTTCTTTCAATCTCAATCAAATCCGCCTCTCACCTTGAGTTCCAACACCCAAAGCTCCAGATTCAGACGCTTCGGACCTCCGATGATGTCCGGCTCCGACCTTCAAGGCTGGTGGATGCCTTCCTCCGTTATGGAAGAAGACGTGCTAAAGCTAAGAGATGCCAAGTATCTAACCGGCGAAATCTCGCATAGGCTGCCTGCTCAAGGGCAGGTTATTCCCACTCCCAAGCCTGGTGAGAGCGTGGTGTTCGCGTCTCACTTCCTTCGGGGGCTAGGCTTCCCGACGGACCCCTTCGTGAGGGGGCTCATGTTTTATTACGGGCTGGAATTTCACGACTTAGCTCTGGAGTCCATCCTCCATATCTCATCGTTCATTGTCGTGTGCGAGGCCTTCCTCCGTATTACTCCTCACTTCGGATTGTGGCTTAAGACCTTCAAAGTAGAGCCGAAGATGATCAAGGGGCAGCACGCAGAGTGCGGAGGTGCTGTTATAAGCAAGAATGCTGATGCTCCATGGCCCGAGGGCTCCTTTCAAGAGGAGTTCAGCTTATGACAACGAGAGTGGTTTTATGTCACAGCTCCCAGGGGCACCAAATGGGTGGCGCCACCTGCATTTCGCTCGGGTCCCCCACCACAGTTAGCGTCATGGGTCAATAAGGGGCTTAACTGGGGGCCGTCCAAGGACGTGCCCTTGTTGCAGGGCCGCGTTCAAGATCTCCTAGAAAGAGATATCAATCTGGCCGTAGTGACGCAGGTTATGTTGATTCGCCGCATCCTATCCTGCAAATGTCGCCCCCTCCGCCTGTGGGAGTTTAATTCGGAAGGAACACGAGCCCTCCAACATTTTGTGGGCGCGACACCCATGGAGATGTACAAATTGTTCTTCGGATCACAAGCAATGTGTCCGGACTCATCCGAGGACGCAGGTCTGAGCTGCAATCGCCCGGATACTCAAGTAAGTAGCCCTGTACCCGGACACGTTATCCATATATTTATCATAAAATTGCCCTTAAAAGAGCTATCTCTTAAACAGGAGTGGATAGCGAAAGCAAAGCTAATTAGGTGTCCGGCCCCCTCCCTGAGACTACGCCGGATCCCGTGTTAACTAGGATGCTGGAGGTTGCGCCTTTGGAAGAAGGCGAAGAGGGGAACAAGGAAGCTACCGCCTCCCCGAAGGAGGCTGTCAAGAAAGGAGGAATCGAGAATTCCTCTAACCAGGGGAAGAAGAGGACCGCCTCTGAAGACCAGGAGGCCATGGTCTCAAAGCGGGGGAAGAAATCTTCGTCAGAGGGTCCGGCGCCGGGGGGTGCCTCGGTCGCATTGCGCCCCCAAGGGGATCAGCTCTCCACCGAGCCGTAAGTAAAGAGGGGGGTTTTAAAATGAGATACATCCCTGCTCTATTTCTAAGGAAGATAACCGAAATTTTACCTTGTAGTTCGGATCTAAGCCCTTCTTAGCAGAGCTCATCTTCAGGGGATCTTCGTCCTGAGATGATGGAGAGCGGAATGCCTCCCCCTGCCGTACCGCCTTGCGAGGCGGGCGACCCTGAGGTGTCGTCACGGAGGGTTTCTCCGAATCCGGCGGGGCCGGAAGGCAGTCGTATGCCCCCCAAGGCCCTTCGTGTCCGGCCTTCGAAAAAGGCCATCGGACGAGTCCGGAACCGTCCGGTGCACGGTCGGAGGAGCTGAAGGATCTGCTCGGGCGAGCGTCTATCTCAGAAGAACACCGTGCGTTGATGGATACGGTGATTGGAAGGATTTCATCCACGGAGAGCGGGTTGTACGAGGCCGTCAGGAGTTTACTGACATGTTTTGAGGTACGCGAAATGATGTACCTTTTGACAGATCCGCATATATAAGATGCGCCCTGTATAGATAGTAGCCCCTGAGACTCGGTGCGCTGTCAAAAATGACGGCGCGCCGAGGATCATAATCCCAGGTATAATATGTCGCCTTTCCTATGTAGGTGGCGAAGTGTCCGGTGGCTAGCCGGACTGATGAATTTGCCGAGCTAAAGCGGCAACTTGACATGGCAGATGCCGACATCGCGCTTGTCAACAAGCGGCTGGACGAGGCACAAGGTATGTAATTTCTCCGAAGACACCTGGTAAGAGGAGCTTGATGCCCGTACCTTACAACATGTGTGCTTGATGCAGATGGTGCCGCTGCCATGGAGAACCTTCGGGCGGAACTTGCCCGAGCCAAGGAGCAGGCCAGGAAAAGCGACGCGGCTTCCTTAAAGGCGACTGAAGAGCTGAAAGCCGAACAGGCTGCTCACTACCAAAGCAAGAAGGAAATGGCCGAGATGGCTGTAAAGTTGAAGAATGCTGCCGACCGCTGCAAGCTTCTTGAAAAAGAAGATCGGGTGGCACAGAAGGACCTAGAGAAGGTCACTACCGAGGCCAGGGATACTCGCTCTGCGATGAGAGCTATGAAGGAGGAGCTACGTCAGGCCGAGATATCACGGCTGGAAAGCCCTTTATGCTGCGGATGAAGTTCGGGGATCCTAAATATGCTCTGTTGGACCGGCAGTGGAGTGGGGCGAACACTTATCTGGACTTGGCGGCGAGTGCCGCGGACGCGGCCGAACACTTCCGTGATCAAAAGGACCACGAAGTGGAAAAGCTTTTTTGGTCGCAGTTCCACAATCCAGAGCGCCCACTTCCATTAACCGATCGTTTGGCCGCATGGGCGGAGCTAAATAGGTTATCCAGACTCGCCATGAAGTATGTCGTGAGTCATCTGTGGCCGAAAGGGCCCGAGCCAAAGAGTTATTTTAGCTTGGTGTAGCAGTTCCTTGGTGTGGTGCCGCATATTAATGCAATGAAGAGGTCAGCGTGCATAGAGGGTGCGCAGATGGCTCTTGCCCGTGTCAAGACATACTGGGCAGAGATGAAGGCCATTGCTGTTGCATCCCAAGATTCGGACGAGAGCCGAGTACCTGCCGAGCACTACTTTCAGGAAGTTCTGCAGGGCGCTCATTTAATAGAGACGTAGTGCTCGAAGGATGTTATGTTCGAATAACATGTATTATTGTAAAACAATGTTTCAATGAAATATAAAATCTTTTTATACTTGTGCCTTCAAGAATTAGAATACCTCCTGTGCGGCCGTTAATGTATATGTGTATATAACCTGAAAGATGGCAGTCTTCGGCTTCAGTCCCCACGCATATAATGCGGGGGTGTTCGCAGAAGGCGCATTTTCACACTTGATCCAATGTATTGGTCCTATTGAGGAGGTGATAGCGCAACGAACTAGGCAACCGGACTATAATGCTTTATCACTTTCACTTAGCCATAGGAGTTTGACAGTGGGGCTACTATATAGCCCCTAGGGGCACCGCGCTCACCCGATTTCGGGGCGCGTGTGTGCCTGGCCGAGAAACGGCCCTTCGTTAATGCGGAGGAATCCTAAAGATTCCGGTGGGTCATCGAGTGGTTGACCAGTCTCACGCTATATCATGACAGTCAGTTTTCGGCTTTCTCTACTGAGGTGCTCGCCTGGCCGAACCGGGGCACAATCGTAGTAGTTCTCTTGGTGCCACCTTAGCCGATAGAGCAGAACGTAAGGCAGCAAAACACAGGAGTCGGGCGAACCCAACATTTGACCAAAGACATGATTCGGAGCTGATGCATATAAGGACAAACTCGCGAAGCCGAACACTCCCTAAGGTATTTGGTCTTTATGAAAACGGGCTGAACAACGCCCTTGGTAAGAAGCCCCTGGTGTCCACGTACGCGCAAAATTCTGACGTGGCCACATGCCAAGACGCCAGCCTCCTCCTCGGTTATAACAAGAAACCGGGAGATGTGTATCAACAAGAGACAATGAAAAAGGTTTACGCAGGGTCTTAATCTAAAAAGAATCCTTGGAATGGGTCCCTACTGCACGTCTGCGCCTGTATCTCCTTTGTGCCGTATCCTGGACGGGTATAGCACTGTGTTTATCTGTAAAAGAGAGGAACTTAGTTGAAAAAGATCGTGCGAAAATCCATATTATATTAAATAAACAAAGTATAATTCAGAAAAAGGGTAAAATTGAGCTTTATTGTCTCTTGTTGTACATGCGCGGAGCCCCTTGTACGGGGGTATGCGGCTAGTAAGCCCTTGTATGTTTATGCCGGACTCGTCTAGCCATGTCCGGGGTCTGAACAACCTGTTTAGGTGCTTTGATTAGTGAAGCCGGTTTAGTGTGTGGCTGTCAAGGCAGCCGCACAGTCTTCCGCGCTCGAGGAACACTCGATATTTCCCTTTAATGAGATGATGCCTTGCGGACCGGGCATTTTAAGCATAAGGGATGCATAATGCGATATTGCATTGAAGCGGGCGAAAGCTTTACGTCCCAGTAGTGCTTGATAGCTACTTGTAAATGGGGCGATGTGGAAGGTTATCTTTTCACGGCGGAAGTTGTCGGGGGAGCCGAACATAACTTCTAACAGGAGAGAACCCGTACAGTGGGTATCTGGGCCTAGCGTTACCCCTTGGAAGGAAGTGTTGCCATGGCGAATTTTTGTTGGGTTTATCCCCATTTTGCGTATTGTGTCCTGATATAGCAGGTTTAGACCACTGCCGCCGTCCATTAGGACTTGTGTAAAGTGGACTCCGTCAATTATCGTATCTAATATCAAGGCAATCCAGCCTGCTTTCTGGATACTTCTAGAGTAATCCTGATGGTCGAAGGTGATTGGTTTTAACAACCAGTTGCAGGACTCCTCTGGGACAGGCCGTATGGTGCGTATCTCTATAGGCGCCACTCTATTTTTCCCTTTTGTCACGTGAAGTGAGTTTACTATTTTGACTTCTTGTGGGAACTTCTTTTGTTCTCCGGTGCTCTACTTGTGGGGTTCGTCATCGTCCTCGCTTGGTATGTCGAGCCCCTTGTGTTCGGCGTTGAGTTTGCCGGATTGCTTGAAGACCCAACAATCTCTGTGTGTATGGTTTGCAGGCTTCCCGGGAGTACTGTGGATTTGGCATATTTTGTCCAAGATTTTGTTTAGGTTAGATAGCTCGTCCCTGTTATCCTTGAGGGGCAGCTTTATTTGATTCTGCCGAGAGCTTTTGAATCCGGCGTTGACTGCCGTGCTCTTCGGGCTGTTTCCCTTGGTCCAGCGCTGGTCCTTGCTACGTCATGGTTTCCCGTTTCCAACCCTAACTTCGGATGTACTTGGGTCGCTGGTACTGCTTCTTGCCAACCAGCTATCCTCTCCTGCGCAAAAGCGGGTCATGAGGCTTGTTAATGCGGCCATTGTTCTTGGCTTTTCTTGTCCGAGGTGTCTGGCGAGCCATTCGTCTCGAACACTGTGTTTGAAAGCTGCTAAGGCTTCGGCATCCAGACAGTCGACTATCTGGTTCTTTTTAGTAAGAAATCTGTTCCAGAGTTTCCGGGCTGACTCTCCAGGTTGTTGAGTTATATGACTTAGATCGTCTGCATCCGGAGGTCGGACATAGGTCCCTTGAAAATTTGCTCGAAAAGCATCCTCGAGCTCTTCCCAACTTCCGATGGTGTTTTCGGGAAGGCTTTTAAGCCAATGTCGGGCTGGCCCTTTGAGCTTGAGGGGTAAGTATTTTATGGCGTGGGGGTCATCTCCTCTAGCCATGTGTATGTGGAGGATATAATCCTCAATCCAGACTCCAGGGTCTGTTGTTCTGTCCTATGCCTCTATGCTTACGGGCTTGAATCCCGTTGGAAATTCATGGTCCAGCACCTCATCAGTGAAACATAGGGGGTGTGCGGCACCACTATATTTGGGTGTGCCGTGATGTTCGGATACTTGTTGCATTGCATTGCTTACTAGAGCCTGCTTTCTTGGCCCGTAGATAGATCTGGCTGGGCCGTCTTTTTGATGCGAATCCTTGTGCGGATCGCGTGCCGGCTTGTGTGCGGCGCCATTCGCCGCTCTATGTTGGCCATGGGGTTGTTTATCCGACCGGGTGGCTTCCTTATTTTTTGATTGCGGGGGCTCTAAGGCCTCCTCATCAAATTCTGGCAGTAATTTTCGCTTCGGATAGCTCTTTGTGTGGCGACTGTCGCCGTATTTGTCTGCGGTGTTGAGTAATTTGCCCCATCTAATTCTGAGTGCATCTTCCATTGTTTTGAGCTTCCGCTTCTGCTTTTTCAGGCTATGCGCAGTGGCGACGAGCCTTTTGTGGAGGTTCTTCCGCTCCAGCAACTTGTCCGGCGTGAGGTCGTCCGGACTATTATCTTCGCTGGGTACGGGTTGTTCGGTTTGTTTATCCAAGTTGCCCAGTTCGGACGGTTGCTCGATGGCATGTTCGTCGTCCGCCGGTTCACCCTGCTCTGTGGCTGGGTCTGTATGGCTGCTGTCTCTGTCGAGGTGGGGTTTGGAGCGGCGCTTACGCCGTCGCTTTGACTGCTTTTCGAGGGAACGATCCCTTGTTGCGTCCCTTTGTTCCTCATCGTCGTTTCTTTTAGGTGTGTCCACCATGTATACATCGTTAGATGAGATGGTTGTCCAGTGCCCTATAGGCGCTGGTTCCTGTTCGTCTCCTACATCGTCATCCATACCGTCGATGTCTTCAGAGTCGAAGTCGAGTATGTCGGTTAAATCATCGACAGTGGCTACGAAGTGGGTGGTGGGTGGGCTTTGAATTTCTTCGTCATCCGCATCCCATCCTCGCTGACCATAGTCCGACTAGGGCTCTCCTAATAAAGAGAGAGACTTTAGTGAATTCATAATGTCGCCGAAGGGCGAGTGTTGAGAGGTGTCCGCGGCGGCGAACTCCATGATCGGTGCCCAATCGGATTCGATCGGCAGGGGCGCGGAAGGTTCAAAGTTGGAGGAGGAGTCCGGCACCTTGGAGTCACGGGCTTCGCAGAGGACAAGGCTGGTGTTCGGCTCGATCGCCGTAGAGATTGCAGCCTCCGAGGCGGTGTCCAGCCACCCGTCCTCGATTGGCGCAGCTGGCTCCGAGCTAAGGGTCGGAGCGGACACTGGGGCGGCCTCCTTGGCACTGTTCGGCGGCAGAGCTAGATCATGCCCATCGTGACAGTACGGCGCGCTCGGCTATGGCTCGAACCCGTCGAAGATCAAGTCTCCGCGGACGTCAGCCGTGTAGTTCAAACTTCCAAATCTGACCTGATGGCCAGGGGCATAACTTTTGATCTGCTCTAGATGGCCAAGCGAATTGGCCCGCAGTGCAAAGCCGCCGAATACGAAGATCTGTCCAGGGAGAAAAATCTCGCCCTGGACCGCATCATTGCTGATGATCGGAGGAGCCATCGGGCCTAAAGATGACGACACAGATGAGCTCTCAATGATAGCACCAATGTCAGTGTCAAAACCGGCGGATCTCGGGTAGGGGGTCCCGAACTGTGCGTCTAGGCGTATGGTAACAGGAGACAAGGGACACGATGTTTTTACCCAGGTTCGGGCCCTCTCGATGGAGGTAAAACCCTACTCCTGCTTGATTAATATTGATGATATGGGTAGTACAAGAGTAGATGTACCACGAGATCAGAGATGCTAAACCCTAGAAGCTAGCCTATGGTATGATTGTTGTTCGTCCTACGAACTAAAACCCTCCGGTTTATATAGACACCGGAGAGGGCTAGGATTACACAGAGTCGGTTACAATGGGAGGAGATCTACATATCCGTATCGCCAAGCTTGCCTTCCACGCCAAGGAAAGTCCCATCCGGACACGGGACGAAGTCTTCAATCTTGTATCTTCATAGTCCAGGAGTCCGGCCAATGGTTATAGTCCGGTCATCTAGACACCCCCTAATCCAGGACTCCCTCACCACCTCATACCCGCCCCACATATAAATTGGATATAAGAGGTGCTGGACAGTCCAGACATTTAGGGGGAAAGGTGGAGGGTCTAGTTGAATGACTATTTTTTATCCAAACATGTCCAACATGTCCGTTCGTACCTTTAGGGCTATGTCCGCTTACACTCTCCCCGGCGTTGTTTTGGGGACCCAAACCACGGGGTTCCACAGGGATCGTCTCTACTAGGAAATAATCCCAGCCTAACTTTGTTCGGATGCATTCGGTTTAGCTCCGAGTGGATCTTTCCCCAACCCAAACCCCTCAAAACCACGAGGGAAATTTTTTCTCCTTCCCATCCATGGAAAAAATTAACTTTGTCTCTCTCCCACATGTGCGTCTCTCATCGAGGCGACTGAAGCGGCGACGTGGGGTTAACCGAATGAGAGATGGTGGCAGTGTTCTCTTAGTAGCAAGGATTCAACCCCCAGATCCAGATCCTCTGACATACAAAGGGAAGTCAGAGAAAGCTACAGTACCCTGGCATCCCTTCACCATATTTTTCTAAAGCATGATCTAACAAAGAGATCTACAAATAGTAATTATCTATAGTAATTTGTCGAACAGTGCCGAGTCTACAGTGATTCACGCACAGTGCTAGTTTCCTAACATCCCTTCTTTGTTTTGTACACAAAGTTTACTGTAGCTTTGTGACTTTCCTTGTGCATGTTAGAGGATCCGGCTCCTCAACCCCCACGGTCAGTTGCCTGATCACCAATCCTGGAGGTTTCCACGAGGGGAACTATCCTCTATAACCGAACAAGGCCTAAGTGAGAAGTGGGGTCTGATTACAAGTGCTCTAAAGCACGCAGCACCAAGTGTTGAAGTATTTACGCACGTAATGGGTGCACCTGTGCACAAGAAAGAGCAAACCCATTGCGTGGTGGTGTGGTAAAGGGCGTTGGGGGCAGAATCCGAGGGACCACGGCCACCCTAAATAATTTGTCCTGCCACGCCTATCGCTGCCTTGTGTTGTGCTGCCTCGTCAGTGACCACCGGCGGGGAATCCATTGCGATTCAATATGCGCATCTACATTTCACAAGATTTTCGCATCATGCGAGAAGATGGAGTAGAATCTTAAGTGGGATGAGAAATTTGTCCTGTAGACCACACAGATGCGGGGAGAGTTAACCTTTTTTTTGTTGGCGAAAAGAGAGTATAACATGAGAATTCAATATTTGCCATCATCTTTTTTTGCCAGAATCTTTGCCATTAAGTGAGTAAATGTAAATTCGGCTGCCCTATAAAAGTTGCACGAATAGCAAGATTATAAAGAAATGCCCTTATGAATAATAAATTAAAAAAAATACTTGCTTTCTCTAGTCAACGGGCATACTCACGTACGAAGTTTCACCAAGAAATGACATCCGTCGTATTCTAGAAAATGACAAAATTAAAGCTATATAAAACAAACTGTTTGATGAATAGTAAGGTCCCAATTGTATTTTCTTCGGTAAGAATACCAAGGGTGTCAATACTTTATGAAACTTCACACGTGTGTACAATGGTCAACCAAGTTTAATATCCCAAATTTCAGGGTTTTTTCTGTAAATTTCCTTGTATTTTTTCAAATTTACTATTCACCTGGGTACGTGTGGAACCGCATCGACCTTTGTATTTCGAATAGTCCATATATACTTGCTTTCTTACCTCATAATAGAAACTCTAGCAGAGTTGTCATATTCATGGTCCATAATATATATAGAACGCGCTTCATGATGTTTACTAAGTTGCACAGGCTGTGCGCAATAAAAAAGTCACCATAATGCGACCTTTTTTGTATTCTTCTTTCTACACTATTGTAATAATTTATATCAAATAATTTAATAATTCTACAAATGTTATTCAAATCATTAATACGAATACATCAAATAATCTGAATTAATTGATAATCCAAATGCGACAAATAATCCGATCAAATAAAATAAATAAAATTTCAAGTATAAATAAATAGATTTTATAGTAATTTGAACACACTATCTCCCACCTAGCTTTCAATGATGCTCAATGGGATCCTCCTTCATCGCATGATGAGTGGTCTGATCTTTAATCTTTCGGTACACCTCAAGAAATGCTTGAATGAGGCTTGTGTGCATGTGAGGCCTGATGATCGTTGCAATATCTTCATAGTCAATAGGGCTTGACATATCTCTCCCTCTCATCCTCTATGATCATGTTGTGTAGGATCACACACTATGTCATGATGTTTGCCAAGACATCCTTGTTTCAGAAACGAGTAGGCTCTCGGGCAATTGAAAATCTTGCTTGCAGCACTCCAAATGCCCTTTGAACTTCTTCCATATGAGCTTCTTGCACCTTGGCAAAATGCTTATGTTTCTAGATCTCAAGATTAGAAATTGTCTTCACAAATATTGACCAAGATGGATAGATGCCATCGACTAGGTAGCAGTCTTGGTCATACTAGTGACCATTAACCATGAAGTTGCAAGGTGGAGAAGTACCAACAACTAGCCTTGCAAACAGATGAGATCTCGACAAGACAATGATGTCATTGTGCGATCCACACAACCCAAAGTAGTAATGCCAGATTCACAAATCTTTGAAGGCTTAAACTTTCAAAGTTATTATTGGATCACGAGAATGCCCGATGAATTGGCTATGCCAAGCTACAGGGCAATTCTTGTAGTCAAGTGCATACAGTAAACACTCCCTAGCATCCGAGCCCAGCCTTTTAATTCAAGCATTGCTAGAAGCCTCTCCATACACCCCACCACAATTTCAGCAAACACTTTGATACACTTTATGCTTCGGCCATTCGAAGATTGACATCCAATTCATGCGCAGGAATGCCATATGCAATCATCAGAAGTGCCATGGTCACCATCTGAAAAGGGATAAAACCCAGGAAACTGGTGTCATTTCTTCGTTGTTGAAAGAAAGGTTCATTGGCTTCCATGTCGTATGCAATTCGACAGAACAGTCGCTCGGTCATGCGTAAGTGCCACATGAACACATACGACGAGAAGATACAAACAGATAGAAAGTAGTCACACTTAAGCTTCTCGTGGCCTTAGACTATGTTCTGGTGAAATGTTGCACAATCAACCTATGACCCGGACACTCCCTCTTCGTTTCGGTTGCCGCTATCCATTCAATAACCATCAATATTACCCTGTATTCTTCGACATCCATGATTTCACTCTTGAACTCGAAGCTTGAATCCGATGATGGATCATATAATTTTTTACATCGGAGTAGTATTTAACAAGTTCAAGTACCACAATAAAGTCAACTGGGGCAACAACACAAACATGCCCAAAAGGAAGCGTAAAAGAAAGATGAAAAAGGACCACCAAGTGGTCGGTAGCTCAGATGATCTGCAGCAAGGTAAGATGGCTCACGGTAGCAGTCAGGGAATCCATCATGAGTCCAAGCCGGTAGCGACCCGCTGCCTAGATAGCGGGCAATAGTCTTGCAAAAATACAAGGAATTTAAAGATATAGTTAGAATTCGCCAAAGAAAGACCCGCTCAATCACCATATTGTTACGCATCGTCTACAAAGTCCAATCTAGAGCCGCAAACAGTAGTCATAAGAGGCGTCTCCTCCTCCCGTCCTGGTTGTTGGCATGGGTTTGTAGGAACCTGGCCAGGTCCAGGGCCTCCCAGCCAGTCCTCAGAGGCTCACGGACAAAGCTCCACATGAATATTGCCCTAGTGAATGAGAAGGAGATGCGTGTCCTATCTTAGGAACACCACAAAAGGGGCACAACCCATCACCAGGGCGTGCTGCTTGAGCACCGCTGTCCCAACCAGGAGGTGAACTCATAACAGTTGCCAAACAAAAAGTCTTGATCTTCAGCGGGATGAGCGCTTTCCATAATGGAAAGGTTCAAGATAGAGACGGCCGTCGGCACAAGGCATGATATGTCAAGCAAACCGAGAAGATCCCTGAGAGGGTTAGCTAACAAGACACGATGTCTAGATAGTTTGCGAGCACCGGCGATAGGGCGACCCACAAGTTGTCCCACTCAACGATCTCCACAGGCCCGCAAGCTATTTCTAATACTTTTTTTTAGAGCGGAGGTGCTTGCCCGGCCTTAATGATGAGGCCCTTACAAAGTACACAACGCAACGAAAGGAAGAGGTTCAAAGGCAAAAAGAAAGATACAAGGCAGGAAGGCCAGATACAGTGACACAACACCGGTCGTAGGCATGAGCAGAAATCTCGAGCCGGGCACATGAATGAGGGCGGTGCCCCTGCCTGTGTGGTCCCTCTATTCAAACCGCCGAAGCTAAACACACTTTCTCTTTAGCCCGTTAATAAGGCGATCCACATAGGCACGATCCCTTGGTCTCGTCAACCCCTTCCATAACTGCAAGCAAGTAATAAGTTTGTACACTACATCAGCAGGGTGTCGAAAGAACGTTCTCTCTATGGTTGCTTTGTTACGAGTAGTCGAAAGGGTCCAAGCTAAAGCCCCAACCCCTATCTACGCAAGCTTGCAATCCCTCCCACGGGTTCCCTGGATAAGATGGTACAAGTCGAAGATTCCACTTTGGTTCCACGTGCAACTAGACGCCTCTCTAAGCGAGCTCCAAACCATTCTCGCCACAATACATCAAAAGATGATGTCACCCCATGTCTCCTCCCCACACCAAATACATTTTCCATCACCAGGGCCATTTCTATTGCGCACTTGGTCACTGCTCAGAATCCTATTATGTGCAACTTGCCAAAGGAAGATTTTAATTTTGGCAGGAATTTGAGCCTTCCAAAGAGCACTAAGATCACATGTCGGTGATAACTTAAATATTTCATGATATAGTGATCCAGTGGAGAAACACCCAGAGGTCTCTAACCTCCAGTGCACCTCATTTCTCCCCAAGGTGGGGTTGAAGCCTACCAAGGCCGCACGCATCATCTCCCATTCATGTATCTCTCTAGGCCCAAGGAGCCGCCTAAACATAGGCACCAATCACCCATTTTCCCACAGCTTCGCAACCCGAGCCTCTTGTTTATCCGCAACAGAAAATAGGTTAGGATAAGTCAGTGCTAGTTCCTAGTCGCCACACCAAGTGTCCCTCCAAAATAGTGCTAACTGTCTGTTGTGGACCAAATTTTTTTTGCCTAAACGCAACAAATGTTGCACCTTCCTAACATCTTTCACGAATTGAGATAGCTTGACATGTTGGCAAAAAGACACCCTATCTTTGGAAAGGTATTTGGTTTTGAAAATGGACAACCAAAGGCCCCCCTGCCCGACCAAAATTTTGCAAGCCCACTTGGTCATGAGACACCAATTCATGATCCTCTAGATAATAACCCTAATGCTCCCACTTATTTTGATGAGGCAATAGTTTCCCACTTAACCACATAGTATTTTTGTCGCCCATGCTCCTTGGTCTAAAGAAGCGAGAGCGGATCCTATCGAGCTTCTCATGTACCTCACTGTGTAGGAGGTAGAAACCCATCACAAACATAGGGATGTTGGTAAGGCAATCATTGATAATGACTAGCCGGCAACGCGAGGCTAACAAGTTCCCTTGCCATGGCTCGACCCTTCTAGCCGCCTTCTCTACCACCGATTCGAAGCCAGCCATAGAAAGGTCCCAGTCTGAAATAGGCATCCGAAGGTATTTGAGTGGGATGGACCCAAGCTTGCAATCCATCATGTGAGATGCGCGGAGCCGCAATTCCAAGTCACCTCCCGTCACAATGGCCTCGCTCTTGTCGAAGTTTGTTTTTAGCCACGACATAGCCTCAAAACATCAAGAGGTACTTTAGGTCAACTATTTCCCGCTCGCATTTTTTTATTAGGATGAGGGTGTCATCGGTGTATTGAAGATGGCAAAGCCCTCCTGGCACCACCTAGAAGCAACTCCCAAGATATGACCCGCAACCTTTGCGTGCTCAAGCATGGACACCAAAGCATTTGCCACAATATGGAAAAGAAGGGGGGAAATCAGGTCGCCCTAATGCATTCCCCGAGCATTCCTAAAATAAGGGCCGACCTCCCCATTTATGTTAATGGTGGTTTGCCCTCTCCTATCTAGTTGTCGCATCCAACTAACGCATTGTAGATCAAAGTTTCTCTTGTGGAGGACTTCTTGGAGAAAATCCCACCGCACCCTATTGTGGGCCTTCTCGAAATTGATTTTAAGAATGAAACCCTCCTCCTTCAAGGTCCTAATGTCTTGAAGCACTTCATGGAGCATCACAATCCCATCCAGAATGCTTCTTCCTTTAATGAAGGTCGTTTGAAGTTGATCAATGATCTTATTCGTCCCCTAAGCAAGGCGGGACGTGAAACCCTCAACTAGCAGCCTAAAGCCGGCATTTATTAAGGTCATAGGCTAGAATTGCCGAATGTGGTCCACCCCGGGCACCTTTGGGATCAGGGCAAGCACCCCATAATTCAACTGATTCACATCAATTCTCCTGCGGGTGAATTCATTAATGAGGCGAATAAACTGGGGGCCCACAAGGTGCCAGAATCACTTGTAGAAAATGACTGGGAAACCATCCGGTCCTGGCACTGTATTCACCCTCATTTGGTCAAGGGTCGAGGTCACTTCCTCAAGCCTGAAGGGTTGGGTCAGGGCTCGGCTATCTTTGAGGGAAACCAATCTCTCACTCTCCTGGATAGAGACGGAGAGGGAATTCATGCCGGTCCCAGGCTTCCTCGGTTATGACGCTGTTCCCGTCATGAAGAACACGGATCGTACACCTCCTACACCTACCGTTTTCCATCGCAAGAAAGAATTGAGTGCTAGCATCACCCTTTAGCACCAAATTCTTCTACCCTCTCTGCTACTAATACATCTCCTCACATGCCAAAATCAAGATCATCTCGTCCTCGACCGCATATCTCTGGGCCCATTTGTCTTGTGAAATCCCGACTTGGTCTACCTTGGCATCAAGGGCCGACACCTCGGTCAACAAGGCCTCTTTGCATGCTTTAAGCTGGCTCCCAATGTTCATGCCTAGTATGTCTCCAACATATCTATAATTTTGGATTGTTCCATGCTATTATAGTATCTATTTTATATGCATTATTATGCTATTTTATATCATTTTTGGGACTAACCTATTAACCTAGTGCCCAATGCCAGTTGTTGTTTTTTCCTTGTTTTTATCTTTTACAAAAAATCAATACCAAATAGAACGAAACTTTTTGACATTTTTCTTGGACCAGAAGACACCTAGGAAGCTTCGGGAGGAGGACAGAAGGCCACAAGTGAGCGACAAGCTCACCAGGCGCACCCTAGGGGGGCGCCCTATGAGCTTGTGGGCGCCCCCGTGGCTCCTCTAACCCTAATGTTAGCTCTATAAATACCCAAATATTCCTCGTATACCAGAGGGCACACCAAAAATACTTTTTCCGCCGCTGCAAGCTTCTGTTCTCGTGTGATCCCATTGATACGTCTCCAACGTATCTATACTTTTGATTGTTCCGTGCTATTAAAAGTATCATTCTTGGATGTTTTATACTCATTTACTAGAAACTGTAGATCATTTTTTGGGTCTAACCTATTGACATAGTGCCCAGTGCCATTTGCTATTTTCTGCTTGTTTTTTACTTATCAGAATATCAATACCAAACAAAGTCTAAATGCCACGAAACTTTTTGGAGATTTTTTTTCTAGATAGAAGACACCCAGGGAGCCAAAGAAATGCACCAGAGGAGACCCATGGGCCCACTAGGCACCAGGGCGTGCCAGAAGGCCCAGACATGCCCTGGTGGGTAGTGGGGCCCATGTGAGGCTTCTCCATGGACTATCAGCTCTATTAATATTCTAAAATCACAAAACCCCCGGGTGAGTCGACGAAACACAACTCCAGCCGCCCAAGTTCCAGAATCATGAGATCCAATCTAGAGGCCTTTTCCGGCACTCTGCCGGAGGGGTCAACGATCACGGAGGGGTTCTTCACCAACACCCTTGCCCCTCTGATGATGCGTGAATAGTTTACCGCAGACCTACGGGTCCGTAGGTAGTAGCTAGATGACTTCTTCTCTCTTTTTGATCTTCAATACAATGTTCTCCTTGATGTTCTTGGAGACCTATTCAATGTAATGACTTTTTGCGGTGTATTTGTTGGGATCCGATGAGTTGTGAGTTTATGATACAGATCTATCCATGAATATTATTCGAGTCTTTGCTGAACTCTTTTATGCATGATTGTTATAGCCTCGTATTTCTTCTCTGAAACTTTGGTTTGGTTTCGCCAACTAGATTGATTTTTCTTGCAATGGGAAGAGGTGCTTTGTGATGGTTTCGTTCTTCCGGTGCTCAATCTCAGTAACAGAAGGAGACATGACACGAATGTATTGTTTCCATTAAGGACAAAAAGATGGGGTCTATTCCTACATGAATAGATCTTGTCTACATCATGTCATCGTTCTAATGCATTACTCCATTTTTCCATGGACTTAATACACTAGATGCATGCTGGATAGCGGTCGATGTGTGGAGTAATAGTAGTAGATGCAGGCAGGAGTCTATCTACTAATCTTGGACGTGATGCCTTATACATGATCATTGCCTTGGATATCGTTATAATTATCTGCTCTTCTTTCAATTGCCCAACAGTAATTTGTTTCCCATCGTATGCTATTTTCTAGAGAGAAGCCTCTAGTGAAATCAACGGTCTATTTCCTATCATATTATTTTCAGATCTATTAATCCAAAAATCCGAAATACCTTGCTGCACCTTTTCTTTTCTTATTTTATTTTGTGTTTTTTCTAGACCTATTTATCCAATCTCATACTATTTAATCTATCTCAATACCGAGGAGGGATTGATAACCCCTCTTACGCGTTGGGTTGCAGGTATTTGTTATTTATGTGCGGGTACCGTTTACATAGTGTTGCTTGGTTCTCCTACTGGATTGATAACCTTTGTTTCATAACTGAGGGAAATAATTACCATTGTCATGCTGCATCATCCTTTCCTCTTCGGGGAAATACCAACGCAGATACAAGCAATCACCCATCTTGGGGCCTTTTCCGGCACTCCGTCGGAGGGGGATTTGATCACAGAGGGCCTCTACACCAACCTTGCTGCCCTTCCTATGATGTATGAGTAGTCCACCACAGACCTACGGGTCCATAACTAGTATCTAGATGGCTTCTCTCTCTCTCTCTTTGATCTTCCATACAATGTTCTCCTCGATATTCTTGGAGTTCTATTCGATGTAATCTTCTTTTGCGGTGCGGTTGTTGAGATCCGATGAATTGTGATTTATGATCAGACTATCTATGAATATTATTTGAGTCTTCTCTGAACTCTTTTATACATGATTAAGATAGCTTTGTATTTCTCTCCGATCTATTGATTTGGTTTGACCAACTAGATTGATTTTTCTTGCAATGGGAGAGGTGCTTTGTAATGGGTTCAATCTTACGGTGCTCAATCCCAGTGACAGAAGGGGACATGACACGTACTTATATTATTCTCATTAAGGATAAAAATGTGGGGTTTATACCATATTGATGAAGGAAATATGCCCTAGAGGCAATAATAAAGTTATTATTTATTTCCTTATTTCATGATAAATGTTTATTATTCATGCTAGAATTGTATTAACCGGAAACTTAGTATATGTGTGAATACATAGACAAAACAAAGTGTCCCTAGTATGCCTCTACTTGACTAGCTCGTTTATCAAAGATGGTTATGTTTCCTAACCATAGACATGTGTTGTCATTTGATGAACGGGATCACATCATTAGGAGAATGATGTGATGGACAAGACCCATTCCTTAGCTTAGCATTATGATCATTACAGCTTCATTGCTACTGCTTTCTTCATAACTTATACATGTTCCTCAGACTATGAGATTATGCAACTCCCGAATACCGAAGGAACACATTGTGTGCTATCAAACATCACAATGTAACTGGGTGATTATAAAGATGCTCTACAGGTGTCTCCGATGTTGTTTGTTGAGTTGGCATAGATCGAGATTAGGATTTGTCACTCCGTGTATCGGAGAGGTATCTCTGGTCCCTCTCGGTAATGCACATCACTATAAGCCTTGAAAGCAATGTGACTAATGAGTTAGTTATGGGATGGTGCATTACGGAACGAGTAAAGAGACTTACCGGTAACGAGATTGAACTAGGTATTGAGATACCGACGATCGAATCTCGGGCAAGTAACATACCGATGACAAAGGGAACAACGTATGTTGTTATGCGGTTTGACCGATAAAGATCTTCATAGAATATGTGGGAGCCAATATTAGCATCCAGGTTCCGCTATTGGTTATTGACCACAGACGTGTCTCGGTCATGTCTACATAGTTCTCGAACCCGTAGGGTCTGCACGCTTAACGTTCGATGACGATTTGTATTATGAGTTATGTGATTTGATGACCGAAGTTTGCTCAGAGTCCCGGATGAGATCGGGGACATGACGAGGAGTCTCTAAATGGTCGAGAGGTAAAGATCGATATATTGGAAAGCTATATTCGGACATTGGAAAGTTTCCGAGTGATTCGGGTAATTTTCGGAGTACCGGAGAGTTACGAGAATTCGCCGGGAGAAGTATTGGGCCTTATTTGGCCATACGGGAATAGAGGATGCAGGCGAAAGGGAAGGAGGCGCGCCCCCCATGGGTCCGAATTGGACTAGGGGAAAGGGGACAGCGCCCCCTTGCCCTTTCCTACTCCCTCTCTCTTTCCCTCTTTCTTCTCTCCTACCCTGGAAAGGAAAAGTGGAATCCTACTAGGACTTGGGAGTCCTAGTAGGACTCCCCACACTTGGCGCGCCCCCTCTAGGGACGACCTCCTCCTCCTCCTCCCTCCTTTATATACGTGAGCAGGGGACACCCCAAAGGCACAACAGACACTCTCTTAGCCGTGTGCGGTACCCCCCTCCACAGTTACACACCTCGGTCATATCGTTGTAGTGCTTAGGCGAAGCCCTGCGCCAGTAACTTCATCATCACCGTCACCACGTCGTCGTGCTGATGGAACTCTCCCTCGGCCTCAACTGGATCAAGAGTTCGAGGGACGTCACCGAGCTGAACATGTGCAGATCACGGAGGTGCCGTACTTTTGGTACTAGGATCGGTCGGATCGTGAAGACGTACGAGTACATCAACCGCGTTGTCATAATGCTTCCGCTTACGGTCTACGAGGGTACATGGACAACACTCTCCCGCTCATTGCTATGCATCACATAGATCTTGCGTGTGCGTAGTTTTTTTTTTGAAATTACCGTGTTCCCCAACAGTTGCATCCGAGCCAGGTTTATGCGTAGATGTTATATGCACGAGTAGAACACAAGTGAGTTGTGGGCGATAATAGTCATACTGCTTACCAGCATGTCATACTTTGATTCGACGGTATTGTTGGATTAAGCGGTCCAGAACGACATTACGCGTACGCTCACGCGATACTGGTTCTACCGAGGTGCTTCGCACACAAGTGGCTGGCGGGTGTCAGTTTCTCCAACTTTAGTTGAATTAAGTGTGGCTACGCCCGGTCCTTGTTGAAGGTTAAAACAACACATACTTGACGAAAAACCATTGTGGTTTTGATGCGTAGGTAAGAACGCTTCTTGCTCAGCCCGTAGCGGCCACGTAAAACTTGCAACAACAAAGTAGAGGAAGTCTAACTTGTTTTTGCAGGGCTTGTTGTGATGTGATATGGTCCAAACGTGATGAGATATAAGTTGTTGTATGAGATGATCATGTTTTGTTAAAAGTTATCGGCAACTGGCAGAAGCCTTATGGTTGTCTCTTTATTGCATAACATGCAAGCGCCAAATAATTGCTTTACTTTATCGCTATGCGATAGCAATAGTTGCAAGAGCAATAGTTGGCTATACGACCATGTGATCACACGTTGATAGAGATCAAGATGATGGAGATCATGGTGTCATGCCGGTGACGATAGAGATCATGATGGTACTTTGGAGATGGAGATCAAAGGCGCAAGATGATCATGGCCATATCATGTCACCTATTTTGATTGCATGTGATGTTTATCCTTTATGCATCTTATTTTGCTTAGTTCGGCGGTAGCTTTATAAGATGATCCCTTACTAAAATTTCAAGGTATAAGTGTTCTCCCTGAGTATGCACCATTGCGACAGTTCTTCGTGCCGAGACACCATGTGATGATCGGGTGTGATAAGCTCTACGTTCACATACAATGGGTGCAAGCCAGTTTTGCACATGCAGAATACTCGGGTTAAACTTGACGAGGCTAGCATATGCAGATATGGCCTCGGAACACTGGAGACCGAAAGGTCGAGCATGAATCATATAGTAGATATGATCGACATAGTGATGTTCACCATTGAAAACTACTCCATCTCATGTGATGATCGGACATGGTTTAGTTTATTTGGATCACGTGATCATTTAGATGACTAGAGGGATGTCTATCTAAATGGGAGTTCTTAAGTAATATGATTAAACTAAACTTTAATTTATCATGAACTTAGTCCTGATAGTATTTGCATAACTATGTTGTAGATCAGTAGTTCATGATGTTGCTCCCCATTTATTTTGATATGTTCCTAGAGAAAAACTATGTTGAAAGATGTTAGTAGCAATGATGCGGACTTTTGGTCCGTGATCTGAGGATTATCCTCATTGCTGCACAGAAGAATTATGTCCTTGATGCACTGCTAGGTGAGAGACCTATTGCAGGAGCAGATGCAGGCGTTATGAATGTTTGGCTAGCTCAATATGATGATTACTTGATAGTTTAGTGCACCATGCTTAACAGCTTAGAATCGGGACCTCAAAGACGTTTGAACGTCATGGACCATATGAGATGTTCCATGAGTTGAAGTTAATATTTCAAGCAAATACCCAAGTTGGGAGATATAAAGTCTCCAACAAGTTCTATAGCTAAAAGATGGAGGAGAATAGCTCAAGCAGTGAGCATGTGCTCAGATTGTCTAGGTATTACAATCGCTTGAATCAAGTGGGAGTTAATCTTCCAGATAAGATAGTGATTGACAGAATTCTCTAGTCACCATCACCAAGTTACTGGAACTTCGTGATGAACTATAGTATGCAAGGGATGACAAAAACGATTCCCGAGCTCTTCATGATGCTGAAATCGACGAAGGTAGAAATCAAAGAGCATCAAGTATTGATGATTGACAAGACCACTAGTTTCAAGAAACAGCAAAAGGAAAGAAAGGGAACTTCAAGTAGAATGGCAAGCAAGTTGTCACTCCCATGAAGAAGCCCAAAGCTGGACCAAAGCCTGAAACTGAGTGCTTCTACTGCAAAGGAAATGGTCACTGGAAGCGGAAATGCCCTAAATATTTGGTGGATAAGAAGGATGGCAAAGTGAACAAAGGTATATTTGATATATAGGTTATTGATCTGTAGTTTACTAGTGTTTATAGTAACCCCTGTGTATTTGATACATGTTCAATTGCTAAGATTAGTAACTCGAAACTGGAGTTGCATAATAAATAGAGACTAGTTCAGGATGAAGTGACGATGTATGCTGGAAGTGGTTCCAAGATTGATATGATCATCATCACACACTCCTTATACTTTCGGGATTAGTGTTGAAGCTAAATAAATGTTATTTGGTGTTTGTGTCGAGCATGAATATGATTAGATCATGTTTATTGCAATATGGTTATTCATTTAAGACAGAGAATAATTGTTATTTTGTTTACATGAATAAAACCTTCTTTGGTCATACACCCAATGTTGATGGTTTGTTGAATCTTGATCGTAGTGATAAACATATTCATAATATTGATGCCAAAAGATGCAAAGTTGATAATGATAGTGCAACATATTTGTGGCACTGCCGTTTGGGTCATATCGGTGTAAAGCGCATGAATAAACTCCATAAAGATGGACTTTTGGAATCACTTGATTATGAATCATTTGATTCTTGCGAACCATGCCTTATGGGAAGATAACTAAAACTCCGTTCTTCAGAACAATGGAACAAGCTAGTGACTTATTGGAAATAATACATACTGATGTATGCAGTCCAATGAGTGTTGATGCTCGTGGTGGGTATCGTTATTTGTTGACCTTCATAGATGATTTGAGAAAATATGGGTATATCTACTTAATCAAACACAAGTCTGAAACATTTGAAAAGTCAAATAATTTCAGAGTAAAGTGGAGAATTATCGTAACAAGAAAATAAAGTATCTACAATCTGACCGTGGAGGAAAATATTTGAGTTACGAGTTTGGCCTTCATTTAAAATAATGTGAATAGTTTCACAGCTCACGCCACATGGAACACCACAACATAATGGTGTGTCCGAATGTCGTAACCGCAGTTTATTGGATATGGTGCGATCTATGATGTCTCTTACTGGTTTAACGCTATTGTTTTGGGGTTATGCATTAGAGACAACTGCATTCACTTTAAATAGGGCACCATGAAAATCCATTGAGACGACGCCTTATGAACTGCGGTTTGACAAGAAACCAAAGTTACCGTTTCTTAAAATTTGGTGCTGCGATGCTTATGTGAAAAAGCTTCAACCTGATAAGCTTGAACCCAAATCAGAGAAGTGCGTCTTCATAGGATACCGAAAGGAAACTGTTGGGTACATCTTCTATCACAGACCCAAAAGCCAAAATATTCGTTGCTAAAACTGGATCCTTTCTAGAGAAGGAGTTTCTCTCGAAAGAAGTGAGTGGGAGGAAAGTAGATCTTGATGAGGTAATTGTACCTTCTCTTGAATTGGAAACTAGTTCACACAGAAATCAGTTCCAGTGATTCCTATGCCAATTTATGAGGAAGCCAATGATGATGGTCATGAAACTTCAGATCAAGTTACTACAGAACCTCGTAGGTCTTCCAGAGTACGGTCCGCACCAGAGTGGTACGGTAATCCTGCTCTAGAAGTCATGTTACTAGACCATGATGAACCTACGAACTATGAGGAAGCAATGATGAGCCCAGATTCCACAAAATGGCTTGAGGCCATGAAATCTGAGATGAGATCCATGTATGAGAACAAAGTGTGGACTTTGGTGGACTTGCCCGATGATCGGGAAGCCATATTAAATAAATGGATCTTCAAGAGGAAGACGGACATTGATAGTAGTGTTAATATCTACAAAGCTCGCTTGTCGCATTTTTTTGTGACAAGTTCAAGGTGTTGACTACAATGAGATTTACTCAATTGCAGTGATGCTTAAATTCATCCGAATCATGTTAGCAGTTGCCATATTTTACGAAATCTGGCAAATGGATGTTAAATCTGAATTCCTTAAATGGATATTTCTTAGAGAAGTGTTGTATATGATACAACCAGATGGTTTTGTCGATCCAAAGGGTGCTAACAAAGTGTGCAAGCTCCAGCGATCCATTTATGGACTGGTGCAAGCCTCCCATAGTTGTAATAAACGCTTTGATAGTGCGATCAAAGCATATGGTTTTATACAGACTTGCGGTGAAGCCTGTATTTAAAAGAAAGTGAGTGGGACCTATGTAGCATTTCTGATATTATATGTCGATGACATATTGTTGATTGCAAATGATATAGAATTTTTGGATAGTATAAAGGGATATTTGAATAAGAGTTTTTCAATGAAAGACCTCGGTGAAGCTGCTTACATATTGGGCATCAAGATCTATAGAGATAGATCAAGACGCTTGATAAGATTTTTTCAATGAGCAAATACCTTGACAAATTTTTGAAAGAGTTAAAAATGGACCAGTCAAAGAAGGAGATATTGTCTGTATTACAAGGTGTAAAGTTGAGTAAGACTCAAAGCCCGACCACAGCAGAAAATAGAAAGAGAATGAAAGTCATTCCCTATGCCACAATGATACGTCTCCAACGTATCTATAATTTTTTATTGTTCCATGCTATTATATTACCCTTTTTGGATTATTATGGGCTTTATTATACACTTTTATATTACTTTTGGGACTAACCTATTAACCGGAGGCCCAGCCCATATTGCTGTTTTCTGGCCTATGTCAGTGTTTCGAAGAAAAGTAATATCAAACGGAGTCCAAACGGAATGAAACCTTCAGGAGCGTGATTTTTGGAACGAACATGATCCAGGAGACTTGGAGTTCACATGAGAGAAGCTTTGAGGAGGCTAGGAGATCAGAGGGCGCCCCCTATAGGGCGCGTCCCCTGTCTCATGGGCCCCTCGAGCACCCCCCGACCGACTTCTTTCACCTATATAATCCCATATACCCTAAAAACATCGACAACGAAGATAGATCCAGAGTTCCGCCGCCGCAAGCCTCTGTAGCCACCAAAAACCTCTTGGGATCCCGTTCCGGCACCCTGCCGGAGGGGGGATCCCTCACCGGTGGCCATCTTCATCATCCCGACGCTCTCCATGACGAGGAGGGAGTAGTTCACCCTCGGGGCTGAGGGTATGTACCAGTAGCTATGTGTTTGATCTCTCTCTCTCTCTCTCTCTCGTGTTCTCTCTATGGCATGATCTTGATGTATCGCGAGCTTTGCTATTATAGTTGGATCTTATGATGTTTCTCCCCCTCTACTCTCTTGTAATGGATTGAGTTTTCCCTTTGAAGTTATCTTATCGGATTGAGTCTTTAAGGATTGGAGAACACTTGATGTATGTCTTGCTGTGCTTATTTGTGGTGACAATGGGATATTCACGTGATCTACTTGATGTATGTTTTGGTGATCAACTTGCGGGTTCCGCCCATGACCCTTTGCATAGGGGTTGGCACACGTTTTCGTCTTGACTCTCCGGTAGAAACTTTGGGGCACTCTTTGAAGTACTTTGTGTTGGTTGAATAGATGAATCTGAGATTGTGTGATGCATATCGTATAATCATGCCCACGGATACTTGAGGTGACAATGGAGTATCTAGGTGACATTAGGGTTTTGGTTGATTTGTGTCTTAAGGTGTTATTCTAGTATGAACTCTATGATAGATTGAACGGAAAGAATAGCTTCATGTTATTTTACTACGGACTCTTGAATAGATAGATCAAAAAGGATAACTTTGAGGTGGTTTCGTACCCTACCATAATCTCTTCGTTTGTTCTCCGCTATTAGTGGCTTTGGAGTGACTCTTTGTTGCATGGTGAGGGATATTTATATGATCCAATTATGTTATTATTGTTGAGAGAACTTGCACTAGTGAAAGTATGAACCTTAGGCCTTGTTTCCTACCATTGCAATACCGTTTACGCTCGCTTTATCACTTGTTACCTTGCTGTTTTTATAATTTCAGATTACAAATACCTTTATCTACTATCCATATTGCACTTGTATCACCATCTCTTCGCCGAACTAGTGCACCTATAAAATTTACCATTGTATTGGGTGTGTTGGGGATGTGGGAGATCGTTGCAGAAAATAAAAATTTTCTACACATCACCAAGATCAATCTATGGAGTCATCTAGCAATGAGAGAGAGAGGAGTGCATCTACATACCCTTGTAGATCGCGAGCGGAAGCGTTCAAGAGAACGGGGTTGATGGAGTCGTACTCGTCGTGATCCAAATCACCGATGATCCTAGTGCCGAACGGACGGCACCTCCGCGTTCAACATACGTACGGAGCGGAGACATCTCCCGCGCCTTGATCCAGCAAGGAGGAGGGAGAGGTTGAGGAAGAAAGCTCCAACAGCAGCACGACGGCGTGGTGGTGATGGAGAGGCAGTACTCCGGAAGGGCTTCGCCCAGCTTCTGTGGAGGAGGAGAGGTGTTGGGGAGGGGAGGGGCTGCACATTAGAGGTGTGTGTGCAGCCCTCCCCTCGCCCCTCTATTTATAGGGGGAGGAGGAAGGGGGCCGGCCCCCTCTAGATGAGATCTAGAGGGGGGGCAAGGGGGGGGGGGACTTGCCCCCCCAGCAAGGGGGGCGCCCCTGAAAGTGCAACTATCCCTAGGTGGTTTTGGTAATTCCTAACAACATATAGCTCATTGAGCTAATACTATTCCAAGACAAATATTTCAGGAAAGCTCAATGAATGGCATGGCATGGATGAGAAAAGTGGATCCCTCAAAATGCTAAGGATAAAAGGATTGGCTCAAGCTTCAAGCTCAAGACTCTACATTTATATTTTAGTGATCCAAGATCACATTGAGTCTATAGGAAAAGCCAATACTATCAAGGATGGATGAGGTGTTGCTTAATGAGTTTCTTGCTTCAAAGTGCTTAGTGATATGCTCCAAAACCCTCAACTACTTTCCCACATCCACATATGACCTAAACCAAAAGTCCAACTCGGCCCCACCGATTCTTTCTATCCGGCACCACTGAGTTCAGATGTCATAGCCACTGCCACAAACCCTAGGCAAATCGGTCTCACCGATAGGGATCTTGGTCTCACCGAGATTACGTTATGCCCTAACCCTAACCATATCGGTCCTACCGAGTTGCATGTTGGTCCTACCAAGATTGGTAAATTGTGTGTAACGGTTAGATTTTGTGTGGAGGCTATATATACCCCTCCACCTCCTCTTCATTCGTGGAGAGAGCCATCGGAACAAACCTACACTTCCAACTTACCATTTCTGAGAGAGAACCACCTACTCATGTGTTGAGACCAAGATATTCCATTCCTACCATATTAATCTTGATCTCTAGCCTTCCCAAGTTGCTTTCCACTCAAATCTTCTTTCCACCAAATCCAAATTCTGTGAGAGAGAGTTGAGTGTTGGGGAGACTATCATTTGAAGCACAAGAGCAAGGAGTTCATCATCAACACACCATTTGTTACTTCTTGGAGAGTGGTGTCTCCTAGATTGGCTAGGTGTCACTTGGGAGCCTCCGACAAGATTGTGGAGTTGAACCAAGGAGTTTGTAAGGGCAAGGAGATCGCCGCCTACTTCATGAGGATCTACCGCTAGTGAGGCAAGTCCTTCATGGGCGACGGCCATGGTGGGATAGACAAGGTTGCTTCTTCGTGGACCCTTATTGGGTGGAGCCCTCCGTGGGTTGAAGTCTCCATCAACATGGATGTATGATAGCACCACCTATCGGAACCACGACTCAAAAATCACCGTGTCTCCAAATTGCGTTTGAAATCTCCAAACCCTTCCCTTTACATTCTTACAAGTTGCATGCTTTATTTTACGCTACTCATATACTCTTTGCATGCTTGCTTGAATTGTGTTAAGATTGCTTGACTTGTGCTAAGTTTGCTAAAATCTGCCAAAGACTAAAATTGGGAAAAATTAAGTTTTTATTTGGTCAAGTAGTGTAATCACCCCCCTCTAGACATACTTCAAGATCCTACAAGTGGTATCGGAGCTTTGGTCTCCATTTGCTTTGATTTGCATAGCTTTTGTTGGTCATAGCCTTGGTTTCACAACCTAGGAGAGTATGGCGTCTAGCGAGGGAAACTACCACCGCAGAGGTCCTTACTTTGATGGTACTAATTTTGCTAGTTGGAAGCATAAGATGAAAATGCATATTCTCGGACATAACCCCGCCGTTTGGGCTATTGTGTGTATTGGCTTGCAAGGTTAATTCTTTGATGGGAGAGAACCAAACCGTGAAGCTAGCACGGAAGAGTTGAAGATGCTTCAATACAACGCTCAAGCTTGTGATATCCTCTTCAACGGATTGTGCCCCAAATAATTCAACAAAATCAGCCGTCTTGAGAATGCAAAGGAAATTTGGGACACTTTGATTGATATGCATGAAGGTACCGACTCCGTCAAGGAATCCAAATTGGATGTGCTTCAAAGTCAATTTGACAAGTTCAAGATGAATGATGGTGAAGGCATCGCTGAAATGTACTCTAGGCTTGCTCTCATCACAAATGAGATTGCCGGCTTAGGAAGTGAAGAAATGACCGACAAATTCATCATCAAGAAGATCCTAAGAGCCTTGGATGGAAAATATGATACCGTATGCACATTGATCCAAATGATGCCCAACTACAAGAATCTCAAGCCAACGGAGGTGATTGGAAGAATTGTTGCTCATGAGATGTCACTCAAGGATAAGGAGGAGCTGCACAACAAGTCAAGTTGTGCTTACAAAGCCTCATGTGAAGCTCCCACATCATCAAGTGAGAAACAAACCTTCAGTGAAGAATTGAGCCTAATGGTTAAGAACTTCAACAAATTCTACAAGAGTAGAAGCAAGGAAAGAAGTTCCAAGTCAAGGTACTACAATGACAAAAGATCTTCCAGTCGAGAGCGAAATTGCTACAACTGTGGAAGACCCGGACACTATTCTAATGAGTGTACGGCTCCCTACAAAAAAGAGAAGATTCACCCAAGAGAAGAAGTAGAAGAGAAGATTCATCGCCAAGAGAGAGAAGGAGTAGAGATGATCGTTATGAACGAAGAACATCCCGGAGAAGCAAGGATTCGGAAAGGATGGACAAGTCATCAAAGAGCTACACAAAACGAAGACATCAAGCTCATGTTGGTGAATGGGTATCCGGTTCCGACTCGGAACATCACTCCGAGAGAAGCTATCACTCCGACTCCGAACATACTCAAGATGAAGGTGTTGCCGGTCTAGCACTTGTGTCAACCAACTCCCACGACATATTTGATTCACCAAATGAAGGACTTGGAATATGCTTCATGGCTAATGGCCCCAAGGTAACACATCCCGAGTATGTTGATTTCAATAGAGATGAAGATGACTTGCTAGGTGATGATGATTTACTTATTAACAACTCTAGTGATGAATACTATGATGAAACGTCAATTAATCATGATAAAACGAATGACAATGATAAGGAGAAGATTGAGCGTCTAACTAAAGAACTAAACACTCTTAAGTTAGCTCATGAAACTACTTTATAAGATCATCGAGAATTTTTAAAACTCATGAGAAGTTACGCTTCGAAAAACTCAATCTTGAGCAAGAGCATGAGTTATTAAAGGCCATCAATGATGATCTTCGGAAGAAAAGTTCTTCTTACATTGCCAAGCATTTACTCTTGTCTACTTACATGCCACAAGTAAAGTCTAGCAACAAGAACAAGAAAGATTCTTCTTCTAGTAGTAACAATAATCATGCTAAATCCAATATTGTTGCTTCTAGTAGTTCTCTTGATTCTACTAATGATTCTCTTAGCAAAGTTACACTTGAGCAACAAAAATAGCTTATTGAAGGGAATTATAGAGAAAGGTGTTTACAAAAGCCTTGTCGGAAGTAAGCAATTTGAGGAAATTGTACGCAAGCAAGGAAGGCACCGGAAGAATCAAGGTGTTGGTTTTGAACGAAAGTTCAATGCCAATGGAGTTGAGTGGGAAGAAGATCAATACCCCAAGACGAAGTTTGTTCCTCAACAAGAGAAGTATGACCCTACTTCCTTCAAGGGGACAGAAGCTCAAGATGATCTTCCACTACAAGACCACAAGCTAAAAGGCAAGGACAAGCTTCAAGAAGAGATTGATGCATTTGAAGATGCTCCGAAGGCCTTGGTCAAGTGGGTTCCGAAGACTACATCGAGTTATACTTCATCAAGTACATCTACAACTCCAAGGATTCCCATCAAGATGATGTGGATCTCGAAGAAGAAGAACTACAGAGTTCGTGAGGGTGACTCCGCCAACATACTTCACTCATATTTATTTTGGCAAGGACAAGTACAAACAACTTCCACATCTTGCACTATTTCAAGGAGTCACAAACCCTCTTGTTGGTAAGACAAGGGACAAGGTAACCTAATGCTTTCATGGACATCATCATGTGTGTGCTTCACTCTATGTCTATGGATATCCTTGTTTGTTCCTTGTGGGACTAACCCATGTAGGTATTGAAAGTGTAACTCACTCCAATGGATTGCTTCAAATGATCTACATCAACAATGAGCATCCACATCTTCGATATCTACATGAAGTCATCATCGACAAAACCCAAGGTTAGTTTATCCCTCTTAGGGGGAATATCACATCTAGGGGGAGCTTTACTCTAAGAATTGAGCTAAAGCAACTCTAATGGTGTGAACACAACAATGCTTTATGTAAAAGTGGTAACCCCACTTGTGCTTAAATGATGAGTATGACCTATGATCAAATGTTCTCATTTGACTCCTAAGTCAATATACTCATATATAGATGACCTAGTCATCGCCAATTGCTTGATAGATGCTAGAGTGATTGTGCATGCTTTGCCACATATTTCATTTGCCATTTTATTGTGTGAGCATGTTGGTTGCATACTTTTTCTCATTCGAGGACATCCATTTGTTGCTTTAGTTGTTTGAAATTTCTTCTTTTTGCCAAATGGATGGACAAGGATGCCTAAGAACTCCCTCTAGCTATCTATGCTTTTCTCTTCTCAAACTCTATTCATGCTACATCACAAAATTTGATCAAGTCAGATTCGAACCACTCTGTGTGAGGAGCACTCGGAGTCCCCGATTCATCATAGACTTAAACTTCCAAAACTTCTTTGTGCGTTTCGGTCTGACCGATTCTTCCATTTCAGTCATACCGAGATCACTAAGTCAATCTAGGTTTTCAATCTCGGTGCAACCGATTTGAACATTTCGGTCTCACCGAGTTGCAGTAACTGCTTGCAGTTATGCATCTCGGTGCCACTGAGTTGTTCCACTTGGTCACACCGACAGGGTCGGGCTATATATACCGAAGGGCAATTTTTTTGGAAATTTCTCCGAAACAGTTTCGCCCGCACTCAGCCCGCTCTGCCTCCAGGGTCTCCGGATCGTTCTCCTCATCGCCAGCCACCTCCCGTCGCTGGTCTCCGCCTCCGTCAACGGAAGTCTCCGCCGCCGTTGCCGCCGTAGCGAGTCCATCGCTGAACTAGGGTATGGACTTGATCACTGTGCTATCCCCATCTGATTCCTAGCACATTGTGTTTGTCATGAATCTTGCCACGATTGGAACTATCTCATCTAGTGAAAACCGTCCGTAGATTAGGTTTGATTTGAAAATTTAGGGTTAGGTTTCCGCCGAAACCATCTCAGACCCACCGGGTTGTAGAAATCGATTCCACCGATTTGGCCAAGGCCATTGCAGTTGTGATTCTCGGTCTGACCGAGAATTGCAAATTGGTGTGACCGAATTCAGAACTTTGTGAAACCCTAGCAGTCTCGGTGCCACCGAACTGTGACTCGGTCTGACCGAGTTCACTAGTTTAGGTTCCTAAAGCTACTTCGGTATCACCGAGTTCACAAATCGGTTGATCCGAAATGCTTTGTGTGGAAAACTAAAACTAAGTTTTTAACTCAATGTTTTGCAAAAACCTCTGTATTTTGTGATGCTTATCCTCTCTATCTCATCTACATCTATTCATAGGGTCAGCAGTCAGTATTTGCAGCATGTCTGATCAAAGTGACAGCCAGAACAGGGAAGAGGAGCAGATTCCTATGAGTGAGGGCACTAGTCCCTCTAGTTCCTCAAATGAGGGCAGCAGGAGCACCCCAAGCAACTTACCCAAAGCTGCCACAAGGAATAGGAAGAAGAAAACCTCAGACTCTGAGGATGAAGACTATGTGGCAGAAGAGGATGAAGCCACTTCTAGGAAAGTGCTCAAGAAGGAGTATGGCACTGCTGCAGCCACCAAGCCAGGTCTGAACAGGAAAGTCCCTGCCAAGAGGACTCCTATGCTGAAAGTTAGAGCATCAACACAGGAAACTGAGAGATCAGAACCCAAGGAGCTAGTAGTAGCTGAAAAGAAGAGGAAGGAAAGGGTCAAGAAGACCATGGCCAGAGTTGTTGGGAAGCCTTCCATGATGGAAGAGGAAGAAGAAGAAGAGACTGCAACTCCAGCTCCCAAAGCTGAGAAGCTCATGGGTGATGCCATAAGGTCAGGGGCTGCTTCATCAAAGCCCAAAGAAGCACCTAAAGCTGCTTCCAAGCCCAAGACTGCACCAAAGAGGAATACTAGGAACATCTCAGCTGCTGAAAAGAACAAGGTCCCAGTGCCTGAAGCTGTTGTAGAAGAAGAAGAAGATGAAGAGCATGTTTTGAGAAAGTTGAAGCCTAAGATTCCAGATCATAACGATGCTCATCCTGTTGCTGAGAACATGAAGCTGAGAAAGGATGCAGGTCTCAGACAGTGGAGGTTGACCGATCCTTATGCAGTCAGGAGGAGAACTGCTGTGGACTACAGGTTCCATACAAAGGAACAACAAGACTTCTATGAGGACTGTGTTGCTGGACAAGAAACCAATAGTTTGTGATATGAGATGGGACGATTGGAAATACATCAAGTAGAATGAGGAGCACTACCCAAGATTGCTTGACAGCTTCAAGGGTTGTGGAGTGGATGACTTTGTTGGGCAGAAGCTCACAAAGTGGAATCATGAGCTCATAATGCAATTCTACTCCACAGCACACTTCTATCTAGATGGCAGAATAGTTTGGATGTCTGAAGGTACAAGGTTCCAGTCTACAATTGAAGAATGGGCCAATCTGATCAATGCACCAAAGGAGAAAGAAGATGACTTGGATGTCTATGCCAAGAAGAAGATTGATCACAACACTATGGCACACATGTACAAGGAGATTCCAGATGTTGTTGTTGAAACACACAAATTTGGATCTGTACATTACCTTCTGTCAGGACTGCCAACCATCAACTGGATCCTCAGGCACACTCTCTTGCCCAAGTCAGGTGATCATTACATGATCAGAGGCCATGCTATTAATCTGCTACACTTGTTTGATGTGCCTCAAAAGTTCAAGGTGATGAGCCTCATTGTTGAAACAATCAAGAGGACAGCTGCAGACCAGAAGAGAAGTTGTGGGTATGCCCCACAGATCCAGGAGCTGATTAACTCCAAGATGGGCACTGGCACTTACTTGTTGGACAAGGAACACATGCCTATCTATCCAGACTTTGAGGACAACCAAGTGGTTATGGATGAAAATGAACCATCTTCAGTGCAAGCACAAGTTAAGAAGGAGAAGGCAAAGACTGAGAAGGCTGCCAAGATGCCAACAATTGATGAGGCATCTGAGTACTTTCTGAAGAGCAAGCAAGACCATCTTGGTTACTTGATAGCATCCACTCTAAGGATTGAGAAAGGGTTGGCCACCCTAACTCAAAACCAGGAGAGCCTGGAGAGGATCATGGATTAGAAGTTCCATGACTTGGATGTGAAAGTAACTGAGATCCAGTCTGTTGTGGAGCAACTCCAAGATGATATGCAGGAGAGGAAGGGGAAGACAACCACTGAGGCATTTGCTAGAGTGCCTAGAGCTCAGAGATCAGCTGCTGTGCTTGTGACAGACACAAGAGCAACATCATCTGCACCTGCTATAGCTTCAGTGCCACCAGCTCTAGCATCTACTCCACCAGCTCCAACTTCATCAACTGATGCCTTCGTCCTTGGAGTCATATCTACACCACCAAATCAAGACCAAGCCTGAGAGACGACATAGTACTATGCATTTTCTAGGAACTTTTTGGTAACTTGTTGCCAAAGGGGGAGAAAAATGTATAGATCATAGGCTTCGAGAGAGAGAGTTTGCTTTTGTTCTCTCTTGTCTTTGTGGTTGAGCTTTATTTGCTTTCGCTTGCTTGAGATACTTTATTGCCTGTGTGATACAATGATGATCATGTGTTTGATCATATGCTACATTAATGCTTGTTGGATGACATTATCCTGTTTTATCTCCATACGATCATTCACTTTGCTTGGTGATGAGTGCATGTATTTTGAATATTATCTTTTTAAGCGCTCCACCAAGATGTATGTGACATGGGAGAGTACCTCATGAACCTAACTCAATGTGCATTTGCAGTCCAAAGCAAATCTTAAACTATGCACAAATTTAGGGGGAGCTCTCACATTTCACATACTTCTCAAAGCAACGATGTTTTTCAATCTTATTATCATTTGTCGAAGCTTTGATCTATATGTTGTCATCAATTACCAAAAAGGGGGAGATTGAAAGTGCAACTATCCCTAGGTGGTTTTGGTAATTCCTAGCAACATATAGCTCATTGAGCTAATACTGTTCCAAGACAAATATTTCAGGAAAGCTCAATGAATGGCATGGCATGGATGAGAAAAGTGGATCCCTCAAAATGCTAAGGATAAAAGGATTGGCTCAAGCTTCAAGCTCAAGACTCTACATTTTATATTTTAGTGATCCAAGATCTCATTGAGTCTATAGGAAAATCCAATACTATCAAGGAGGGATGAGGTGTTGCTTAATGAGTTTGTTGCTTCAAAGTGCTTAGTGATATGCTCCAAAACCCTCAACTACTTTCCCACATCCACATATGACCTAAACCAAAAGTCCAACTCGGCCCCACCGATTCTTTATATCCGGCACCACCGAGTTCAGATGTCATAGCCACTGCCACAAACCCTAGGCAAATCGGTCTCACCGATAGGGATCTCGGTCTCACCGAGATTACATTATGCCCTAACCCTAACCATATCGGTCCTACCGAGTTGCATGTCGGTCCCACCGAGATTGGTAAATTGTGTGTAATGGTTAGATTTTGTGTGGAGGCTATATATACCCCTCCACCTCCTCTTCATTCGTGGAGAGAGCCATCAGAACAAACCTACACTTCCAACTTACCATTTCTGAGAGAGAACCACCTACTCATGTGTTGAGACCAAGATATTCCATTCCTACCATATGAATCTTGATCTCTAGCCTTTCCAAGTTGCTTTCCACTCAAATATTATTTCCACCAAATCCAAATCCTGTGAGAGAGAGTTGAGTGTTAGGGAGACTATCATTTGAAGCACAAGAGCAAGGAGTTCATCATCAACACACCATTTGTTACTTCTTGGAGAGTGGTGTCGCCTGATTGGCTAGGTGTCACTTGGGAGCCTCCGACAAGATTGTGGAGTTGAACCAAGGAGTTTGTAAGGGCAAGGAGATCGCCTACTTTGTGAAGATCTACCGCTAGTGAGGCAAGTCCTTCGTGGGCGACGGCCATGGTGGGATAGACAAGGTTGCTTCTTCATGGACCCTTCTTGGGTGGAGCCCTCCGTGGACTCTCGCAACCGTTACCTTTCATGGGTTGAAGTCTCCATCAACGTGGATGTACGATAGCGCCACCTATCGGAACCACGGCTCAAAAATTAGCGTGTCTCCAAATTGCATTTGAAATCTCCAAACCCTTCCCTTTACATTCTTGCAAGTTGCATGCTTCATTTTCCGCTGCTCATATACTCTTTGCATGCTTGCTTGAATTGTGTTAAGATTGCTTGACTTGTGCTAAGTTTGCTAAAATCTCCCAAAGACTAAAATTGGGAAAAGGTTAAGTTTTTATTTGGTCAAGTAGTCTAATCACACCCCCCCTCTAGACATACTTCAAGATCCTACAGCCACCTTTAGGGTTTCCCCCCAACCCTAGGCGCATGGGCCCAAAGGGGGGGGTGCGCCCTGCCCTCTAAGGGCTGGTTCCCTTCCCACTATGGCCCATGTGGCCCTCCGGGAGAGGTGGCCCCTCCCGGTGGACCCCTGGAACCCTTCCGGTGGCCCTGGTACAATACCGGTATGCCCCCGAACTTTTCCGGTGACCGTATTACAACTTCCCATATATAAATCTTCACCTCCGGACCATTCTGGAACTCCTCGTGACGTCCGAGATCTCATCCGGGACTCCGAACAACATTCGGTAATCACATACAAGTCTTCCTAATAACCCTAGCGTCATCGAACCTTAAGTGTGTAGACCCTACGGGTTCGGGAATCACGTAGACATGATCGAGACAGCTCTCCGGCCAATAACCAACAGCAGGATCTGGATACCCATGTTGGCTCCCACATGTTCCATGATGATCTCATCGGATGAACCATGATGTTAAGGATTCAAGTAATCCCGTATACAATTCCTTTTGTCAATCGATACGTTACTTGCCCGAGATTTGATCGTCGGTATCCCAATACCTCGTTCAATCTTGTTACCGGCAAGTCACTTTACTCATTCCATAATGCATGATCCCGTGACCAACCACTTGGTCACATTGAGCTCATTATGATGATGCATTACCGAGTGGGCCCAGAGATACCTCTCCATCATACGGAGTGACAAATCCCAGTCTTTATTCGTGCCAACCCAACAGACACTTTCGGAGATACCTGTAGTCACCTTTATAGTCACCTAGTTACGTTGTGATGTTTGGTACACCCAAAGCACTCCTACTGTATCTGGGAGTTACACAATCTCATGGTCTAAGAAACTGATACTTGACATTAGAAAAGCTTTAGCAAATGAACTACACGATCTTGTGCTATGATTAGGATTGGGTCTTGTCCATCACATCATTCTCCTAATGATGTGATCCCGTTATCAATGACATCCAATGTCCATAGTCAGGAAACCATGACTATCTGTTGATCAACGAGCTAGTCAACTAGAGGCTCACTAGGGACATGTTGTGGTCTATGTATTCACACATGTATCACTATTTCCGGTTAATACAATTATAGCATGAACAATAGACAATTATCATGAACAAGGAAATATAATAATAATCATTTTATTATTGCCTCTAGGGCATATTTCCAATAGTCTCCCACTTGCACTAGAGTCAATAATCTAGTTACACTGTGATGAATCGAACACCCATAGAGTTCTGGTGTTGATCATGTTTTGCTCGCGAAAGAGGTTTAGTCAACGGATCTGCGACATTTAGATTCGTATGCACTTTGCAATATCTATGTCTCCATCTTGAACATTTTCACGAATGGAGTTGAAGCGACGCTTGATGTGCCTGGTCTTGTTGTGAAACCCGGGCTCCTTGGCAAGGGCAATAGCTCCAGTGTTGTCACAGAAGAGAGTGATCGGCCCCGATGCATTGGGAATAACTCCTAGGTCGGTGATGAACTCCTTCATCCAGATTGCTTCATGCGCTGCCTCCGAGGCTGCCATGTACTCCGCTTCACATGTAGATCCCGCCACGACGCTCTGCTTGCTGCTGCACCAGCTTACTGCCCCACAATTCAAAATATACACGTATCCGGTTTGTGACTTAGAGTCATCCAGATCTGTGTCGAAGCTAGCATCGATGTAACCCTTTACGACGAGCTCTTCGTCACCTCCATAAACAAGAAACATATCCTTAGTCCTTTTCAGGTACTTCAGGATATTCTTGACCGCTGTCCAGTGTTCCATGCTGGGATTACTTTGGTGTCTTGCAACCAAACTTACGGCAAGGTTTACACCAGGTCTGGTACACAGCATGGCATACATAATAGACCCTATGGCCGAGGCATAGGGGATGACACTCATCTTTTCTTTATCTTCTGCCGTGGTCGGGGATTGAGCCGAGCTCAATTTCACACCTTGCAACACACGCAAGAACCCCTTCTTGGACTGATCCATATTGAACTTCTTCAATATCTTGTCAAGGTATGTGCTTTGTGAAAGACCTATGAGGCGTCTCGATCTATCTCTATAGATCTTGATGCCTAATATATAAGCAGCTTCTCCAAGGTCCTTCATTGAAAAACACTTATTCAAGTAGGCCTTTATGCTGTCCAAGAGTTCTATATCATTTCCCATCAAAAGTATGTCATCCACATTTAATATGAGAAATGCTACAGAGCTCCCACTCACTTTCTTGTAAACGTAGGCTTCTCCATAAGTCTGCATGAACCCAAACGCTTTGATCATTTCATCAAAGCGAATGTTCCAACTCCAAGATGCTTGCACCTGCCCATAAATGGATCGCTGGAGCTTGCATACCTTGTTAGCATTCTTAGGATCGACAAAACCTTCCGGCTGCATCATATACAATTCTTCCTTAAGATAGCCGTTAAGGAATGCTGTTTTGACGTCCATTTGCCATATCTCATAATCATAGTATGCGGTAATTGCTAACATGATTCAGACGGACTTCAGCTTTGCTACGGGAGAGAAAGTCTCATCGTAGTCAACCCCTTGAACTTGCCGATAACCCTTTGCGACAAGTCGAGCTTTATAGATGGTAACATTACCATCCGCGTCCGTCTTCTTCTTAAAGATCCATTTATTATCTATCACTCGCCGATCATCGGGCAAGTCTGTCAAAGTCCATACTTTGTTTTCATACATGGATCCTATCTCGGATTGCATGGCCTCAAGCCATTTACTGGAATCTGGGCCCGCCATCGCTTCTTCATAGTTCGAAGGTTCACCGTTGTCTAACAACATGGTTTCCAGGACATGGTTGCCATACCACTCTGGTGTGGAACGTGTCCTTGTGGACCTAAGAAGTTCAGTGGCAACTTGATCCAAAGTACCTTGATCATCATCATTAACTTCCTCTCTAGTTGGTGCAGGCACCACAGGAACATCTTCCTGAGCTGCGCTACTTACCGGTTCAAGAGGCAGTACTTCATCAAGTTCCACTTCCTCCCACTTACTTCTTTCAAGAGAAACTTTTTATCCAGAAAGGACCCGTTCTTAGCAACAAAAATCTTGCCCTCGGATCTGAGGTAGAAGGTATACCAAATGGTTTCCTTAGGGTATCCTATGAAGACGAATTTTTCCAACTTGGGTTCGAGCTTTTCAGGTTGAAGTTTCTTGACATAAGCATCGCATCCCCAAACTTTTAGAAACGACAGCTTAGGTTTCTTTCCAAACCATAATTCATACGGTGTCGTCTCAACGGATTTAGATGGTGCCCTATTTAAAGTGAATGTAGCTGTCTCTAAAGCGTATCCCCAAAATGATATCGGTAAATCGGTAAGAGACATCATAGACCGCACCATGTCCAATAGAGTGCGATTACGATGTTCGGACACACCGTTAAGCTGAGGTGTTCCACGCGGCGTGAGTTGTGAAACAATTCCACATTTCCTTAAGTGCGCACCAAACTTGTGACTTAAATATTCTCCCCCACTATCTGATCGTAAGAACTTTATTTTTCTATCACGTTGATTCTCTACCTCATTCTGTAATTCCTTGAACTTTTCAAAGGTCTCAGACTTGTGTTTCATTAAGTAGACATACCCATATCTACTTAAGTCATCAGTGAGGGTGAGAACATAACGATAGCCACCGCGAGCCTCAATGCTCATTGGACCGCACACATCAGTATGTATAATCTCCAATAAGTTGGTTGCTTGCTCCATTGTTCCGGAGAACGGAGTCTTGGTCATTTTGCCCATGAGGCATGGTTCGCCCGTGTCAAATGATTCGAAATCAAGAGACTCCAAAAGTCAATCTGTATGGAGCTTCTTCATGCGTTTGACACCAATGTGACCAAGGTGGCAGTGCCACAAATATGTGGGACTATCGTTATCAATCTTACATCTTTTGGTATTCACACTATGAATATGTGTAACATTACATTTGAGATTCATTAAGAATAAACCATTAACCAGCGGGGCATGACCATAAAACATATCTCTCATATAAATAGAACAACCATTATTCTCGGATTTAAATGAGTAGCCATCTCGCATTAAACGAGATCCAAATACAATGTTCATGCTCAAAGCTGGCACTAAATAACAATTATTGAGGTTTAAAACTAATCCCTTCGATAAATGTAGAGGTAGCGTGCCGACGGCGATCACATCGACCTTGGAACCATTCCCGACGCGCATCATCACCTTGTCCTTCGCCAGTCTCCGCTTATTCTGCAGCTCCTATTTTGAGTTACAAATATGAGCAACCGCACCTGTATCAAATACCCAGGAGCTACTACGAGTACTGGTAAGGTACACATCAATAATATGTATATCATATATACCTTTGGTGTTGCCGGTCTTCTTATCCGCTAAGTACTTGGGGTAGTTCCACTTCCAGTGACTGTTCCCCTTGCAATAAAAGCACTCAGTCTCAGGTTTGGGTCTGTGCTTTGGCTTCTTCCCGGCAACTGGCTTACCGGGCGCGGCAACTCCCTTTCCGTCCTTCTTGAAGTTTTTCTTACCCTTGCCTTTCTTGAAACTAGTGGTTTTATTGACCATCAACACTTGATGTTCCTTTTTGATTTCTACCTCTGCTAATTTCAGCATTGAAAATACCTCAGGAATAGTTTTCACCATCCCCTGCATATTGTAGTTCATCACAAAGCTCTTGTAGCTAGGTGGGAGTGACTGAAGGATTCTGTCAATGACCGCCTCATCAGGGAGGTTAATATCCAGCTGGGACAAGCGGTTGTGCAACCCAGACATTTTGAGTATGTGCTCGCTGACAGAACTATTTTCCTCCATCTTACAACTGTAGAACTTGTTGGAGACTTCATATCTCTCGACCTGGGCATGAGCTTGGAAAACCATTTTCAGCTCTTGGAACATCTCATATGCTCCGTGCTGCTCAAAATGCTTTTGGAGCCCCGGTTCTAAGCTGTAAAGCATGCCGCACTGAACGAGGGAGTAATCATCAACACGCGACTGCCAAGCGTTCATAAGGTCTTGGTTCACTGCGAAAAAGATGGCATGGAGATCGAGGCGTCTTTGCCTTATCCCATCCGAGTACCGCGGCCTCCTCCGCTTCACGCGCTTCTCGAAATTCGGATCCCGTCAAATCCGCGGATAGCAAAGCAACCTGTCAGATAGCAGATTTCCTCCGATCCGTCGCTCAAAAATCTCCAAGTTCGTAAAGTTCACTCGGTAGATGCAAAGAATGGATCAAGGCGACTGAAAGAGAAGTTGACGCCATCACTAAAAAGTCATCGATCCAGAGTAAGACACTCTCGCAGCACGAAAAGCAGGTCGGAAGAATTCTCAACTCCTTCCTCATTCAAACCTCGATCCATTCGGGGGCTAATGATGAAGCCATGAACCTAGGGTAGGGTCATGGACCTGACCAAGGTACCCTCCACAAGGACATCTCTAGAAGAAACTGTCTTTCAGTCGACCTGGAAGAATTCCACTCGACAGACTCAAAGACACTCGACCATGAAGACTCACTCGACCACCAGGAGATCTAGAGTCACTCTGCATCCAAACGGTCTGTTATTAAGTAGTCTTTATGGCCATGATATCACTTTATGTAAGACGTTACCAGTAACGCTAGGTCTTTATGTACATTGAACCCTCCGCTACATGGGCTAGCTAGGGTCCTGGCGCACTCTATATAAGCCACCCCCCTCCACAGGCAGAAGGGTTCGCACCCCTGTAACTCTCACACATATAATCCAGTCGACCGCCTCCGGGCACCAAGACATAGGGCTGTTACTTCCTCCGAGAAGGGCCTGAACTCGTAAAACTCTTGCGTGTACGACTACTCCATAGCTAGGATCTTGCCTCCCCTTTAGTACCCCCCTACATTACTGTCAGACTTAGAACCACGACAGTTGGCACCCACCTTGGGGCAGGTGTCTTAGCGACTTATTGGAGAAGTTGCAATTTTTCCCGATCGCCTTCATCATGGTTTCAGGTCGAGTTTTGGTCAAGGGCCACGAGATCCGTCTCGGCGCGCTCACGTTCATCGCCAACGACTCTGCCTGGCTTTAGGAGGCTCCGCTCGATGTCGACGCGCTCCCAGTCCGTGGAGCGACGCACTTTTGCGCGTGCGTCCGCGGTGTCCTCCTGCAGCAACCGTCGACACAGTATCGACCGGTTTTTGTGTCATCCTCCCTCCCAGCTTCCCGCCGGTGCAAGTGCTCCGGTCGGTCGAGGCTTCAGCAGTGGGTGAGGCACGCAGTGGCTCGCCAGTCGACCACCGCCCAAGTCGCGACAATCGAGCCCGACGAATCTCTCTATGGCCTGTTCGACCTATCGACTGGCTCCACAGAGACTGCATCCGAGTGTGACAACAGTGATCCAGCGGTGGAGGTCCTGATGGTCAACGGACCACACGCCCCCCCGGCTTTCCTGGTGCCGAGGGAGGTAACGGCGGAGGCGATCCGTCGCATTCCCATGAGGAATACCTTCCCAAGCCCCTCAATTCGCTGCAGAGGGAAGAACTTCGCCGCCGGAACATGGATGCCCTTCATACTCCTATCGTTGGAGAAACCCCTGAGGCTCGCGCCTTGGAGGACGCGCACTTGGCCAACCTGGCTGAGCGCACTCGACTGGAGAACCTTCAGCGAGCACTCGACGAGCGTGCGCGACAACGGGTCCCTGACTCCAGTCGACTTCAGCTCTTTCCACCTCCGACTCAGGTATATCGAACTCCGATTCAGAATTTAGCAGCTGTAGCCCGTATAGCAGAATCAATTCAGCCTTCCCAGTTAGAGGCTGGCAGAGGCTTGATGCAGATCAAAGATTTGCTCCGGGCAGTAGGAGATCAAAATTCAGCTATATCATAGTCGCGGAACAGGATTCACAGCAAATCCGTGGCTACGAATATGGTCCAGTCGGCTCATAGCCCCAGATCGCCCCCGAGGCGTGAAGGGCGTGGAGACCGGCACGATCAGTACAGGAACCGTGAGCAGTATGATCACCGATTCGATCGCGATGATCGACATCGAGTGCCCACCCCTCCCCCTAGGGGTGGATCCTACGTACCTTGACAGCAAGATGATAGACGCCAGCACAATGGCGGGCGAAGAATTCCAGTCGACCCCAGGGAACCAGGCTTTGATGCGAGATCCATCATCGTTCAAGGTCTGGTCGATCGGAACAGAGCTCACAGAGAGGGTCACGACAAAGATATACCCACCAGCAGCCGAGTGCATGTCTATGGACCAGAGTGTTTTAGCAGAGCCATCAGAGCCGCAGTGATTCCTCCCAACTTCAGGTTGGCGACTGGAGTTAGTAAGTTCAATGGTGAGTCTAAGCCCGATACTTGGCTTGAGGACTACCGAGTGGCTGTCCAGATCGGCGGCGGAAATGACGAGGTGGCCATGAAACATCTGCCTCTTACGTTGGAGGGATCAGCCAGGGCATGGCTGAATCAGTTGACACCCAGCAGCATTTACACGTGGGAAGACCTCTCCCGAGTGTTTGTCAGAATGTTCGAAGGAACATGCAAGCGACCAGCAGGACTGACAGAGCTGCAATCTTGTGTGCAGAAGTCGAATGAGACTTTGAGAGATTACATCCAGAGATGGATCACATTGCATCACATAGTAGAAAATGTATCTGTCACTAGGCAGTCTGCGCCTTCAAGGAAGGCGTTAAGTATAGAGAGCTAAGCCTGAAATTCGGTCGAACCGGAGACATGTCTCTGAGTCGAATGATGGAGATAGCCACCAAATATACCAATGGTGAGGAAGAGGATCGACTCCGGAGCGGCAAGCACAAGTCAGTCGCCCAGGAAACCGGAGGAGGGAACTCCAGTCGGAAGCAAAAGCGGAAAGCCGAGCCAGCTGCTCCTGGAGAAACCTTGGCCGTGACTCAAGGAAAGTTCAAAGGAAAGCCCAAAGGGCCTTGGAACCCCAAGAAAGTGAAGGATAAAGAGGGAAATGACGTGATGGATTTGCCGTGTCACATCCACACGAAGAAAGATGGAGAGGGTAATTTCATTTACCCGAAGCATACCACTCGACAGTGTCGACTTCTGATACAGCAGTTCCAGGGGAAACAGTCCAAGGATAAGGAAAAGGAGTCAGACAAAGTTGAGGACAAGGGGGATAGTGACGAGGAATACCCTCAGGTCAATTCCACTCTGGTGATTTTTGCTGACGTTGAGAGTAAAAGTCGACTGAAAGTTATAAACCGAGAGGTGAATATGGTTGCTCCGGCGACACCCAATTATTTGAAGTGGTCTCAGACGGCCATCACATTCGACCAGTCTGATCACCCGACGCACATAGCCACCCCTGGGAGGCAAGCTCTGGTGATCGACCCAGTCATCGAGGGCACTCGACTGACTAAAGTATTGATGGATGGCGGCAGTAGTTTGAGTATACTGTATGCTGAGATGCTGAAAGGGATGGGCATTCCGATGTCCAGACTCAGCACAAGCAACATGAGTTTCTATGGAGTCATTCCTGGCAGGAAGGCCGCATCACTAGGCCAGATTGCTCTCGATGTGGTTTTTGGTGATTCCAAGAATTTCCACAAAGAAAAGCTGACATTTGAGGTTGTAGATTTCCAGAGTGCCTACCACGCTATTTTGGGCAGGCCAGCTTATGCATGTTTTATGGCTCGACCATGTTACGTGTACCTCAAATTGAAGATGCCTGGCCCTAAAGGCGTGATCACTGTTACTGGTAATCGCAAGAAGGCGGAAGAGTGCTTCCAGAAAGGCTCAAAGATCGCCGATGCTCAAATGGTGGCAGAAGAGTGGCAGGAACACCAGAGGAATGCAGACCCGAGTGATTTGTTGCGAGCCAAGAAGCCCGCTACGGAATCAGCATTTCAGTCGTCCGGTGACACAAAACCAGTTCACATCCACCCGACCGACCCCAACGCTGCTCCGACTAATATCTCCACAACACTCGACCCCAAATAGGAAGAAGCGCTCATCCAGTTCCTCCGTGAGAACTGGGACATCTTTGCATGGAAACCATCTGACATGCCAGATGTACCCAGGGGGCTGGCTGAGCATTGTCTGCGAGTTGATTCAAAGGCAAAACCTGTCAAGGAACATCTGCGACAGTCCGCTGTCTAGAAAAGGAAGGCTATTGGCGAAGAGGTGGCTCGGCTCTTAGCAGCAGAGTTTATCCGAGAGATTTACCACTCCGAGTGGCTCGCCAATGTTGTCATGGTCCCCAAGAAGGACAACTCACTTCACATGTGCATTGACTTTAAGCATATCAATCGGGCCTGCCCGAAAGATCATTTTCCTCTTCCCCGCATCGACCAAATAGTCGACTCGACTGCGGGATGTGAGCGCCCTGTATGGACCCAATGAGATCAAAACAACTTTCATAACCCCATTTGGGTGCTTCTGTTATGTCACCATGCCATTCGGGCTTAAGAATGCCGGAGCCACGTTCATGAGGATGATTCAGAAGTGTTTGCTCACTCAAATCAGTCGGAATGTGGAAGCATACATGGATGACATTGTGGTCAAGTCACAGAAAGGTTCCAACCTGCTGACTGACCTCGCTGAAACATTTGCCAACCTCAGGAGGTATGATATCAAGCTTAATCTATCCAAGTGCACATTCGGAGTTCCTGGCGGAAAGTTACACGGTTTTCTCGTTTCCGAACGAGGAATCGACGCAAACCCAGAGAAAGTGGGCACTATACTCCGAATGAAACGACCCGTGCGTGTGCATGATGTTCAGAAGCTTACTGGTTGCTTGGCCGCTTTAAGTCGATTCATCTCTCGTCTCGGTGAGAAGGCATTGCCTCTTTACCGACTGATGAAGAAGTTAGACAAGTTCGAGTGGACTCCTGAAGCTGATGCAGCGTCTGCAGAGTTAAAAACCCTGCTTTCCACCCAGCCGGTGCTTGCTGCCCCGATTAGCAAAGAGCCTTTGCTGCTTTACATTGCAGCCACAGGACAAGTCGTCAGTACAGTACTTACGGTCGAGCGGGAAGAAGAAGGGAAAACCTTCAAAGTTCAGTGCCCAGTATATTATATTTCTGAAGTCCTGACCCATCAAAGCAAAGATACCCTCATTATCAGAAGCTTGTATATGGGATTTATATGACCACGAAGAAAGTTTCTCACTACTTCTCTGACCATACCATCACAGTCGTCAGCGACGCCCCCTTATCAGAGATTCTGCACAACAGAGATGCAACTGGTCGTGTGGCAAAATGGGCGATTGAACTCCTTTCCCTTGATATCAGATTTGAGGCAAAGAAAGCTATCAAGTCCCAAGCAGTAGCACATTTCCTCGCCGAGTGGACTGAACAGCAGTTACCGACTCAAGGTCACTCGGAGCACTGGATTATGTTCTTTGATGTCTCTAAAATGCTGAATGGTTCCGATGCCGGGGTAGTGTTGGTTTCCCCCCAAGGAGATAAGCTCAGATATGTACTCCAGATTCACTTTGACTCCTCCAACAACGAAGCAGAATACGAAGCACTTTTGTATGGGTTGCGTATGGCCATTTCACTCGGCGTCCGTCGCCTCATGGTCTACGGTGACTCGGATTTGGTGGTTAACCAAGTGATGAAGGAGTGGGACGTCAGAAGCCCAGCTATGACTGGTTACTGCAACGCAGTAAGAAAGCTGGAGAAGAAATTCGAGGGGTTAGAGCTTCATCACGTACCCCGACTGAAAAATCAAGCAGCTGATGACTTGGCGAAGATAGGTTCCAAAAGAGAAGCCATTCCCAGTGGCGTGTTTTTGGAACATGTCCACGTACCGTCGGTTCAAGAGGATCCTTTCACCGAAGAAGCCCCGCAGCCAAAAAGTGCCACGGATCCGACTGAAGTTGAGGTCCCAGCTGTGGTTGACTTAATCATGGAAGTTCTGGTTATCACTCCCGACTGGACAGTGCCTTACATCGCGTATATCCTAAGGAAAGAGCTCCCAGAGAATGAAGAAGAGGCTCGGCAGATCGTCCGTCGATCCAAGGCCTTTACTGTCATGAGGGGACAGTTGTACAGAGAAAGCGCGACTGGAGTCAGCCAGAAATGCATAACACCGGAAGAGGGTCGAATGGTTCTCAACGACATCCACTCGGGGACCTGTGGCCATCATGCGTCCTCTCGGACCATCGTGGCTAAAGCATACCGAGCGGGTTTTTACTGGCCCAGAGCAAATGAAATGGCGAAAGAGATAGTCGACAAATGTGAAGGATGTCAGTTCTACTCCAATATGTCACACAAGCCCGCCTCAGCCTTGAAGACCATTCCAATCGTCTGGCCTTTCGCTGTTTGGGGGTTAGATATGGTTGGACCACTGAGAACTGGCAGGAGCGGCTTCACACATGTACTGGTGGCAGTCGACAAGTTCACCAAGTGGATCGAAGCCAAGCCTATTAAAAATCTTGATGCTGGCACTGCCATCAGCTTCATCAGCGAGTTGATATTCAGATATGGAGTTCCGCATAGCATCATCACTGATAATGGGTCAAACTTTGATTCCGATCAGTTCAAAGCCTTCTGCACTTCTCAAGGCACACGAGTCGACTACGCTTCAGTCGCCCACCCCCAGTCGAATGGACAAGCAGAAAGAGCAAACGGCCTAATTCTCAAAGGACTGAAACCCCGGTTGATGCGTGACCTCAAGCACGCAGCAGGCGCGTGGGTCGACGAACTTCCATCAGTTCTTTGGGGATTGAGGACTACTCCAAATCGGTCGACTGGGAGAACTCCGTTCTTTCTGGTCTACGGAGCTGAAGCGGTTCTGCCAAGTGACCTGCTTCACAATGCACCGCGAGTCGAGCTCTACTCTGAAGTCGAAGCAGAACAAGCCCGGCAAGACGCAGTCGACCTTCTGGAAGAAGAAAGAGAGATGGCCATGATCCGATCGACCATCTATCAGCAAGACTTGCGCCGATTCTATGCCAGAATTGTGAAGAGCCGAGCCTTCCAAGAAGGAGACTTGGTCCTCCGAGTGGACCAACAGAAGCCACACAAACTCGCCCCTACTTGGGAAAGCCCCTTCATTGTTACCAAAGTTCTCCACAACGGAGCATACCGTCTTTACAACGTCGATCGCCAGATTGACGGGCCACGAGCTTGGAATGCGGATCTGCTCCGCCCCTTTTATACTTAAGTATTCACTCGGATGAGTTGTAATAAAAGTACTTCTGTAGTTTATTTATCAAAGACAAGAGTTTTATAATTTTCCCAGTGATTGTTGTTACTTTTGTTCACATAAATCAGTCCCCCAGTGGGTGGCTTAGCTACGAATCCGTTTCGCCTAAGTTTGTAAAAAAAATCCTTACCGAGTGGTGAGCCAACCTCCCGCTCGGAGGCTTAGCTGTGAATCCGTTTCGCCTAAGTTTAAACAAAATCCTACCGAGTGGTAAGCCAGCCTTCCACTCGGAGGCTTAGCTGCGAATCCGTTTCGCCTAAGTTTAAACAAAATCCTACCGAGTGGTAAGCCAGCCTTCCACTCGGAGGCTTAGCTGCAGTCCAAGTACTCGCCTAAGTTTAAACAAAATCCTGCCGAGTGGTGAGCCAGCCTCCCACTCGGGGGCTTAGCTGCAACCTAGTGTTTGCCTAAGTATAAAATACAACGTGCGCTCCGCAAGGAGGACGAAGTGCAGGTCGACTGCTACCTTCTCCTTCCGAGCTACGCCACAAATACAACGTGCGGTCCGCAAGGAGGACGAAGTGCAGGTCGACTGCTACCTTCTCTTTCCGAGCTACGCCACAAATACAACATGCGCTCCGCAAGGAGGGTGAAGCGCAGGTCGACTGCTACCTTCTGCTTCTGAGCTACGCCACAAATACAACATGCGCGCCGCAAGGAGGACGAAGCGCATGTCGACTGCTACCTTCTCCTTCTGAGCTACGCCACAAATACAACATGCGCTCCGCAAGGAGGACGAAGCGTAGGTCGACTGCTACCTTCTCCTTCAGAGGTACGCCACGAAAATCCTACCGAGTGGAGAGCAAACCTCCCACTCGGGGGCTTAGCTGCAGCCCAGTGCTCGCCTAAGTTTTTGAAAATCCTACCGAGTGGAGAGCAAACCTCCCACTCGGGGGCTTAGCCGCAGCCTAGTGCTCGCCTAAGTTTTTGAAAATCCTACCGAGTGGAGAGCAAACCTCCCACTCGGGGGCTTAGCTACAGCCCAGTGCTCGCCTAAGTTTTTGAAAATCCTACCGAGTGGTGAGCAAACCTCCCACTCGGGGGCTTAGCTGCAGCCCAGTGCTCGCCTAAGTTTTTGAAAATCCTACCGAGTGGAGAGCAAACCTCCCACTCGGGGGCTTAGCTGCAGCCCAGTGCTCGCCTAAGTTTTTGAAAATCCTACCGAGTGGTGAGCAAACCTCCCACTCGGGGGCTTAGCTGTAGCCCAGTGCTCGCCTAAGTTTTTGAAAATCCTACCGAGTGGCGAGCAAACCTCCCACTCAGGGGCTTAGCCGCAGCCCAGTGCTCGCCTAAGCATGACGAGTACAAGTTGATTGCAATTTGTGCTTCGTCCCTACCTGCAAAAGTGCATCACAAACACTAGTATATATTCCGAGCGAAGGACAATGATCGTTCGAAGGCGGATGCAAACATATTCAACGGCAAACCCAAGTTCAGATAGCGTCCTACGAATCCAGAAGTGCTCAGGCACCAAGCCTGTTAAAGTTTATCGGTTACAAAAACCACTCGGCATTCCGAGGCAAATTTAAGGCATCAATCATAGAAGTTTTTTACTCCTCCTGCGGAGGACTCGAAGGCGCAACGAACTCGTCCAGGTCGATTCCATCTGCGATCCGAGTGGCAGCAGCAATGAAGGTCTCCATGAAAGATCGGAAGTCATGCTTCTTGGTATTAGCCACTTTGAGAGACCCCAGCTTGTCCTCTCGCGCGTCCTTGCAGTGAACACGGACCAGAGACAGAGCAACGTCGGCACCACACCTGGCAGAAGACTTTTTCCATTCTTGCACTCGACTTGGAACTTCGTTCAGTCGAGTCATCAGAGACTCGAGGTCGTTCTGAAGTGTTTCTCCCGGCCAGAGTGCTGTGTCGATGCGTGATGTTGCAACCTTCAGTCTCGCAAGATAGTCAACCACAGCAGCAACGCGAGACTCGAGACGGAGCACGTTCATGGCGGCTTCATCCTTCACAGGAGAGTTGATGGGATCTAATCCAGTCTCCACTCGACTAGTCTCCTCTTCAAAGTTTTGGCAGAATTCTGTGGATACGATCCAAGGATAAGCTAACGTTCCTACAATAAGTCAGTGATTACCAGTCGGATATAAGGGGTTACCTTCGAGCATGAGGAATAACTTCTTGGCGAGCCCTCCCAGATAAGCCTCTAAGTCGTTCTTCTTTCCCACCAGTTCGCTAGCCTTGTCACTCAGGGCCATCTTGTCATTCTTCAGTCGGCTGACCTCCTTGTTGGCCACGTCGAGAGCAGCTTTCAGATTGGTATTCTCCTCTTCAAGTTTGCTGATTGAAGCCAACTTTTCTTCTGCGAGTTTCGTCTTGTCCGAAGCCGCTTTCTGCGCCTCGGCGAGGTCAAGGTCCTTCTTCTTCAGAGCATCCCTTAGTTTATCTGCGAAATGACAGTGAGGTCAGACTCAGGAATGGACAAAAAATAAGGGCAGTCGTCAAGGTTCTCACCAAACATACCTTTTGTCTCCTCCTTCGCCTTCGTGAATTTCTCCTGGACAAGCTTCAGATCAAGTTCGAGCTGGATATGCTTGTTCTCCAACTCAGTATAACGAGCCACAAGCTCGCAAGATTTCTGCGAAAGATCAGTTGACATACATCAACGACAGGTCATTTCCGAGTGACTAAGAGAAAAATCGTAGCATTTCTAAGACTACAGCCGAATCAAAAATTTCAACTGTAGTCTCGGGGACTACACCCAGTGGGTGCACTCAGCGTGCCCCCACTGGTTCTACCGGCTCGGATCGATCAGTCGACCGAAAGTAGCTAACTGCCAACAGTTAGACACAGTTTCAAAAAAAAGAGAGAAAGAAAGCAAAGTATTCTTCAGACCATAGCCGACTACCAGCAGTCGACCACGGTCTCGGGGACTACACCCAGTGGGTGCACTCAGCGTGCCCCCACTGGTTCCATGATTCCATTCGACCAGATCGAGTGAAGAAAGTAAAAGAGAAAAAAGTTCAAGACATAAAGACTACAGTCGACTGCCAGCAGTCCACCGTAGTCTCGGGGACTACACCCAGTGGGTGCACTCAGCGTGCCCCCACTAATCCAGACATTTCAATCGACACATCCAGTGGGTGTATGACAAGTATTAAGATGTTCAGAAAGAAAAATTGTCAGGTATCATATCCTAATAGAACAGGCGGTGGTCAACTAACCTGGACATTGCTCTGAAGAGCTGAACTTGCATCATAAGCTGCTTGGCTGGCATCTCGGATCGCCTTCACCTGCTCCATCATGACCCCCGCCTGGCGTATGGCTTCCTTGGCAGCACCTACTTGGTCCTCTGGGATGTGGTGTGTGGAGAAGAGGGAAGGTGGATCAGCACTCGACGACGGAGGGCGGACACTCCTCAACGGCACCGCAAAGGACACGGTAGCCCGAGCAACGTTGCCCCCCTCCGGAACCAATGTCTCAGGCGCTGACGCAACCTGAGCAGTCTTGCCAGCAACGCTTTCCTATTCCTCCTTTGCCTCAGTGGCTCCTCATCCTCGTCGTCAGGGAGATCAATGATAATGCTAGGTGGAGCTACAGAAAAGGTTCAAAGTTAAAAATGAAGATCCGATCGACCGAAAGTGAAACTGCACAGATCATACCAGGATTGGAAGTGGCAGCATCCTCCATTTCTTGATCTTCATGCCTGGCTGAGGTCTCAGAAGTAGCAGCACTGCGATTTCAGAAATCAGTGGGTCAGCGATCGGGTCGACCAAGAATATATCCATGTTGAAAGAGAAAACATGAGTTATGCCATTACCCAGAAACAGTCGGAATCTCCATCCTCATCTTTGGTAGGGCCTTCGCCGGTTTTGTCGGTGCCGCTCGGGGTTGCTTCGACGCTTTCTCAGTCGGCGCCGGAGAAGTCGTCCGAGGGCGTTTGGTCGACTGCCCAGCAGGCACGGCTCCCTTGCCACGCTCGACCGCAGGATCATGGGCGAGCTTGGACCGTCTTTCAGTACGAGGAGGCTCGACTACCTCCTCCTCTTCCTCCTCCTCTTCCTCATCAGAGCCAGCATCTTCTTCACCCTCGTCGCCGTCCGACTCCCACTCCTCCTGGCTTTCACCTCCACTTCCTTCTTCTTCTTCGGTCCGTTCTTGCGCCCCGTTGGGCATCGAGTACATCTCGGTAGTGATCTGGAAGACAACAAACAAGATAAAGGTCAGTCGACCGAATTGCAGCAAAGCAGAATGAAGAAAACATAATCACAGTCAGAGAAATGTAGTCAGACCTTGTCTGGTTCGTAGGACTGGTCGAGTGGTGGGATCCTCCTGGCTCCACGAGGATTATCTCTGTTCCCCGTGATGGCGGTCATCCACCTCTCCGGAGTGACATCGTCGACCTCCTCCGGGTGGACCCGAGTGGTGTCTTCAGTACCAGAGTACAACCACATCGGATGGCCCCGATACTGAAGTGGCTGAATGCGCCGTCGAAGGAAAACCTCTAGAAGATCCATGCCCGTCACTCCGTCGCGAATGAGCTGGACCACGCGCTCCATCAACATCCTAACCTGAGCCTTCTCCTCCAGAAGCACCTTCAGAGAAGATGGCTTGTTCACTCGGTCCATGGAGAACAGGGGGAGGCCAGTCGACTGCCCTGGCGTCGACTGGTCTTGACAGTAGAACCAGGTCGACTGCCACCCTCGAACTGACTCGGGAAGGGTCATGGCTGGAAAGGCACTCTTACTCCTCATCTGAACTCCAAGACCCCCACACATCTGGATTACTTGGGTTCTCTCGTCATTCGGGCTAGCCTTTTTCACCGTCTCAGAGCGACAGGTGAAAATGTGTTTGAAAAGACCCCAGTGCGGCCGACAACCCAAGAAGTTTTCGCACAGAGACACGAAAGCGGCGAGGTAGGCAATGGAGTTGGGTGTGAAGTGATGGAGTTGTGCCCCAAAGAAGTTCAGAAACCCCCGAAAGAAAAGATTCAGCGGCAGAGAAAAACCGCGATCTACATGGGTGGCTAAGAGGACGCACTCACCCTCCTGAGGCTGCGGCTACCACTCCTTCCCCGGAAGCCTTGCTGACCCATGGGGGATCAGTCCTTCGTTGGCCAGGTCGTCGAGGTCCTTCTGGGTGATGGTCGAGCGGATCCAGTCTCCCTGGATCCAGCCTTGCGGCAGGCCGGACCGCGACGAGGATCCGCCCCAACTAGGCGCTCCCCCCTTCCCCTTCACCGTCGCCTTCTTCACCCGCTCCAAAGCCGCCGTATTTTCCTTCACCATCATCGCCGGCGAGGCGCGCAAGGAGCAGCGAGGCGGAGGTGGAAGCGAGTGCAGCGGGCGAGTTTGAGGAAGAGGGAGAGGGGATTGAGGGCGCACTGTTTGAAAACCCCCCGTCCGGCGCCTTATATGAAGTCTCTTCCGAATGGCTGACTGGTAGGCCCGGACGATCCTGTCAAATCCCGCGACAGGCGCACGCGCGATACGTGGCGAAAAAGATGGCATGGAGATCGAGGCGTCTTTGCCTTATCCCATCCGAGTACCGCGGCCTCCTCCGCTTCACGCGCTTCTCGAAATTCGGATCCCGTCAAATCCGCGGATAGCAAAGCAACCTGTCAGATAGCAGATTTCCTCCGATCCGTCGCTCGAAAATCTCCAAGTTCGTAAAGTTCACTCGGTAGATGCAAAGAATGGATCAAGGCGACTGAAAGAGAAGTTGACGCCATCACTAAAAAGTCATCGATCCAGAGTAAGACACTCTCGCAGCACGAAAAGCAGGTCGGAAGAATTCTCAACTCCTTCCTCATTCAAACCTCGATCCATTCGGGGGCTAATGATGAAGCCATGAACCTAGGGTAGGGTCATGGACCTGACCAAGGTACCCTCCCCAAGGACATCTCTAGAAGAAACTGTCTTTCAATCGACCTGGAAGAATTCCACTCGACGGACTCAAAGACACTCGACCACCAGGAGATCTAGAGTCACTCTGCATCAAAACGGTCTATTATTAAGTAGTCTTTATGGCCATGATACCACTTTATGTAAGATGTTACCAGTAACGCCAGGTCTTTATGTACATTGAACCCTCCGCTACGTGGGCTGGCTGGGGTCCTGGCGCACTCTATATAAGCCAGCCCCCTCCACAGGCAGAAGGGTTCGCACCCCTGTAACTCTCACGCATATAATCCAGTCGACCGCCTCCGGGCACAAAGACGTAGGGCTGTTACTTCCTCCGAGAAGGGCCTGAACTCGTAAAACTCTTGTGTGTACGACTACTCCATAGCTAGGATCTTGCCTCTCCTTTAGTACCCCCCTACATTACTGTCAGACTTAGAACCACGACAACGGGTGCTTCCCCTAGCGGTGCTTCTAGGACATATGCTTTCTTGGCAGCTATGAGGATGATCCTCAGGTTCTGGACCCAGTCCGTATAGTTGCTGCCATCATCTTTCAGCTTGGTTTTCTCTAGGAACGTGTTGAAGTTGAGGTTGACATGAGCGTGGGCCATTTGATCTACAAGACATTTTGCAAAGGTTTTAGACTAAGTTCATGATAATTAAGTTCATCTAATCAAATTATTTAATGAAATCCCACTCAGATAGACATCCCTCTAGTCATCTAAGTGATACATGATCTGAGTCAACTAGGCCGTGTCCGATCATCACGTGAGACGGACTAGTCATCATTGGTGAACATCTCCATGTTGATCGCATCTTCTATACGACTCATGCTCGACCTTTCGGTCTCTTGTGTTATGAGGCCATGTATGTACATGCTAGGCTCGTCAAGTCAACCTAAGTGTTTTGCATGTGTAAATCTGGCTTACACCCGTTGTATGTGAACGCTAGGATCTATCACACCCGATCATCACGTGGTGCTTCAAAACAACGAACTTTCGCAATGGTGCACAGTTAGGGGAAACACTTTCTTGAAATTATTATGAGGGATCATCTTATTTACTACCGTTGTTCTAAGCAAATAAGATGCAAAAACATGATAAACATCACATGCAATCAAATAGTGACATGATATGGCCAATATCATTTTGCTCCTTTGATCTCCATCTTCGGGCGCCATGATCTTCATCGTCACCGGCATGACACCATGATCTCCATCATCGTGTTTCCATGAAGTTGTCCCGCTAACTATTACTTCTACTACTATGGCTAACGGTTTAGCAAAGAAGTAAAGTAATTACATGGCGTTATTCAGTGACACGCATGTCATACAATAAATAAAGACAACTCCTATGGCTCCTGCCGGTTGTCATACTCATCGACATGCAAGTCGTGATTACTATTACAAGAACATGATCAATCTCATACATCACATATATTTCATTAATCACATCCTTTTGGCCATATCACATCACAAGGAATATGCTGCAAAAACAAGTTAGACGTCCTCTAATTGTTGTTGCAAGTTTTTTACGTGGCTGCTATAGGGTTCTAGCAAGAACGTTTCTTACCTACGCCAAAACCACAACGTGATATGCCAATTTCTATTTACCCTTCATAAGGACCCTTTTCATCGAATCCGATCCGACTAAAGTGGGAGAGACAGACACCCGCTAGCCACCTTATGCAACTAGTGCATATCAGTCGGTGGAACCTGTCTCACGTAAGCATACGTGTAAGGTCGGTCCGGGCCGCTTCATCCCACGATGCTGCCGAAACAATATAAGACTATTAGTGGCAAGTAAATTGACAAAATCTACGCCCACAACAAAATTGTGTTCTACTCGTGCATAGAAACTACGCATAGACCTAGCTCATGATGCCACTGTTGGAGATCGTTGTAGAAAATAAAAATTTTCTATGCATCACCAAGATCAATGTATGGAGTCACCTAGAAACGAGAGAGAGAGAGAGGAGTGCATCTACATACCCTTGTAGATCGTGAGTGGAAGCTTCAAGAGAACAGGGTTGATGGAGTCGTACTCGTCGTGATCCAAATCACCAATGATCCTAGCGCCGAACGGACGGCACCTCCGCGTTCAACACACGTACAGAGCGGAGACGTCTCCCGCGCCTTGATCCAGCAAGGAGGAGGGAGAGGTTGAGGAAGAAAGCTCCAACAACATCACGACGGCGTGGTGGTGATGGAGAGGCAGTACTCCGGCAGGGCTTCGCCAAGCTTCTGCGGAGGAGGAGAGGTGTTGGGGAGGGGAGGGGCTGCGCCTTGGAGGTGTGTGTGCAACCCTCCCCTCGCCCCTCTATTTATAGGGGGAGGAGGAAGGGGGCCGGCCCCCTCTAGATGAGATCTAGAGGGGGGGCAAGGGGGGGGACTTGCCCCCCAAGCAAGGGGGACGCCCCCTTTAGGGTTTCCCCCCCAACCCTAGGCGCATGGGCCCAAAGGGGGGGTACGCCCAGCCCTCTAAGGGATGGTTCCCTTCCCACAACGACCCATGTGGCCCTCCGGGTGAGGTGGCCCCTCCCGGTGGACCCCCGGAACCCTTCCGGTGGCCCCAGTACAATACCAGTATGCCCCCGAACTTTTCCGGTGACCGTATTACAACTTCCCATATATAAATCTTCACCTGCGGACCATTCCGTAACTCCTCCTGACGTCCAGGATCTCATTCGGGACTCCGAACAACATTCAGTAATCACATACAAGTCTTCCTAATAACCCTAGCGTCATCGAACCTTAAGTGTGTAGACCCTACGGGTTCGGGAATCACGTAGACATGACCGAGACAGCTCTCCGGCCAATAACCAACAGCGGGATCTGGATACCCATGTTGGATCCCACATGTTCCATGATGATCTCATCGAATGAACCACGATGTCGAGGATTCAAGTAATCCCGTATACAATTCCTTTTGTCAATCGATACGTTACTTGCCCGAGATTCGATCGTCGATATCCCAGTACCTCATTCAATCTTGTTACCGGCAAGTCACTTTACTCGTTTCGTAATGCATGATCCCGTGACCAACCACTTGGTCACATTGAGCTCATTATGATGATGCATTACTGAGTGGGCCCAGAGATACCTCTCTGTCATACGGAGTGACAAATCCCAGTCTTGATTCGTGCCAACCCAACAGACACTTTCGGAGATACCTGTAGTGCACCTTTATAGTCACCCAGTTATGTTGTGACGTTTGGTACACCCAAAGCACTCCTACGGTATTCGGGAGTTACACAATCTCATGGTCTAAGAAACTGATACTTGACATTAGAAAAGCTTTAGCAAACGAACTACACGATCTTGTGCTATGCTTAGGATTGGGTCTTGTCCATCACATCTTTCTCCTAATGAAGTGATCCCTTTATCAATGACATCCAATGTCCATAGTCAGGAAACCATGACTATCTGTTGATCAACGAGCTAGTCAACTAGAGGCTCACTAGGGACATGTTGTGGTCTATGTATTCACACATGTATCACTGTTTCCGGTTAATACAATTATAGCATGAACAATAGACAATTATCATGAACAGGAAATATAATAATAATCATTTTATTATTGCCTCTAGGGCAAATTTCCAATAGGGGACACAAGAGACTCTTTGTTATTTGGTTGCAGGGTTGTTTGAGAGAGACCATCTTCAGCCCACGCCTCCCATGGATTGATAAACCTTAGGTCATCCACTTGAGGGAAATTTGCTACTGTCCTACAAACCTCTGCACTTGGAGGCCCAAGAACGTCTACAAGAAGAAGGTTGTGTAGTAGACATCAAGCTCTTTGACGCCGTTGCCGGGGAGGTGAGTGCTTGAAGGTATATCTTTAGATCTTGTAATCGAATCTTTTTTTTCTTGTTTTATCACTAGTTTAGTCTATAAAAGAAAACTACAAAAAAATGGAATTGAGTTTGTCTCATACGCTTCATCTTTTTAATATCTTTCGTGAGAATGATGGTAAGGAAAGTTGTGCTCAAGTGCTAGAAGAAGAAATCTATAAAATGTTTGGCACTAAATATGTGAATGATGAGCATGATTGCAATGTTATTAGTATGAATTCTTTGAATATCCATGATGCTAATGATATGCACAGCTATAAGCTTGGGGATGCTATGTTTGATGAAGATGATATTTTTTGTCCCCTAAGTTTTGATGAGCAAATTTATTTTTGATGAAAGCATGCCTCCTATTTATGATGATTATATTGATGAAAGTGGGTTTGGAAGAGTGTCAACTTTAGGAAGTAATGATCCCACTATTTTGGAGGATGTTGAATCTTATTGTGATGAATATGAAAGTGGAAAAGTGGATTTGGAAGAGTGTCAACTTTATTTAGTGATGAATCCACTATTTCGGAAGAGGTTCCAATTGATTATGAGAACAAAGTTGCTATCTATGATGATTATTGTGATGACTTGTATGCTATTAAGAATAATGATAACCATGAAACTTTTCAACATGATTTTAGTTTTCAATTGGATTATGCCTCACATGATAGTTATTTTGTTGAGTTTGCTCCCACTATTATTCATGAGAAGAAATTTGCTTATGTGGAGAGTAATAAAAATTCTATGCTTGTAGATCATGAAAAGAATTCTTTGGGTCCTGGTTATATTGTTGAATTAATTCATGATGCTACTGAAAATTATTATGAGGGAGGAACATTTGCTTGTAGAAATTGCAATAATATTAAGTTTCCTCTCTATGTGCTGAAAATCTTGAAGCTATGCTTGTTTTACCTTCCTATGCTAGTTGATTATTGTTCCCATAAGTTGTTTGCTCACAAAATCCCTATGAATAGGAAGTGGATTAGACTTAAATGTGCTAGTCATATTCTTCATGATGCTCTCTTTATGTTTCAATTCTTATCTTTTATGTGAGCATCATTGAAGTCATCATGCCTAGCTAAAAGGCATTAAAGAAAAGCGCTTGTTGGGAGATAACCCAATATTTACCGTTACTGTTTTTGTGTGTCCACATGATTATGATACTGTACTAATCATGTTTTATAGCTTTTGTTTCAATAAAGTGCCAAGTAGAGCCTTTGGGAAGACTTGGTTGAAGTCTTTATGATCTTGCTGTAAAAAATAGAAACTTTGTGCTCACAATATTAGCTGCCATTGTTTACTGGAGAGTGATTTTAGGTTGATTCTTTTTTCATATGATTAATAGATAAATTACGCAGGTCCACCAATTTATTGCAGGATTTTTGGAGGTGCAGAAGTATACGTTTGATACAGATTACTACAGACTGTTCTGTTTGTGACAGATTCTGTTTTCATTGTGTTGTTTGCTTATTTTGATGAACCTATGAGTAGTATCGGAGGGTATGAACCATAGAGAAGTTGGAATACAGTAGGTTTAACACCAATATGAATTTATAATGAGTTCACAACAGTACCTAAGTGGTGATTTATTTTCTTATACTAACGGAGCTTACGAGTTTTGTTTTGAGTTTCGTGTTGTGAAGTTTTCAAGTTTTGGGTAAAGATTCGATGGACTATGGAATAAGGAGTGGTAAGATCCTAAGCTTGGGGATGCCCAAGTCACCGCAAGGTAATATTCAAGGACAACCAAGAGCCTAAGCTTGGGGATGCCCCGGATGGCATCCCCTCTTTCGTCTTTGTTGATCGGTAACTTTACTTGGAGCTATATTTTTATTCACCACATGATATGTGTTTTGCTTGGAGCATTATTTTATTTTGTTACTATTTGCTTTCTGTTATTTAGAATAATGTTTTTTTAATAAAAATGTCAAGGATAGCCTTTACCATGCTTATTTTGCTAGTATACATGTTGCTGTTTCAAAACAGAAAGTTTACCGCTGTTGCAAAAATTCCCCAGAAAAATCAGAGAGTGACATAATGTTGAGTGTTTTTGCATAATGAGCTCTGATAAATCTTTTACAGATTAGTATTTTTCTTATAATTTTTGGAGTTATGGAAGTATGATGAATCTTGCATTCTTTATAGACTATACTATTTTGGCAGATTGCTGTTATGTTTGCATTGTTTGCATATGCTTGCTTGTTTAATTATTCTATTTTAGGATAGGAGTATTAAATATGTAGAGACATTTAGTATGCAATGTTGAATAATAATGTTAGTAATATGTTACAGTATAAAATGATAAGGTTTTTGCATTATTTTATACTAACTTATCTCACGAGTTCTTGTTGAGTTTGGTGTGGATGAAGCTTTCAAGATTTAGGAAGCCGAGATATAAAAGGAATTAAGGAGACACAAAATCTCAAGCTTGGGGATACCCAAGGCACCCCAAGATAATATTCCAAGAAGTCTCAAGCATCTAAGATTGGGGATGCCCCGGTAGGCATCCCACCTTTCTTCTTCAACAATTAACGGTTAGTATCGGTTGAACCTAAGTTTTTGCTTCTTCACATGAGTTGTGATATCCTTGCAATGTCATTTTGTTTTGTTTTGCTTGCTGCTTGAATAAAATACATTAGATCTGAAATACTTAAATGAGAGAGAGTCTTCTCATGGCTATATAACTATTTGACTACTCATTGATCTTCACTTATATCTTTCGAAGTAGTTTGCCGTTTTCTCTAGTGCTTCACTTATATCTTTTTAGAGCACGGCGGTGGTCTCATTTTGTAGAAACTAATGAACTCTCATGCTTCACTTATATTATTTTGAGAGTCTTAAACAGCATGGTAATTTGAATGAAAACTATCATAGAAGTGAATTGGATGCTATGATCAATTTGATACTTGATAATTGTTTTGAGATATGGAAGTAGTGATATTAGAGTCATGCTAGTTGGGTGATTATGAATTTAAAGAATGCTTGTGTTGAAGTTAGCAAGTCCCGTAGCATGCACGTATGGTAAAAGTTGTGTAACAAATTTATTGCATGGGGTGCTCTTTTGATTGCCTTCCCTTGTGTGGAGGTCGGGGGCGCGCGATGGTTAACTCCTACCAACCTCCCCCCTAGGAGCATGCACGTAGTGCTTGGTTTTTTACAATAAGTATGTCAGTTCTTTATGACTAATGTTGAGTCCATGGATTATACGCACTTTTATCATTCCATCATTGCTAGCCTCTTCGGTATCGTGCATTGCCCTTTCTCACCTTGAGAGTTGGTGCAAACTTCGCCGGTGCATCCAAACCCCGTGATACGATACGCTCTATCACACATAAACCTCCTTATATGTTCCTCAAAACATCCACCATACCTACATATTATGGCATTTCCATAGCCATTCCGAGATATATTTCCATGCAACTTTCCACCGTTCCGTTCATCATCATGACATACATTACTATTGTCATATTGCCTTGCATGATCATGTAGTTGACATCATATTTGTGGCAAAGCCACCATGCATAATCTTTTCATACATGTCACTCTTGATTCATTGCCCATCCCGGTACACCGCCGGAGGCATTCATATAGAGTCATATCTTGTTCTAGTTTCGAGTTGTAATTCATGAGTTGTAAATATATAGAAGTGTGATGATCATCATTATTAGAGCATTGTCCCTAAAGAAAAAAAAAGGAAAGGCCAAAGAAAAAAAGGAAGGCCAAAAAGAAAAAAAGAAAGGCCAAAGAAAAAAAAGGGGAAGAAAAGAAAAAAAAGGAAAAGAAAAAAAGGGGGCAATGTTACTATCTTTTTCCACACTTGAGCTTCAAAGTAGCACCATTTTCTTCATATAGCGAGTCTCATATGTTGTCACTTTAATATACTAGTGGGAATTTTTCATTATAAAACTTGGCTTGTATATTCCTACGATGGGCTTCCTCAAATGCCCTAGGTCTTCGTGAGTAAGCAAGTTGGATGCACACCCACTAGTTTATTTTGTTGAGCTTTCATACATTTATAGCTCTAGTGCATCCGTTGCATGGCAATCCCTACTCCTCATGTTGACATCAATTGATGGGCATCTCCATAGCCCATTGATTATCCTCATCAATGTGAGACTTTCTCATTTTTTGTATTCTCCACACAATCCCCATCATTATATTCTATTCCACCCATAGTGCTATATCAATGGCTCAAGCTCATGTATTGCGTGAAAGTTGAAAAAGTTTGAGATTGCTAAAGTATGAAACAATTGCTTGGCTGAAACCGGAGTTGTGCTTGATGGGAGTATTTTTGTGTGATGAAAATGAAGCATAGCCTAACTATATGATTTTGTAGGGATGAACTTTATTTAGCCATGTTATTTTGAGAAGACATGATTGCTTTGATTAGTATGCTTGAAGTATTACTATTTCTTATGTCAATATAAACTTTTATTTTGAATCATTTGGATCTAAGCATTCATGCCACAATAAAGAGAAATTACATTGAGAAATATACTAGGTAGCATTCCACATCAAAAATTCTGCTTTTATCATTTACCTACTCAAGGACGAGCAGGAATTAAGCTTGGGGATGCTTGATAGTTCTCCAATGTATCTATAATTTTTAATTGTTCCATGCTATTATATTACCCTTTTTGGATGATTATGGGCTTTATTATACACTTTCATATTACTTTTGGGACTAACCTATTAACCGGAGGCCTAGCCCATATTGCTATTTTCTGGCCTATTTCAGTGTTTCAAAGAAAAGGAATATCAAACGGAGTCCAAACAGAATGAAACCTTCGGGAGCGTGATTTTTGGAATGAACATGATCCAGGAGACTTGGAGTTCACGTCAAAGAAGCTTCGAGGAGGCCAGGAGATAGGAGGGCGCGCCCCCCCTATAGGGCATGCCCCCCTGTCTCGTGGGCCCCTCGAGCATCCCCCGACCGACTTCTTTCACCTATATAATCCCATATACCCTAAAAACATCGATAACAAAGATAGATCGGGAGTTCCGCCACCGCAAGCCTCTGTAGCCATCAAAAACCTCTCGGGAGCCCGTTCCGGCACCCTGCCAGAGGGGGGATCCCTCACCGGTGGCCATCTTCATCATCCCGGCGCTCTCCATGACGAGGAGGGAGTAGTTCACCCTCGGGGCTAAGGGTATGTACCAGTAGCTATGTGTTTGATCTCTCTCTCTCTCTCTCTCTCTCTCTCTCTCTCTCGTGTTCTCTCTATGGCATGATCTTGAAGTATCGCGAGCTTTGCTATTATAGTTGGATCTTATGATGTTTCTCCCCCTCTACTCTCTTGTAATTGATTGAGTTTTCCCTTTGAAGTTATCTTATCGGATTGAGTCTTTAAGGATTTGAGAACACTTGATGTATGTCTTGCTGTGCTTATCTGTGGTGACAATAGGATATTCACGTGATCCACTTGATGTATGTTTTGGTGATCAACTTGCGGGTTCCGCCCATGAACCTGTGCATAGGGGTTGGCACACGTTTTCGTCTTGACTCTCCGGTAGAAACTTTGGGGCACTCTTTGAAGTACTTTGTGTTGGTTGAATAGATGAATCTGAGATTGTGTGATGCATATCGTATAATCATGCCCACAGATACTTGAGGTGACAATGGAGTATCTAGGTGACATTAGGGTTTTGGTTGATCTGTGTCTTAAGGTGTTATTATAGTATGAACTCTATGATAGATTGAACAGAAAGAATAGCTTCATGTTATTTTACTACGGACTCTTGAATAGATAGATCAAAAAGGTTAACTTTGAGGTGGTTTCATACCCTACCATAATCTCTTCGTTTGTTCTCCACTATTAGTGGCTTTGGAGTGACTCTTTCTGGCATGTTGAGGGATATTTATATGATCCAATTATGTTATTATTGTTGAGAGAACTTGCACTAGTGAAAGTATGAACCTTAGGCCTTGTTTCCTACCATTGCAATACCGTTTACGCTCGCTTTTATCACTTGTTACCTTGCTGTTTTTATAATTTCAGATTACAAATACCTTTATCTACTATCCATATTGCACTTGTATCACCATCTCTTCGCCGAACTAGTGCACCTATACAATTTACCATTGTATTGGGTATGTTGGGGACACAAGAGACTCTTTGTTATTTGGTTGCAGGGTGGTTTGAGAGAGACCATCTTCATCCTACGCCTCCCACAGATTGATAAACCTTAGGTCATCTACTTGAGGGAAATTTGCTACTGTCCTACAAACCTCTGCACTTGAGGCCCAACAACGTCTAGAAGAAGAAGGTTGTGTAGTAGACATCACACAGTCATAGGTTCTATAAAGTATGTTGTGTTGTGTACCAGACCTATTGTGTACCCTGCCCTGAGATTTGGCAAGGGGGTACAATAGTGATCTAAGAGTAGATCACTGGACAACGGTCAAAATTGTCCTTAGTGAGGACCAAGGAAATATTTGTCGATTGTGGATGTGATAAAGAGTTCGTCGTAAAGAGTTATGTTGATGCAAGCTTTTACACTGATCCAGATGACTCTAAGTCGCAATGTGGATACATATTGAAAGTGGGAGCAATTAGCTAGAGTAGCTCCATGCAGAGCATTGTAAACATAGAATATTTGCAAAATACATACGGCTCTGAATGTGACAGACCCATTGAGTAAACTTCTCTCATGAGCAAAACACGATCACACCTTAGTACTCTTTGGGTGTTATCACATAGCAATGTGAACTAGACTATTGACTCTAGTAAACCCTTTGAGTGTTGGTCACATGACAATGTGAACTATGGATGTTAATCACATGGTGATGTGAACTATTGCTGTTAAATCACATGGCGATGTGAACTAGATTATTGACTCTAGTGCAAGTGGGAGATTGAAGGAGATATGCCCTAGAGGCAATAATAAAGTTATTATTTATTTCCTTATTTCATGATAAATGTTTATTATTCATGCTAGAATTGTATTAACCAGAAACTTAGTACATGTGTGAATACATAGACAAAACAAAGTGTCCCTAGTATGCCTCTACTTGACTAGCTCGTTTATCAAAGATGGTTATGTTTCCTAACCATAGACATGTGTTGTCATTTGATGAACGGGATCACATCATTAGTAGATTGATGTGATGGACAAGACCCATTCCTTAGCTTAGCATTCTGATCGTTATAGTTTCATTGCTACATTTTTCTTCATAACTTATACATGTCCCTCAGACTATGAGATTATGCAACTCCCGAATACTGGAGGAACACCTTGTGTGCTATCAAACATCACAACATAACTGGGTGATTATAAAGATGCTGTACATGTGTCTCTAATGGTGTTTGTTGAGTTGGCATAGATCGAGATTAGGATTTGTCACTCCGTGTATCAGAGAGGTATCTCTGGGCCCTCTCACTAATGCACATCAGTATAAGCCTTTTAAGCAATGTGACTAATGAGTTAGTTATGGGATGATGCATTACAGAACGAGTAAAGAGACTTGCCGGTAACGAGATTGAACTAGGTATTGAGATACCGACGATTGAATCTCGGGCAAGTAACATACCGATGACAAAGGGAACAACGTATGTTGTTATGCGGTTTGACCGATAAAGATCTTCGTAGAATATGTGGGAGCCAATATGAGCATCCAGGTTCCGCTATTGGTTTTTTACCGGAGACATTTCTTGGTCATGTCTACATAGTTCTCGAACCCGTAGGGTCCCCACGCTTAACGTTTGATGACGATTTGTATTATGAGTTATATGATTTGATGACCGAAGTTTGTTCGGAGTCCTAGATGAGATCGGGGACATGATGAGGAGTCTCGAAATGGTTGAGAGATAAAGATCGATATATTGGAAGGCTATATTCGGACATCGGAAAGGTTCCGAGTGATTCGGGTATTTTCTGGAGTACCGGAGAGTTACGAGAATTCGCCAGGAGAAGTATTGGGCCTTATTGGGCCATACGGGAATAGAGGAGGCAGGCCAAAGGGAAGGAGGTGTGCGTCCCCATGGGTCTGAATTGGACCAGGGGAAAGGGGGCGGCGCCCCCCCTTGCCCTTTCCTACTCCCTCTCTCTTTCCCTCTTTCTTCTCTCCTACTCTCCACACTTGGCGCGCCCCCTCTAGGTCCGGCCTCCTCCTCCTTAAGGGGTACTCGGACAGTCGGACTATATACTTTGGCCGGACTGTTGGACTATGAAGATACAAGATTGAAGACTTCATCTCGTGTCCGGATGGGACTCTCCTTTGCGTGGAAGGCAAGCTTGGCAATTCGAATATTAGATCTCCTTCTCTATAACCGACTCTGTGTAACCCTAGCCCCCTCCGGTGTCTATATAAACCGGAGGGTTTAGTCCATAGGATGGGAACAATCATAATCATAGGCTAGCTTCTAGGGTTTAGCCTCTATGATCTCGTGGTAGATCAACTCTTGTAATACTCATATCATCAAGATCAATCAAGCAGGAAGTAGGGTATTACCTCCATCGAGAGGGCCCGAACCTGGGTAAACATCGTGTCCCCAGCCTCCTGTTACCATTAGCCTTAGACGCACAGTTCAGGACCCCCTACCCGAGATCCGCCGGTTTTGACACCAACATTGGTGCTTCCATTGAGAGTTCCTCTGTGTCGTCGTGACGAGGCTTGATGGCTCCTTCAATCATCAGCAACGATACAGTCCAGAGTGAGACTTTTCTCCCTGGATAGATCTTTGTATTCGGCGGCTTCGCACGGCGGGCCAACTCAATTGTCCATCTGGAGCAGATCGACAGCTATGCCCTGGCCATCAGGTCAGGTTCAAAAACTTGAACTACACAGCCGACATCAGCGGAGACTTGATCTTCGACGGGTTCGAGCCTGCGTCAGGAGCACAGAACACTCACGACGTGCATGACTTAGATCTGCCATTGGACGGTGATCAGGATATCGCACCTATGGCTGCCCCGGCCCCTAATCCTGAGTAGATCGCGCCATCCGAGGACGGGTGGATAGACCCCGCCATGGAGGCCGCACACTCATCGGCGTTGGAGCCGAACACAGACTCCACCTCTCAGGAAATCTGTGTCATCGGACCCCCGGACTTGTCTCCGGCCTTAGGATCCGGACCGCGTGTATCCATGCCTATCAAATCTGATTGGGCACTGATCATGGATTTTACCTCCGCGGATATCTTTCAACACTCACCCTTGGGTGACGTGCTAAATTCATTGAGATCTCTCTCTTTATCAGAAGACTCTTGGCCGAACTATGTCTGACTCTAGTGGGATACGGACGACAAAGAAATTTGCTACCCACCCACCACCCACTTAATAGCCACTGTCGATGACTTAACCGACACGCTCAACTTCGTCTCCGAAGACATCGACGGTATGGACGTCGATGCGGGAGATGATATAGAACCACTACCCACGGGGCGCTGGACAGCCACCTCTTCATATGATATATACATGGTGGACACGCCCAAGGAGAACAACGGCGACAAAAAGGACGCAACGGAGGATAATTCCCCCGGGTAGAAACCAAAGCGACGGCGCAGGCACCGCTCTAAATCCAGCCATAGTAAAAATAGCAATAACAGCGCAAGAAAAGTTGACACCTCGGTCGACTCCAAAGGCAACAACGACACTATGGACCTAGCGATGGAGCAGGATGAGCCAGGGCACACCGAACATAGCCCGAAGCAGACGCCTGATCACGGCAATCCCGAGGGTAAAACTCATCAACCTGCCTCCAGAGAGGAGGACAGTCCGGATGACGACGCATTCATCATCCCAAAAACACGTTTGGAACAAAAGAACCTCCACAGAAGGCTTATGGCCACCGCGAGGAGCCTGAAGAAGTAGAAGCAAAGGCTTAAGGCCGTGCAGGATACACTCAACCGCAGATGGAACAAAGTGCTAGACACTGAAGAAAAATATGGCGACGATCGCCACACAAAGAGCTACCCAAAGCACAAGCTGCTGCCCGAATTCGACGACGAGGCCATAGAGCCCATTCTGCCGAAGAATAATACAGCCGATCAGCCCGACCGACCACCCCGTGGCCGCGATAGAGCAACTACTGATGCTGCACACAAGCCATCACACGATTTACGTGAGCTCCTGGACAAAAAGGCTGGTGCGACCAGGTCCATCTATGGATCTAGAGGACATGCTCCGGTGCAAGATCATAGCCACCAAAACGATCATATTGATTGAATACCAGTTCGGAATCAACCCCGAACACAACAACCATCGACAAAATGCCACGACACATCCAATTACAGGGGTGCAGCACACCCCATGTGCTTCACCGATGAAGTACTGGATCATGAATTTCCACAGGGATTCAAACCCGTGAATATAGAGGCATACGAGGGAACGACAGACCCTGGGGTCTGGATTGAGGATTTTATCCTCCATATCCACATGGCTCGTGGAGATGATCTCCACGCCATTAAATACCTGCCCCTCAAGTTGAAAGGACCAGCTTGGCATTGGTTGAAAAGCCTCCCTGAAAACTCAATTGGAAGTTGGGAGGAACTTGAGGATGCTTTCAGGGCCAATTTTCAAAGGACCTATGTCCGACCTTCGGATGTAGACGATTTAAGTCACATAATCCAACAACCCGAGGAGTCAGCCCCTAAGCTTTGGAACGGATTTCTCACTAAGAAGAATCAAATTGTTGATTGTTCGGATGCCGAAGCCTTAGCGGCTTTCAAGCACAGTATCCGAGACGAATGGCTCGCCAGACACCTCAGCCAAGAAAAGCCAAGGACAATAGCATCCCTAACAAGCCTTATGACCCGCTTTTGCACGGGAGAGAACATGTGGTTGGCCCGTAGAGGCACCAGCAACCCAGGCACATCCAAAATCAGGGATGGCAACGGGAAGCCGCGACGCAATAAAAAGAAGCGTCGAAGCAATGAAGACAGTCCAGATAGCATGGCGGTCAATGCCGGATTCAAGGGCTCTCGACACGGTCAACGGAAAAAGCCATTTAAAGGCAGCAAAGATGGGCTGTCCAGCCTGAACAAGGTTCTGGACAGACTATGTCAAATCCACGACACCCCCGAAAAACCCGCAAATCATACCCACAGAGAATGCTGGGTCTTCAAGGAGGCCGGCAAGCTAAATGCTGAACACAAAGGAAGGGAGACACCAAGTGAAGACGAGGATGAGCCTCACCAGCCGAACACTGGGGGAGAGAAAAAATTCCCACCAGAAGTCAAAACGGTGAATATGATCTACGCAACTCATATACCAAAGAGAAGGGGCAAGCGCGCACTCCGAGACATATACGCTGTAGAGCCCGTTGCCCCCAAATTGAACCCTTGGTCGTCCTGCCCGATAACTTTTGATCGTAGGGATCATCCGACTAGTATCCGGCACAGGGGATCGGCTGCCTTGGTGCTCGACCCAATAATTGACGGATACCATCTCACTCGAGTCCTTATGGACGGCGGCAGTAGTCTTAACCTGATATACCAGGACACTGTCCGCAAAATGCGGATAGACCCATCAATAATCAGCCAAAGTAATACTACCTTAAAAGGAGTAATACCAGGCGTTGAGGCTCGCTGCACGGGCTCTCTAGTACTAGAGGTTATATTCAGTTCTCCCGATAACTTCAGAAGCGAAGAATTAATCTTCGACATTGCTCCATTCCGGAGCGGCTATCACGCACTACTTGGAAGAGTGGCCTTCGCTCGATTCAACGCAATCCCGCACTACGCCTACCTTAAACTCAAGATGCCCGGTCCATGTGGCATCATCACAGTTAACGGCAACACCGAGCGTTCCTTGCATGCGGAAGAATATGTGGCGGCTCTCGTAGCCGAACAATGAGCGGCCTCTCCAACCAGAATACACGACCGGTCGTTAAGACCATGGATCCGGTTAGATGAGTCCAGCGCACCGCCAGCTGTAACAACCCGGATAAACACGAGCTCAGGCCTATAGACATACCCCCACAAGTGGTGCTAGGGGCTTCCCGCATGTAAAAAAGCCCACAGTTCGGCTCAATTCTATTGATATAATAATAGATTGCATTTTCATGATTCATTGAGAATAACCAATTTCTTGCACAATTACACCACACTCTTTTACCTGGGTGGTTTTTACTTTTTTCTTGCAGATGACAATCGTGCTACACCCTTCCAGGATACGGCACAACGGAGACAAAGGCGCAGACGTGCAGCAGGGCCCCACTCAAAGGTTTCTCTTTAGATTAAGCCCCTGTGTAAACCTTCTTTAATGTCTCTTGTTGCTTGACATCCCATGGGTATTTAATACACCCATGAGGGATACTAGCGTTATTGGCATTTCGCCACGACAGATTAATGCACGTACCTGGAAATACAGGGTTCATTATCGAGGGCGTTACTCAGCCCAATATATGTTATAAAGTCCGAATACCTTCGGGAGTGTTCGGCGTCGCGAGTTTGGCCTTATATGCATCAGATCCGAATCATGTCTTTGGTCAAATGTTGGGTTTGCCCGCCTCCTGAGTTTGCTACCTTACATTCTGTTTTATCGGCTAAGGCGGCCAAAGGAGAACTACTACGATTGTGCCCTGGTTATTCGGGATGAGCACCTCAGTAGAGAAAGCCGAAAACTGACTGTCATGATATAGCGAGAGACTGGTCAACCACTTGATGACTTATCAGAATCTTTGGGATTCCTCCGCATTAATGAAGGACCGTTTCAGAGTCATGTACATATGCGCATCGTATTCGGATGAACGAGGAGGTACCAGGGGCTATATAGTAGCTCAACCGTCAAACTCCTATGGCTAAGTGAAAGTGTTAAAGCTATATAGTCCGGTTGCCTAGTTTGATGTGCGATCACCTCCTTAATGGACCAAGGCGTTGGATCAAGTGTGATTATGTGCATTTTACGAACACCCCCGCATTATATGCATGGGGGCTGAAGCCAACGACCGCAAACTTTCAGGTTATATACATACATAAATGGCTGCACAGGAGGCACTACAATACTTTTGAGCAAAATTATAAACACAACCTTTATAATTAAAATAACATTATCTTTACAATCGAGATATTTGTCATTCGAACATGATACTCTTCGAGCACTGAGCCTCTATTGAATGGGCGCCTTCTAGGACTTGCTCAAAATAGTGCTCGGTCGGGTCCTGGCCTCCTGTTGAACCCCGGGTTGCAATACCGGTGGCCTCCATATCTGCCCAATATGTTTTAACACGGGCAAGAGACATCCGCGCACCCTCTATGCACGCCGACTTCTTTACAACGTCGGTACGCGACACAACACCAAGGAATTGTTGCACTAAACCAAAATAACTGTCCGGCCTTGGTCCCTTCGGCCAAAGATGATCTACGACAGATCTCATTGCAAGTTCGGACAACCTATGGAGCTCGGCCCAAGCGGCCGTCCTTTCATTCAACGGCTGCGGACGCGTCGGGGCACTGAAATGCGACCAGAACAACCTTTCCACCTCATGATCTTTCTGATCCTTGAAATACTTGGTCACATCAGCAGTACTTTTCTCCAGGTCCGCATACGCGTCTGCAGCACTCCATAACTGATCTAGAGGAGCGTACTCGAACTTCATCTGCAACAAATGGGAACTCCTAGCCGCGATATTTCCGGCTTGTCGAAGCTCCTCCCGTGCAGCTCTGATTTCAGAGCGCGTTTCCTTGGCTGCGTCCAAGGCCTTCTTCAGGTCAGCCACTTTCACTTGGCTCTCCTTTTCAAGGAGTTCATACCGGCCCGTAGCATCTTTTAGCTCCACAGCCATCTCGGCTATTTTATCTTTGCTTCGGTGATGAGCAGCCTATTCGGCTCTCAACTCTTCGGCCACCTTTAGGGCGGCCGCATTGCTTATCCTGGCTTGTTCCTTGGCTAGGGCAAATTCCGCCCTTAGAGCCTCCACGGCAGCAGCTCCATCTGCAGCCACAACACATTATATTAGCATCATGCTCCTCTTAATATTTGCTAACAATTAGGAAATGAACACAAACCCTGTGACTCGTCAAGCCGCTTGTTCACAAGCACGATGTCGGCATCCGCCACATCAAGCTGTCGCCCTAGTTCGGCGAATTCAGCAGTCCGGTCAACTGCGGGACCCTTAGCCATCTGCACATAATACAATGCGATCATTACTAGGGAGTGTGATCCTCCGTTTGCCGCCTAGGGCTGGCAACCAGAGTCTCAGGGGCTACTATCTATACGGAGCACACCTAGCATGTGCGGTACAGCCGAAAGATTATGTATTTCTTTGCGTACCTCAAAGCCTTTGAGCAGGCTCGTAAAAGCTTCATTCAACCCGCTTTTGGCGGATGAAATATTCTCAAACACCGTACCCATTAAAGTATGGTGAGCCTCTGAGAGAGCAGCTCGCTCCAGAAGGCCCGTTAGTGTGTCCGGCTGAGTGCCGGACAGTCCCAGACTCTCCTTATTGCCCTCCTTGGCAGCCGAACACTCCGGGATTTGGGTGGCTGAAGCGTTAACTTCTGGCCTTGATCGATCAGGAATCTTTCTGACGACACCTCGGGGTCGCCCGCCCCATGGGGCGGGGAGGCAGGTGGAGTTTCACTCTCCATCATCTCCAGAAGATCCCCTGAAGACGAACTCTGTTGAGAAGGGCTACAAGCCGGACTGCAAGAGATAGATCTTGGTTATTACTCTCGGAGGAAAAACAATGTATATTTATTAAAATACTTTTAATTCACTTACAACTCGGTGGAGGGCTGGCCCGTTTGCGGGCGTTGTGCGGCGAGGACGCCCTCTGGGGCGGGGCTCCCTGGCGAAGGCTTCTTCCCTAGTTTGGACGCCTCCGCTTCCGGGTCTTCGGAGGCAGCCCTTTTCTTCCTGCGGGGGGAGGGAATTTGAGATTCACCTCCCCAATCATCCTCCTTTGTGGAGACGTTAAGTCCCTTGGTTTGGATCTACAATGTATGAAGCCCACTTTCGGCTTCTCTGCTCCTCCCTTCGTCCTTCCCCGACGACACTTGATTGGGTGCATATTTAAGCACCCGCGTTAGTACCGTATTCAGCGGGCCGGACACCTGATCCTCTCCGCCTTTCTTAGCCAATCCTGGCCACGGATAGTTTTCAGAATATAGTTATGATAAACATGAACAATGTGTTCGGTTGCAAAGTTACTTACTTGGGTATCTGGACGATTGCAGTTCGAGCCCGCATCCTCGATGGTGTCTGGACACTTTATTCGTGGTCCAAAGAATAACCAATACATCCCTTCGAGCATCATGCCGAAGAAGTGCTAAATAGTTCGCGGTCCTTCTAGGTTGAACTCCCACATCCGGAGGGGTCGACGTTTACACGGCAGGACCCGTCGAACTAGCATTACCTGAATTACTTTGATGAGGCTGACATCCCTCTCAAGAAGATCCCGAATGCGGCTCTGCAGTGTCGTTACGTCACTAGCAGGCCCCCAGGCCAGTCCCTCGTTGACCCAGGACACCAGTTGAGGCGGAGGGCCCGAGCGGAAGGCAGGGGCGGCTGCTGCGTCTCGAGCTTGCGTTGGATTTCCCCGAAGAGGAGAGGATGATGCAGCATAGTAGCTTGCGTAAATATTTCCCTCAGTTTTTGAGAACCAAGGTATCAATCCAGTAGGAGACCATGCGCAAGTCCCTCGTACCTGCACAAAACGATAGCTACTCGCAACCAACGCTTAGGGGTTGTCAATCCCTTCACGGTCACTTACGAGGGTGAGATCTGATAGAGATAATATTTTTGGAATTTTTTGTATAAAGATGCAAAGTAAAAAGCAAAAGCAAAAGCAAGTAAATAAAGTGATGGAGATTGATATGATGAGAATAGACCCGGGGGCCATAGGTTTCACTAGTGGCTTCTCTCAAGAGCATAAGTATTCTACGGTGGGTGAACAAATTACTGTTGAGCAATTGACAGAATTGAGCATAGTTATGAGGTTATCCAGGCAATGATCATGTATATAGGCATCACGTCCGTGACAAGTAGACCGAAACGATTCTGCATCTACTACTATTACTCCACTCATCGACCGCTATCCAGCATCCATCTAGAGTATTAAGTTAAAAACAAAGTAACGCCTTAAGCAAGATGACATGATGTAGAGGAATAAATTCATGCAATATGATAAATACCCCATCTTGTTATCCTCGATGGCAATAATACAATACGTGCCTTGCAACCCTTTCTGTCACTGGGTAAGATCACCGCAAGATTGAACCCAAAGCTAAGCACTTCTCCCATTGCAAGAACTACCAATCTAGTTGGCCAAACCAAACGGATAATCCGAAGAGACTTGCAAAGATAACTCAATCATACATAAAAGAATTCGAATCAAATATTTTCCATGGATAAGCTGGATCATAAACTCACAATTCATCGGTCTCAACAAACACACCGCAAAAGGAAGATTACATCGAATAGATCTCCATGAGAGAGGGGGAGAACATTGTATTGAGATCCAAAAAGAGAGAACAAGCCATCTAGCTACTAACTATGGACCCGAAGGTCTGAAGTAAACTACTCACACTTCATCGGAGGGGCTATGGTGATGATGTAGAAGCCCTCCGTGGTGGATGCCCCCTCCGGCGGAGCTCCGGAACAGGCCCCAAGATGGGATCTCGTGGATACAGGAAGTTACGGCAGTGGAATTAGATTTTTGGCTCTGTCTCCGATCTGTTGGGGGTACGTAGGTATATATAGGAGGAAGGAGTACATCGGTGGAGCGTTAGGGGGCCCACGAGGTAGGGGGGCGCGCCCAGGGGGGAGGGCGCGCCCCCCACCCTCGTGACCGCCTCTGGCACTTCTTGGAGTAGGGCCAAGTCTCTTGGATCACGTTCGGTGAGAAGATCACGTTCCCGAAGGTTTCATTCCATTTGGACTCTGTTCGATATTCCGTTTCTTCGAAACACTGAAATAGGCAAAAAACAACAATTCTGGGCTGGGCCTCCGGTTAATAGGTTAGTCCCAAAAATAATATAAAAGTGGAAAATAAAGCCCATTATAGTCCAAAGCAATAGATAAAGTAGCATGGAGCAATCAAAAATTATAGATACGTTGGAGACGTATCAGGCATCCCCAAGCTTAATTCCTGCTCGTCCTCGAGTAGGTAAATGATAAAAAGAGAATTTTTGATGCGGAGTGATACTTTGGCATAATTTCAATGTAAATCTTCTTAATTGTGAGATGAATATTCAGATCCGAAAGATTCAAGACAAAAGTTCATATTGACATAAAAATAATAATACCTCAAGCACACTAATCAAAATAATTATGTCACCTAAAAATAACATGGCCAAAGAAAGTTCATCCCTACAAAATCATATAGTTAGGCTATGCTTCATTTTCGTCACACAAAGATGTTCCCAACTTCTATACCCCCGACGACAAGCCAAGCAATTGTTTCATACTTAAATAATCTCAAACTTTTTCAACCTTCACGCAATACATGAGCGTGAGCCATGGATATAGCACTATGGGTGGAATAGAATATGATGATGGTGATTGTGTGGAGAAGACAAAAAAGGAGAAAGTCTCACATTGAGGAGGATAATCAACGGGCTATGGAGATGCCCATCAATTGATGTCAACATGAGGAGTATGGATTGCCATGCAACGGATGCACTAGAGCTATGGATGCTCAACAAAAAAAAACTAGTGGGTGTGCATCCAAGTTGCTTGCTCATGAAGACCTAGGGCATTCGAGGAAGCCCATTGTAGGAATATACAAGCCAAGTTCTATAATGAAAAATTCCCACTAGTATGAAAAAGACAACTTATGAGACTCACTATATGAAAAACGTGGTGCTACTTTGAAGCACAATATATGAGACTCACTACATGAAGAACGAGGTGCTACTTTGAAGCACAAAATATGAGACTCACTACATGAAGAACATGGTGCTACTTTGAAGCACAAGTGTGGAAAAAGAGATAGTAGCATTGCCCTTTTTTTGGGCCTTTTTTTATTTTGGCCTTTCTCTCCTTTTTTTATTTGGGCAATGCTCTAATAATGATGATCATCACACTTCTATTGATTACAACATGAGGATTACAACTCGAAACTAGAACAAGGTATGACTCTATATGAATGCCTCCGGCGGTGTACCGAGATGGTGCAATGAATCAAGAGTGACATGTATGAAAAATAATGCATGGTGGCTTTGCCACAAATACGATGTCAACTACATGATCATGCAATGGCAATACGACAAAAGTAATGTATGTCATAATAATGATGAACGGAGCGGTGGAAAGTTGCATGGCAATATATCTCGGAATGGCTATGGAAATGCTATAATAGGTAGGTATGGTGACTGTTTTGAGGAAGATATAGGGAGGTTTATGTGTGATAGAGCGTATCGTATCACGGAGTTTGGATGCACCGGCGAAGTTTGCGCAACCTCTCAATGTGAGAAAGGGCAATGCATGGTACCGAAGAGGCTAGCAATGGCGGAAAGGTAAAAGTGCGTATAATCCATGGACTCAACATTAGTCAAAAGAACTCATATACTTATTGCAAAAATTTAGAAGTCATCAAAAATCAAGTACTACGCGCATGCTCCTAGGGGGATAGATTGGTAGGAAAAGACCATCGCTCGTCCCCGACCGCCACTCATAAGGATGCACAAGCCAGGTACACTTTATGCTTCAAATTTGTTACACAACTTTAACCATATGTGCATGCTACGGGACTTACAAACTTCAACACAAGTATTTCTCAAATTCACAACTACTCAACTAGTATGACTTTGATATTATTACCTCCATATCTCAAAACAATTATCAAGCATAAAACTTATCTTAGTATGCAACGCACTCAAAAGAAAGTTTCACATATCTTGAACACCAAGTATATTAACATTAAGCAAATTACCATGCTATTAACGACTCTCAAAATAATCTAAGTGAAGCATGAGAGATCAATTTTCTTTAAAACAAATCCACCACCATGCTCTAAAAGATCTAAGTGAAGTACTAGAGCAAAAAATTATCACGCTCAAAAGATATAAGTGAAGCACTATGAGCAAAACTATCAAGCTCAAAAGATATAAGTGAAGCACATAGAGTATTCTAACAAATTCTAATTCATGTATGGCTCTCTCAAAAGATGTGTACAGAAAGTATGATTGTGGTAGACTAACAAGCAAAGACACAAATAATACAAGACGCTCCAAGCAAAACACATATCATGTTGGTGAATAAAAATATAGCTCCAAGTAAATTACCGATGGAAGTGGACGAAAGAGGGGATGCCTTCCGGGGCATCCCCAAGCTTTGAATTTTTGGTGTCCTTGGATTATCTTGTGGGTGCCATGGTCATCCCCAAGCTTAGGCTCTTGCCACTCCTTGTTCCATAATCCATCAAAAGAATTCACCCAAAACTTGAAAACTTCACAACACAAAACTCAACAGAAATCTCGTGAGCTCCGTTAGAGAAAGAAAACAAAAGACTACTTCTAGGTACTGTAATGAAATCATTCTTTATTTATATTGGTGTTAAACCTACTGTATTCCAACTTCCTTATGGTTTATAAACTAATTTATTAGCCATAGATGCATTGAAATAAGCAAACAACACACGAAAAACAGAATCTGTCAAAAACAGAACAGTCTGTAGCAATCTGTAACTAACGCAAACTTCTGGAACTCTAAAAATTCCAAACAAAATAGGACGTACTGGACAATTTGTCTATTGATCAGAAGCAAAAATAATCAATGCAAAATCACGTTCCTGTGACTTATTGAATTTTTTCTCGTGAGCGCAAAGTTTCTGTTTTTCAGCAGAATCAAATCAACTATCATCATAGCTTATCCTATAGGTTCTACTTGGCACAAATACTAATTAAAACATAAAACCACATCTAAACAGAAGCTAGATGGATTATTTATTCCTAACCAGAACCAAAAACAAAAAACACAAAATAAAATTGGGTTGCCTCCCAACAAGCGCTATCGTTTAACGCCCCTAGCTAGGCATTGAGATTTCAATGATGCTCACAAGAAAGACAAGAATTGAGGCACAAAGAGAGCATCATAAAACATGTGACAAACACACTTAAGTCTAACATACTTCCTATGCATAGGCATATTATAGGCAAACAAATTATCGTAGCAAGCAAAAACTAGCATATGCAAGGAAACGGAAAGGAACAATAGCAATCTTAACATAACGAGAGGTAATTTAGTAACATGAAAATTTCTATAACCATATTTTCCTCTCTCATAATAATTACATGTAGGATCATAAGAAAATTCAACAATATAGCTATCGCATAACATATTCTCAACACGATCCACATGCATGCGAAGTTGGCACTCTTCCGAAATAGTGGGATTAATATTAACTAAAGTCATGACCTCTCCAAACCCACTTTTATCAAAAACTTCATAAGATTGAACATTATCCAAATATGTGGGATCTAAAGTTGACACTCTTCCAAACCCACTTTCAATATTATTGCAAACACTATTATCAATCTCATATTCATCATGGGGATTAAATAAATTTTCAAGATCGAAAGAAGAATCACCCCAATCATGATCATTGCAACAAGTAGTAGACATAGCAAAACTAGCATCCCCAAGCTTAGGGTTTTGCATATTATTAGCATGATTGACATCAAGAGAATTTATAGTAAAATCATTGCAATCATGCTTTTCATCGAAGGAACTACCAAGTATGGGTGCAATAGCAACGATCTCATGTTTAACATAAGGAACTATAGCAAATTCATCTTCATAAATATTGGCATCATGGCCACAAGAATAGCAAGCATCATGTTCATCAAGGGATATTTCAATCAAATCATCAGAATCATCATTACCTATAGATTCATGCATATCATTATTTCCTTCCAAAGCAACAGTCATTCTCTCAATAAATTCTTTGACATAGACATTATGAGCATAGTTTTCATAGCAATATTTAAGTATGCCAAAATTTTCAGATTCATAGAGAGTAATATCATACTGTTCAATCAAAGAATCAACTTCATAAGCACCCTTAAAAGCAACAAGTTCTTCAATTTGTTCGATATCATAGTAACTATAAACACCCTTTGCATAAGAAGATAAGATTTCATTTTCATTAAACTCACATAAGTAAGGAAGGTGTTTTTTAGGGTTCTTAGAGCAACAAGTAAAATCATAAATTTCACAAAGATTCCAAGCATAACACAGCAATCTATTTATTTGACTCCATAAGAGTCTCCCTTTTTTAGACAAACGGTGACGCACATAATGAGCATGCTCATCTAAAGATTTCCCATCAACTAGGCTAGTTGGGGTTTCAGCACGAGCGCATAAGGATCGAAGATGATCCAAGTAGAACACTTTAAGTGGATCCATATCAATAGATTTTCAGCAAGCGAAGATGCAAGCATAAAGAAGGCACAAGGAAACACAAACAAAAATACATACAGGAAGAAGGTGAACGAAAAAGACAGGGCGAATAAAACGGCAAGGGTGAAGTGGGGGAGAGGAAAACGAGAGGGAAATGGCAAATAATGTAATACGAGAGATGGGGATTGGATGGTACTTGGTATAGTTGACTTTTGCGCAAACTCCCCAGCAACGGCGCACGAAATTCTTCTTGCTACCTCTTGAGCACTACGTTGGATTTCCCCGAAGAGGAAAGGATGATGCAGTGAAGTAGCATAAGTATTTCCCTCAGTTTTTGAGAACCATGGTATCAATCCAGTAGGAGATCACGCACGAGTCCCTCATACCTACACAAAACGATAGCTACTCACAACCAACGTGATTAGGGGTTGTCAATCCCTTCACGGTCACTTACGAGGGTGAGATCTGATAGAGATGATAAATAATATTTTTGGTATTTTGATATAGAGATGCAAAGTGAAAAGTAAAAGGCAAAGTAAAAACAATGCAAGTAATAAAGTAATGGAGATTGATATGATGAGAATAGACTCGGGGGCCATAGGTTTCACTAGTGGCTTCTCTCAAGAGCATAAGTATTCTACGGTGGGTGAACAAATTACTGTTGAGAAATTGATAGAAAAGCGAATAATTATGAAGTTATCTAGATATGATCATGTATATAGGCATCAAGTCCGTGACAAGTAGACCGAAATGATTCTGCATCTACTACTATTACTCCACTCATCGACCGCTATCCAGCATGCATCTAGAGTATTAAGTTAAAAACAGAGTAACGCCTTAAGCAAGATGACATGATGTAGAGGAATAAATTCATGCAATATGATAAATACCCCATCTTGTTATCCTCGATGGCAACAATACAATACGTGCCTTGCAACCCTTTCTGTCACTGGGTAAGGTCACCGCAAGATTGAACCCAAAGCTAAGCACTTCTCCCATTGCAAGAACTACCAATCTAGTTGGCCAAACCAAATGGATGATTCGAAGAGACTTGCAAATATAACTCAATCATACATAAAAGAATTCAGAGAAGAATCAAATATTTTCCATAGATAAGCTGGATCATAAACCCACAATTCATCGGTCTCAACAAACACACCGCAAAAAGAAGATTACATCAAATAGATCTCCATGAGAGAGGGGGAGAACATTGTATTGAGATCCAAAAAGAGAGAAGAAGCCATCTAGCTACTAGCTATGGACCCGAAGGTCTGAAGTAAACTACTCACACTTAATCGGAGAGGCTATGGTGTTGATGTAGAAGCCCTCCATGGTAGATGCCCTCTCGGGCGGAGCTCCGGAACATGCCACAAGATGGGATCTCGTGGATACAGAAAGTTGCGGCGGTGGAATTAGGTTTTTGGCTCCGTATTTGATCTGACGAGGGTACGTAGGTATATATAGGAGGAAGGAGTACGTCGGTGGAGCAACAGGGGGCCCACCAGGCAGGGGGCGTGCCTAGGGGGCGCGCCCCCCACCCTCGTGACCTCCAGTTGTTCCTTGGAGCAGGGTCCAAGTCTCCTGGATCACGTTCGATGAGAAAATCACGTTCCCGAAGGTTTTATTCCATTTGGACTCTGTTTGATATTCTGTTTCTTCGAAATACTGAAATAGGCAAAAAACAGCAATTCTGGGCTGGGCCTCCGGTTAATAGGTTAGTCCCAAAAATAATATAAAAGTGGAAAATAAAGCCCATTATAGTCCAAAACAATAGATAAAGTAGCATGGAGCAATCAAAAATTATAGATACGTTGGAGACGTATCACTTCGCACACGACGATCAACGACGAGATGCGAAGGATGGAATCCGGAGCTAGATCGTGAAAATCTAGCCCATAGTAGAACATGAGCCCTCTCACAAAGGGATCAAGACTAAAGCACAAACCTCGGAGGAAGTGGGAAACAAATACAACGCTCTCGTTGGGTTCGGGAGTGGGGATGACCTGCCCTTGGGCAGGTAGCCTGTGCTTGATTTTGGCGGTCATATACCTGGCCTCCCTAAGCTTCTCGATGTCCTCCTCTGTGATAGAGGAGGCCATCCAACGACCTTGAAGGTAGGATTCGGACATGATTGAAGGTCTGAAGTGCCTAAGCCTGAGTTTTGGGTGTTGGAACTCGAGGTGGGGGAAGGGGCAAGCGTGGGAAGAAAGGGACAGGCCTCGGTCCCTCTATAAAGAGGGACAATACCAAGTGTCCTCAGCGTGACCGTTTGGGACTTGCCTAAAAATCGAGGAGTTATACCAACTGGCGTAGTTGGGTTACCCACACCCGTATTGATGAGAATTCCGCGATAAAGGGGACACGATCTGTGCTTCGCGACGTGCCAATAAAACCGCCTTGCAATACGTGTAGTGGCAGGCTGGGAAAACGGTTCATAAGAAACTGGGCCATGGCGTGGGGACACACTGTCAAAAGTTGTCAGCAGATTAGATTTGTAAAATATTGTGCTCTCTACGGTGGTATGTGGAAATTATTTTGCAGAGCCGAACACGATCCTTGTGTTCAGAATCTACCTTGGAGTATTCGAAGATGGAACCCGCCTTGCAATGCCGAAGACAATCTGCGCGCCTGACTCATCGTCATTGAAGCCTGGTTTAGGGGCTACCGAGGGAGTCTTGGATTAAGGGGTACTTGGACAGCTGAACTATATACTTTGGCCGGACTGTTGAACTATAAAGATACAAGATTGAAGACTTCGTCCCATGTCCGGATGGGACTCTCCTTTGCATGGAAGGCAAGCTTGGCGATTCGGATATTAGATCTCCTTCTCTGTAACCGACTCTGTGTAACCCTAGCCCCCTCCGGTGTCTATATAAACCGGAGGGTTTAGTCCGTAGGACGGGAACAATCATAATCATAGGCTAGCTTCTAGGGTTTAGCCTCTATGATCTCGTGGTAGATCAACTCTTGTAATACTTATATCATCAAGATCAATCAAGCAGGAAGTAGGGTATTACCTCCATCGAGAGGGCCCGAACCTGGGTAAACATCGTGTCCCCAGCCTCCTGTTACCATTAGCCTTAGACGCACAGTTCGGGACCCCCAACCCGAGATCCACCAGTTTTGACACCGACACTCCTCCCTCCTTTATATACGTGAGCAGGGGACACCCCAAAGGCACAACAGACAATCTCCTAGCCATGTGCGGTGCCCCCCTCCATAGTTACACACCTCGGTCGTCATGCAGACGGAACTGTCCCTCGGCCTGCATCGGTAACTTCATCATCACCGTCACCCCGTCGTCATGCAGACGGAACTGTCCCTCGGCCTCAATTGGATCAAGAGTTCGAGGGACGTCACCGAGCTGAACGTGTGCAGATCGTGGAGGTGCCGTACTTTCGGTACTAGGATCGGTCGAATCGTGAAGACATACGACTACATCAACCACGTTGTTATAATGCTTCTGCTTACGGTCTACGAGGGTACGTGGACAACATTGTCCGGCTCGTTGCTATGCATCACATAGATCTTGCGTGTGCGTAGGAAAATTTTAAAATTACTGCGCTCCCCAACAATTGATTGGATCTATCCCTCTACATCATGTCATCTTGCTTAAGGCGTTATTCCGTTTTTGTTAACTTAATACACTAGATGCATGCTGGATAGCAGTCGATGTGTGGAGTAATAGTAGTAGATGCAGGCAGGAGTCGGTCTACTTGTCACGGACGTGATGTCTATATTCATGATCATTGCCTTAGATATCATTATAACTTTGTGCTTTTCTATCAATTGCTCAACAATAATTTGTTTACCCACCGTATGCATTCTTGCCAGAGAGAAGCCTCTAGTGAAAACTATGGCCCCCCGGGTCTATTTCTCATCATATTATTTTCAGATCTATAAAACCAAAAAGCCAAAAATACCTTACTGCAATTTATTATGTTTATTTTATTTTGCACTTTTATTTATCTTTTCTACCTATCTCTATCAGATCTCATCTTGTAGTTAACCGTGAAGGGATTGACAACCCTGTTTATCGTGTTGGGTGCAAGTATTTGTTTGTTTGTGTAGGTGAAACCATTGGAGACTTGTGTCTTCCTCCTACTGGATTGATACCTTGGTTCTTAGCTGAGGGAAATACTTATCTCTACTTTGCTGCATCACCCTTTCCTCTTCATGGGAAAACCAACACAAGCTCAAGAAGCAGCAGGAAGAATTTCTGGCGCTGTTGCCGGGGAGGATCTACATCAAGCCTACCAAGTACCTATCATAAACTCTCATCTCTTGCACTTACATTATTCACCATTTGCCTCTCGTTTTCCTCTCCTCCACTTGTAAAATGTTTTCAGAAAAAACACAAAAACATTTGCCTTTTTGTTCGCCTTATTTCCGTTCGTCTTTTTGTTTGCTCGTGTGCTAGATCGCTTGCTTTGCTATCATGGCTATTCCTTCTATCGTAGTTAATGCCCCAGAAAGTGAGGTTCTTAATTTTAAACAAAGAGGAGGAGAGAATTTGAAAGATGCTTGGTATAGAATTTGCGATGCTCAGAATAGATCTATGCGTAAGCAATCCACTACAATTCTTTTTCAAAACAATTACGTGGGTGTAACTACTTGGTATAGATATGTGCTAGACACTATTACTTGGGGTAATTTCTTCGGTAGTCACCCTATGGATGCTTTTAATGCTATGGGAAATTTTATGGGATTGCCACCAATCATGATTAATGAAACAACTTTAACTTTGGAACATGTGATCCAAAGGCCTTATATCATTGAGAATAAGATTTCCACCATAGAACATATTGAAAATTTGGACAAAAAGATTCATAATCATATTACTCAAATTGTATCAAAGGTAGGAATCACTTTAAAAACCCTAAAGGAGAAGGAGCCTATGATTGATGAGAGGGTAGAACAAGGTTCCACTAGAATCGATAAGTTAGGGGATATTATTACCAATTTGGGTTCTGCTTTTGCCGCTGTCAAGACTACTCCAAAATTTCCTCCTAACAAAAACTACTAAGTTTATTTATGTTCCCAAAAATAAGGGCGAATCATCTAGTAAAGGAAATGAGGATCTTAAGATGATAAGTATTTGCCCTAGCTTTATCAACATTATTAAGGAACCAATTCCTACAAACAAATTTCTTGATTTTCTACCTAGGAGTGTGATCATCAACAAATCTAATGAAATCCCTAGGAAGTATGGATGTGCAATTGAGGAATTGAATACCAAAGATGACAATACCTAGATCTATGCAATATGCCTAGCTAGGGGCGTAAAACAACATCGCTTGTTGGGAGGCAACCCAATTTTATTTTTTATTTTTGCTTTTGTTTTTTAATAAATATGTAATTATACTTTTGTTATGATTGTTTTTTAACAGTTTAATTTGTGTTTGAGCCAAGTAAGACCTTTGGGATGATTTGGAAGATAGTTGATTTAATTTTGCTGAAAAACAGAAATTTTGCGTCCAATAGCAGAAATGTTAAGATTTTCTAGAATGTTTTCTCGTTCTGATTTTTTTACACAAGATTGTTATACAAATTGCCTTGTCCTAATTTATCAGAATTTTTGGAGTTATAGAAGTATGACTATAATTCGGGTCTTTACAGATTGTTCTGTTTTTGACAGATTCTGTTTTCATTGTGTTGTTTGCTTATTTTGATGGATCTATGGGTAGTATCAGGGGCATGAGCCATGAAGAAGTTAGGATACAGTAGATATAACACAAATATAAAATTGGAATGAGTTCACAACAGTACCTAGAAGTGGAGATTTGTTTTATCATACTAACGGAGGTCACGAGTTTTCTGTTGAGTTTTGTTTTGTGAAGTTTTCAAGTTTTGGGTGAAGTTTCGATGGTACGGAATAAGGAGTGGCAAGATCCTAAGCTTGGGGATGACCAAGGCACCCAAGGTAATATTCTAGGACAACCAAGCATCTAAGCTTGGGTATGCCCCGGATGGCATCCCCTCTTTTGTCTTCAATCCATAGGTAAATTACTTGAGGCTATATTTTTATTCACCACATGATATGTGCTTGGAGCATCTTGTATTATATGAGCCTTTTCTTTATTTTCTTTTTAGTTTTCCACAATCATCCTTGTTGTACACACCTTTTGAGAGGGACACACATTAATCATGAATTTATTAGAATACTCTATTTGCTTCACTTATATCTTTTGAGCTAGGTAGTTGCTCTAGTGCGTCACTGATATCTTTTTAGAGCACGGCGGTGGTTTTATTTTGAAGAAATTGATGAACTCTCATGCTTCACTTATATTATTTTGAGAGTCTTAAAAATAGTATGACAATTTTCTTAGGTTATGAATTTAGTCCTAATATGATGGGTATTCAAGAGTGATATAGTAAAAACTTTCATGAAGATCATTGAATATATGAGAAGTTTTATTCGTTGCATTTATTTTGAGATATAAAGATGGTGATATTAGAGTCATGCTAGTGAGTAATTGTGGATTAGTAAGAATATTTGTGTTAAAGTTTGTGATTCCCGAAGCTTGCACGTACGGTCTCTCGTTATGCGATGAAGTTGGAGCATGATTTATTTTTGATTATCTTCCTTATGAGTGGAAGTCGGGGACGAGCGATGGTCTATTCCTACCAATCTATCCCCGTAGGAGCGTACGTATTAGTAGTTTTTTTAGGGCTAGTAAATTTTTGCAATAACTATGTGAGTTCTTTATGACTTATGTTGAGTCCATGGATTATATGCACTCTCACCCTTCCATCATTGCTAGCCTCTTCGGTACCATGCATTGCCCTTTCTCACCTTGAGAGTTGATGCAAACTTTGCCGGTGCATCCAAACCTCGTGATATGATACACTCTTTCACACATAAGCCAACTTATATCTTCCTAAAAACAGCCACAATACCTACCTATTATGGCATTTCCATAGCCATTCCGAGATATATTTCCATGCAACTTCCACCGTTCTATTTATTATGACACATACCATCATTGTCATATTGCTTTGCATGATCATATAGTTGACATAGTATTTGTGGCAGGACACCATTCATATTTTTTATACATGTCACGCTAGATCATTGCACATCCCGGTACACCGCCGGAGGCATTCATATAGAGTCATATTTTTGTTCTAGTATCGAGTTGTAATTCTTGAGTTGTAAGTAAATAAAAGTGTGATGATCATCATTATTAGAGCATTGTCCCATGTGAGGAAAGGATGACAGAGACTATGATTCCCCCACAAGTCAGGATGAGACTTTGGACTTACAATAAAAAAGAGGCCAAAGAACCCAAAATACAAAAAAAGAGGCCAAAGAGCCCAAAAGATAAAAAGGGAAAAAAGAAAAAAATGTGAGAGAATAAGAGAGAAGGGACAATGCTACTATCCTTTTCCCACACTTGTGCTTCAAATAGCACCAAGTTCTTCATATAGCGAGTCTCATATGTTGCCACTTCCATATACTAGTGGGAATTTTTCATTATAGAACTTGGCTTGTATATTCCTACGATGGGCTTCCTCAAATGCCCTAGGTCTTCGTGAGCAAGCAAGTTGGATGCACACCCACTAGTTTCTTTTGTTGAGCTTTCATACATTTATAGCTCTAGTGCATCCGTTGCATGGCAATCCATACTCCTTGCATTGACATAGATTGATGGGCATCTCCATAGCCCATTGATTAGCCTCGTCAATGTGAGACTTTCTCCTTTTTTGTCTTCTCCACACAACCTCCACCATCATATTCTATTCCACCTATAGTACTATATCCATGGCTCACGCTCATGTATTGCGTGAAAGTTGGAAAAGCTTAAGAATATTAAAAGTATGAACCAATTGCTTGGCTTGTCATTGGGGTTGTGCATGATAAATACTTTGCGTTATGGAGATAGAGCATGCCAAGATCATATGAATTTGTAGGGATAACTTTCTTGAGCCATGATATTTTGAGAAGACATGATTGCTTTATTAGTATGCTTGAAATATTATTGTTTGTATGTTAATATTAAAATTTTGTTTTGAATCTCATGGATCTGAATATTCATGCCACAATAAAAAGATTACATGATAAACATGTTAGGTAGCTTTCCACATCAAAAACTCCATTTTTATCATTTACCTACTCGAGGACGAGCAGTAATTAAGCTTGGAGATGCTTGATACATCTCCAACGTGTCTATAATTTTTGATTGTTCCATGCTATTATATGATCCATCTTAGATGTTTTATATGCATTATTATGCTATTTTATATCATTTTTGGGACTGACACGTCCATTTTGCATCATGCTTTTATATCAATATTTATTGCATTATGGGATGTTATTACACATTATATCTCAATACTTATGGCTATTGTCTCTTATTTTACAAGGTTTACCATGAAGAGGGGGGATGCCGGCAGCTGGAATTCTGGCTGGAAAAGGAGCAAACGTTGGAAACCTATTTTGCACAACTCCAAAAGACCTGAGACTCCACGAAACAACTTTTTGGATTTATTAAGGAATTATGAGCAAAAGAAATAGGCCAGGGGGGCCACACCCTGTCCGGGAGACAGGGGGCGCCCCCTATCTCCTAGGCCCCCTGGTGGGCCTCCAGCGTCCATCTTCTGCTATATGAAGGGTTTTTTCCTGGAAAAATTCGTGGGCAAGCTTACGAGATGAAACTCCGCCGCCACGAGGCGGAACCTTGGCGGAATGAATCTAGGGCTCTGGCGGAGCTGTTCTGCCGGGGACGCTTCCCTCCGGGAGGGGGAAATCATCACCAACGTCATCACCAACGATCCTCTCATCGGGAGGGGGTCAATCTCCATCAACATCTTCACCAACACCATCTCATCTCAAATCCTAGTTCATCTCTTGTATCCAATCTTGTATCCAAAACCACAAATTGGTACCTGTGGGTTGCTAGTAGTGTTGATTACTCCTTGTAGTTGATACTAATTGGTTTACTTGGTGGAAGATCATATGTTCAGATCCTTAATGCATATTATTACACCTCTGATTATGAACATGAATATGCTTTGGGAGTAGTTACGTTTGTTCCTGAGGACATGGGTGAAGTCTTGCTATTAGTAGTCATGTGAATTTGGTATTCGTTCGATATTTTGATGAGATGTATGTTGTCTCTCCTCTAGTGGTGTTATTGAACATCGACTACATGACACTTCACCATTATTTGGGCCTAGAGGAAGGCATAGGGAAGTAATAAGTAGATGATGGGTTGCTAGAGTGACAGAAGCTTAAACCCTAGTTTATGCGTTGCTTCGTTAGGGGTTCATTTGGGCCCATGTGTTTAATGTTGTGGTTAGGTTTACCTTAATACTCCTTTTTGTAGTTGCGGACGCTTGCAATAGGGGTTAATCATAAGTGGGATGCTTGTCCATGTTAGGGCAGTACCCAAGTGCCGGTCCACCCACATATCAAATTATCAAAGTACCGAACGCGAATCTTATGAACGTGATGAAACTAGCTTGACGATAATTCCCAATGTGTCCTCGGGAGCTCCTCCCTCATTATTAGAATTTGTCTAGGCTTATCCTTTGCTACATAAAGGATTGGGCCACCTTGCTGCACTTTATTTACTTTATTTACTTTTTCTCGTTACTATTTATCTTATCACAAAACTATCTATCACCTACTATTTCAGTGCTTGCAGAGAAAACCTTACTGAAAACCGCTTATCATTTCCTTCTGCTCCTCGTTGGGTTCGACACTTTTACTTATCGAAAGGACTACGATAGATCCCCTACACTTGTGGGTCATCAGGGACTAACCTGCTGTTTTTCCTTGTTTTTCTTTTACAGAAAATCAATACCAAACAGAGTCCAAACGGAACGGAACTTTGACATTTTTTCTTGGACCAGAAGACACCTAGGAAGCGCCGGGAGGAAGCCAGAAGGCCCACGAGTGAGCGACAAGCTCACCAGGCACGCCCTAGGGTGGGGCCCTATGAGCTTGTGGGCCCACCGTGGCTCCTCTAACCCTAATCTCAGCTATATAAATACCCAAATATTCCTCGTATACTAGAGGGCACACTGATGGGGTTATGTACCTAGGGTAGGGTCACGGACCTGTCCCAAGTAACTTACCCTAGGACATCCCTAGAAGAGGTCGCCTTCCAGTCGACCAACGAGGACTCACTCGACTAACGAGGACACACTCGACTGGCCTGAAGGACTCGACCACGAAGACTCACTCGACCACCAGGAGGTCAAGAGGCACTCTGCGCCGCAACGGTCTGTAATTAAGTAGACTTTATGATAGTAAAGGCACTTTATGTGGGGCGTTACCAGTAACGCCCCAGACTTAACTCACCTTAAACCTTCTCCTACGTGGGCTGGCTGGGGTCCTGGCACACTCTATATAAGCCACCCCCCTCCACAGGCAGAAGGGTTCGGCACCTTGTAATCTATACATTCATAATCCACTCGACCGCCTCCGGGCTCCGAGACGTAGGGCTGTTACTTCTTCCGAGAAGGGCCTGAACTCATACATACTTTGTGCTTACAACCTCTCCATAGCTAGGACCTTGCCTCTCCATACCTACCCTCCACTCTACTGTCAGGCTTAGAACCACGACAGTTGGCGCCCACCGTGGGGCAGGTGTTTTAGCGATTTTGTGGAGAAGTTGCGATTCTTCCGAGTATTTTCATCATGGTGTCTGCTGGAGTTTTGATCGAGGGTCAAGAGATCCGTCTCGGCACTCTCACCTTCATCACCGACGACTCCGCATGGCTCCAAGAGGCTCCACTCGACGTAGATGCGCTCCCCGTCCGCGGTGCGACGCATTTTCGCGCATGTGTCCGCGGCGTTCTGCTGCGGCAACCATCGACCCAGTATCGGTCGGTTCCTCCGTCTTCCACCCTCCCGGTCTCCCGCCAGCGCAAGCGCTCAGGCCGGTCGAGGCTTCAGCGATGGGTGAGTCACGCGGTGGCTCTCCAGTCGGCCACTACACAAGTTGCGGCAATCGAGCCCAACGAATCTCTCTACGGCTTGTTCGATCAGTCGACTGGCTCCGGAGAGACTGCATCCGAGTGCGGAAGCAGTGATCCAGCGGCGGAAATCTTGATGGTCGACGGGCCTCATAGCCCTCCCGGCTTCGCCCGCGGTGGTGGAGCAGGTGACGGCGGCGACCCTGCTCGAGGTTACGAAGAGTACCAGCCCGAGCCACTCGACTCTCTGCAAAGAGAAGAACTTCGCCGCAGGAACGAGGATCCCCTGCGTATTCCCATCGCAGGAGAAACCCCCGAGGCTTGTGCCTTGGAGGAGGCGCGTCTGGCCAATTTGGCCGAGCGCACTCGACTGGAGACCCTTCAGCGAGCACTCGACGAGCGTGCGCGGCAACGAGTTCCCGACACCAGTCAACGTCAACTCTTCCCGCCGACTCAGGTATATCAACGAGTTCCCAACGAATTCAGCCGTGTCTCAGTCGCGCAACAGAATTCACAGTCGATCTGTCACTGTGAATACGGTACAGTCGGCTCACAGCCCCAGATCGCCTCCGCGGCGCGAAGGGCGTGAGTATCGGCGAGATCAATATGGCGACAGGCTCGACCGAGATGATAGGCGTCGAGTGCCCTATTCCCCTCCGAGGGGTGGGTCTTACGCTCCTCAGCAGCCAGATGATAGGCGTCAGTACAGTACAGGGCGTAGAGTTCCAGTTGACCCCAGGGAGCCAGGCTTCGACGCGCGATCCATTATCGTGCAAGGGTTGGTCGACCGGAACAGAGCCCATCGTGGTGCACTCGACAGAGAAGTACCCACGAGCAGTCGAGTACATGTTTCTGGTCCTGAATGTTTCAGCAGAGCTATCAGAGCCGCTGTTATTCCCCCCAATTTCAGGTTGGCAACAGGAGTCAGCAAGTTCACTGGTGAGTCTAAGCCTGAAACTTGGCTTGAAGACTACCGAGTGGCAGTTCAGATCGGTGGTGGGAACGACGAGGTGGCCATGAAGCATTTACCCCTCATGTTGGAAGGTTCTGCCAGGGCATGGTTGACCCAATTACCTCCTAGCAGCATTTACACTTGGGAAGATCTGTCCCGAGTGTTCGTCAGAATGTTCGAAGGGACTTGCAAGCGACCAGCGGGATTGACAGAGTTGCAAGTTTGCGTGCAGAAAACCAATGAGACTCTCAGAGAGTACATTCAGAGGTGGATCACTTTGCACCACACTGTGGAAAATGTCTCTGACCATCAGGCAGTATGCGCCTTCAAAGATGGTGTCAAGAACAGAGAACTGAGCTTGAAATTTGGTCGAACCGGTGACATGACCTTGAGTCGGATGATGGAGATTGCTACCAAGTACGCCAACGGCGAAGAAGAAGACCGACTCCGAAGCGGCAAGCACAAGCCGAGTCAGTCGGAAAAAGGAAATTCCAGTCGGAAACAGAAGCGGAAGGCTGAACCAGCAGCTCCTGGAGAGGCTCTGGCCGTGACTCAAGGAAAGTCTAAGGGGAAACCAAAAGGATCCTGGAACCCCAAGAAGGTGAAGGATAAAGAAGGGAATGACGTGATGGATATGCCGTGTCATATTCACACGAAGAAAGATGAAGAGGGGAATATCATTTATCCAAAGCACACCACTCGCCAATGTCGACTCCTGATCCAGCAGTTTCAGGGAAAGCAGTCTAAGGACAAGGAGAAGGAGTCGGACAAAGCCGAAGACAAAGAGGACAGTGAGGGAGGATATCCGCATATCAACTCCACTCTGATGATCTTCGCAGATGTGGAAAGCAGAAGTCGACTGAAAGTAATTAACCGAGAGGTTAACATGGTTGCCCCAGCGAAGGCAAATTATCTGAAGTGGTCTCAAACACCCATCACATTCGACCAATCTGATCACCCGACTCATATTGCCACCCCTGGGAGGCAAGCGTTGGTGGTCGATCCAGTTGTCGAAGGCACTCGACTGACAAAGGTGCTGATGGACGGTGGAAGTGGACTGAATCTGTTATATGCAGACACGCTGAAAGGTATGGGCATTCCGATGTCCCGATTGAGCACTAGTAACATGAGCTTCCATGGAGTTATACCAGGGAAGAAGGCTGAGTCTCTCGGCCAGATAGCTTTGGACGTAGTATTTGGCGATTCAAAGCATTTCCGCAAAGAAAAGTTGACGTTTGAGGTCGTGGATTTTCAAAGTGCATATCATGCCATTTTGGGGAGGCCAGCCTATGCACGGTTCATGGCTCGACCATGTTACGTGTACCTCAAATTGAAGATGCCCGGTCCCAAAGGTGTGATCACTGTCACCGGTGATAGGAAAAAGGCAGAGGAGTGCTTTCAGAAAGGCTCCAAAATTGCCGATTCCCAAGTGACAGCGGTCGAGTTCGAAGAATACAAGCAAAACGCAGATCCGAGTGACTTGCTGCGATCCAAGAAGCCCGCCACAGAATCTGCATTCCAGTCGTCCGGTGAGACGAAGCCTGTTCACATTCACCCGACCGACCCCGAAGCAGCTCCGACCCGCATCTCCACAACACTCGACCCAAAATAGGAAGAAGCGCTCATCCAGTTCCTCCGTGAGAACTGGGACATTTTTGCATGGAAGCCCGCTGACATGCCAGGTGTTCCCAGGGGACTGGCTGAGCATCGCCTAAGAGTCGACAAGTCTGCAAAGCCAGTCAAAGAACATCTTCGGCGGTCCGCCGTCCAGAAGAGAAAGGCCATTGGTGAAGAAGTGGCTCGACTGTTGGCGGCAGGATTTATCCGAGAGATATTCCACTCCGAGTGGCTCGCTAATGTCGTCATGGTTCCTAAGAAGGACAAGTCGCTCCGAATGTGCATTGATTTCAAGCACATCAACCGGGCCTGCCCGAAAGATCACTTTCCTCTCCCTCGCATAGATCAAATTGTTGACTCGACCGCGGGATGCGAGAGGTTGTCTTTTTTAGATGCTTACTCCGGGTACCACCAGATCCGTCTGTATGGGCTCGATGAAGTAAAAACAGCTTTCATCACTCCATTCGGGTGCTTCTGCTATATCACCATGCCATTCGGCCTCAAGAATGCCGGAGCCACATTTATGCGAATGATTCAGAAGTGTCTGCTCACTCAAATCAGTCGGAATGTGGAAGCTTATATGGATGATATTGTTGTCAAGTCACGAAAAGGTTCTGACCTGCTCGCTGACCTCGCCGAAACATTTGCCAACCTCAGAAGGTATGATATCAAGCTCAATCCATCAAAGTGCACATTTGGAGTTCCTGGTGGCAAGTTACTCGGTTTTCTCGTTTCCGAACGGGGAATCGACGCCAACCCAGAAAAGATTGGCACTATTCTCCGAATGAAACGCCCTGTGCGAGTGCACGATGTCCAGAAGCTTACTGGATGCTTGGCTGCATTAAGTCGATTCATCTCGCGACTCGGTGAAAAGGCATTGCCTCTTTACCGACTGATGAAGAAGGCTGACAAGTTCGAGTGGACTCCAGAAGCTGATGCAGCGTTTGCCGAGCTAAAAGCTCTGCTCTCCACCCAGCCGGTGCTTGCTGCTCCAATCAGCAAAGAGCCTCTGTTGCTCTACATCGCAGCCACAGGACAAGTCGTCAGTACTGTGCTAACAGTCGAGCGGGAAGAAGAAGGAAAAGCTCTCAAAGTTCAGCGCCCAGTGTATTATTTGTCGGAAGTCTTGACTCCATCCAAGCAGAGATATCCTCATTATCAGAAGCTTGTATATGGAATATACATGACCACAAAGAAGGTTGCTCATTATTTCTCTGACCATTCAATCACAGTCGTCAGCGACGCTCCACTATCAGAGATTTTGCACAACAGAGATGCAACTGGTCGAGTGGCCAAATGGGCGATTGAACTTCTTCCCCTTGATATCAAGTTTGAGGCAAAGAAAGCCATTAAGTCCCAGGCAATAGCAGATTTCCTCGCCGAGTGGATCGAACAGCAGCAGCCGACTGAAGTTCACTCGGAGCATTGGACCATGTTTTTCGATGGTTCTAAGATGTTGAATGGTTCCGGTGCTGGGGTTGTCCTGGTTTCCCCCAGAGGAGATAAGCTCAGATATGTGCTCCAGATTCACTTTGATTCCTCCAACAATGAGGCAGAATACGAGGCCCTCCTGTATGGGTTGCGCATGGCCATTTCACTCGGCGTCCGTCGCCTAATGGTCTATGGCGACTCGGATTTAGTGGTCAATCAGGTGATGAAAGAGTGGGACGTGAGAAGCCCAGCCATGACTGGATACTGCAGTGCAGTGAGGAAGCTGGAGAAAAAGTTCGAGGGGTTGGAGCTCCATCATATACCCCGACTGAAAAATCAAGCAGCTGATGATCTAGCAAAGATAGGTTCCAAGAGAGAAGCCATTCCGAGTGGTGTGTTCTTGGAGCATATACATACTCCATCAGTCAAAGAAGATCCTTTCACCGAAGAAACTCCGCAGCCCAAGAGTGCCACAGATCCGACTGAAGTTGAAGTCCCAGCGGTGGTCGACTTGATCATGGAGGTTTTGGTAGTCATTCCCGACTGGACGATTCCGTATGTCGCATATATCTTGAGGAAAGAGCTTCCGGAGGATGAGGAAGAGGCTCGACAGATCGTCCGTCGATCTAAGGCCTTTACCGTCATCAAAGGACAATTATACAGAGAGAGCGCGACTGGAGTCGGTCAGAAGTGCATAACACCAGAAGAAGGTCGACTCATCCTCAATGATATTCACTCGGGGACCTGTGGTCATCATGCGTCCTCTCGGACCATCGTGGCCAAAGCATACCGAGCCGGATTTTACTGGCCCAAGGCGAATGAGATGGCAAAGGAGATAGTGGATAAGTGCGAGGGATGTCAGTTCTACTCGAATATGTCGCACAAGCCTGCGTCAGCTTTGAAGACCATCCCACTCGTCTGGCCTTTTGCAGTTTGGGGGCTGGACATGGTCGGCCCTTTGAGAACAGGACGAAGTGGCTTCACGCATGTACTGGTGGCAGTCGACAAGTTCACCAAGTGGATCGAGGCTAAACCAATCAAGAGCCTCGACACCGGTACTGCTGTTAGCTTCATCAGGGAACTAATATTCAGATATGGAGTCCCGCACAGCATCATTACGGATAATGGGTCGAACTTTGACTCAGAGGAATTCAGAACCTTCTGCAACTCCCAGGGCACACGGGTCGACTACGCATCAGTCGCCCATCCGCAGTCGAATGGACAAGCAGAGCGAGCTAATGGACTGATTCTCAAGGGACTGAAGCCGCGACTGATGCGTGATCTCAAACACGCGGCTGGAGCTTGGGTCGACGAACTTCCATCTGTACTCTGGGGACTGCGGACCACGCCCAATCGGTCGACCGGAAGAACTCCATTCTTCTTGGTCTATGGAGCCGAAGCAGTCTTGCCGAGTGATCTTCTCCACAATGCTCCTCGAGTCGAAATCTACAACGAAGCAGAAGCTGAACAAGCGCGGCAGGACGCAGTCGACCTTTTAGAGGAAGAAAGGGAGATGGCTCTGATCCGATCGACCATCTACCAACAAGATCTGCGCCGTTTCCACGCCCGAAATGTGAGAGGTCGAGCCTTCCAGGAAGGGGATCTGGTTCTCCGAGTGGATCAGCACAAACCACACAAGCTTGCTCCTTCTTGGGAAGGCCCTTTCATCGTCACCAAGGTTCTCCACAACGGGGCGTACCGTCTTTACAACGTGGAGCATAATATCGACGAGCCCCGAGCTTGGAACGCGGAGCTACTCCGCCCGTTTTACACTTAAGTTTTATCACTCGGATGAGTTGCAACAAAGAACTTCTGTAATTCATGGGTTTAGAAATAATTGTGTCAGCACTTTTTCTTTTTGTCCGCATAAAAACTCCCCCTCAGAGTGGCTTAGCTGCGAATCCGTTTCGCCTAAGTTTGGAAAAATCCTGTCGAGTGGTGAGCCAGACTCTCACTCGGAGGCTTAGCTGCGAATCCGTTTCGCCTAAGTTGTGAAAATCCTACCGAGTGGTAAGCCAGCCTTCCACTCGGAGGCTTAGCTGCAGCCTCGTGCTCGCCTAAGTTTATCAAAATCCTACCGAGTGTTAAGCCAGCCTTCCACTCGGAGGCTTAGCTGCAGCCTCGTGCTCGCCTAAGTTTTAAAAATCCTACCGAGTGGTAAGCCAGCCTTCCACTCGGAGGCTTAGCTGCAGCCTCGTGCTCGCCTAAGTTTATAAAAATCCTACCGAGTGACGAGCAACCCTCTCACTCGGGGGCTTAGCTGCAGTCCAAGCACTCGCCTAAGTTATCAAAATCCTACCGAGTGGTAAGCCAGACTTCCACTCGGGGGCTTAGCTGCAGCCTCGTGCTCGCCTAAGTTATAAAAATCCTACCGAGTGACGAGCAACCCTCTCACTCGGGGGCTTAGCTGCAGTCCAAGCACTCGCCTAAGTTATAAAAATCCTACCGAGTGACGAGCAACCCTCTCACTCGGGGGCTTAGCTGCAGTCCAAGCACTCGCCTAAGTTATAAAAATCCTACCGAGTGACGAGCAACCCTCTCACTCGGGGGCTTAGCTGCAGTCCAAGCACTCGCCTAAGTTATCAAAATCCTACCGAGTGGTAAGCCAGACTTCCACTCGGGGGCTTAGTTGCAGCCTCGTGCTCGCCTAAGTTATAAAAATCCTACCGAGTGAAGAGCAACCCTCTCACTCGGGGGCTTAGCTGCAGTCCAAGCACTCGCCTAAGGTTATCAAAATCCTACCGAGTGAAGAGCAACCCTCTCACTCGGGGGCTTAGCTGCAGTCCAAGCACTCGCCTAAGTTTATCAAAATCCTACCGAGTGAAGAGCAACCCTCTCACTCGGGGGCTTAGCTGCAGTCCAAGCACTCGCCTAAGTTTATCAAAATCCTACCGAGTGAAGAGCAATCCTCTCACTCGGAGGCTTAGCTGCAGCCTCGTGCTCGCCTAAGTTTTAAAAATCCTACCGAGTGAAGAGCAACCCTCTCACTCGGAGGCTTAGCTGCAGCCCAGTGCTCGCCTAAGTGGATTAAAGAATAAGTCGATTGCGGTACAGGCACCTTGTGTTGGACCTGCAAAAGACATTTTGAGCCGAAGGCAATCATATTCGAGCGCCAAATTCAAAGTTTGAATCGATGTCTAAAGGAACCGAAAGTGCCCAGGCGTCAAGCCTGTTAAAGTTTGTCGGATACAATTCCACTCGGCATACCGAGGCAAATTTAAAAGAGTCGAGCCAGAAGAAGTTTTTTACCCCTCCTGTGGAGGGCTGGAAGGTGCAACAAATTCATCAAGGTCAATTCCGTCGGCGATACGAGTGGCAGCTGCAAGGAAAGTCTCCATAAAGGACCTGAAGTCGTGCTTCTTGGTATTGGCCACCCGAAGGGCCGCCAGCTTCTCCTCTCGTGCATCTTTGCAGTGGACTCGGGCCAGACACAGAGCGACATCTGCACCACACCGAGCCGAGGACTTCTTCCACTCCTGCACTCGACCAGGGATCGTGTTCAAGCGGGCCATCAGCGACTCAAGGTCATTCTGAAGTGTCTCCTCAGGCCAGAGCGTCGAGTCGATGCGAGATGTGGCGGCCTTCAGCCTTGCGAGATAGTCCACGACAGCTGCAACACGAGACTCCAGTCGGAAAACATCCATGGCAACTTCGTCGTTCACCGGAGAATTGACGGGGTCAAGGTTTGGCTCCAGTCGGCTGGTTTCTTCTTCAAAGTTTTGACAAAATTCTGCAAGGGTAATCACTAAGTCAAGGGGATAGTCGAATGGAAGAAGCCACAGTTGGAAATATTTGCCAAACATGGAGGTTTACCTTCGAGCATAAGAAACAGCTTCTTGGCAAAGCCACTCAGGAAAGCCTCCAGTTCAGTCTTCTTCTCAGTCAATTTGCTGACTTGGTCGGTCAAGGCAGCTTTGTCAGTTCTCAGTCGACTGACTTCTTTGTTGGCAATCCCAAGAGCAGTTTTCAGGTTGGTATTGTCTTGCTCGAGCTTGGTAACTGAAGCTAACTTCTCAGCTAGCTCAAGGTCTTTCTTCTGCTGGGCCTCCCTTACCTTACCTGCAAGACACAGCTAGATCAGATGTTGAAACAAGCAAGAGGAAAAGCAGTCGTCAAGGTCTCACCAAACATACCTTCAGTCTCCTCCTTTGCCTTTGTCAGCTTCTCCTGAACCAGCTTCAAGCTCAGCTCGACTTGAGTATGCTTCTGTTCCAGTTCTGAGTAGCGAGTCACAAGATCACAAGAGTTCTGCGAAGAACCAATCGACTAAATGTCAAAAATAACTCACTTCCGAGTGAAAAAGGGAAAAACACACGTTTCTAAGACTACAGCCGAATACAAGCATTCGACCGTAGTCTCGGGGACTACACCCAGTGGGTGCACTCAGCGTGCCCCCACTAATCCTGTTGAAGACAAAGTCGACCAGTCGACCTCAAAAAAAAAAAAAACAGTGTGCGAGACGCGTTCTCTAAGACTGTGATCAACTGCAAGCAATCGACCACAGTCTCGGGGACTACACCCAGTGGGTGCACTCAGCGTGCCCCCACTGGTTTGCGAAATCCAGTCGACCAGTCGACTGACAGAAAGATTGACATCATAAAGCCTAAGGCCGACTGCCAGCAGTCGACCTTAGCCTTGGGGACTACACCCAGTGGGTGCACTCAGCGTGCCCCCACCGGTTTGAGAAATCCAGTCGACCAGTCGACTGATAGAAAGATTGCATTATAAAGCCTAAGGCCGACTGCCAGCAATCGACCTTAGCCTTGGGGACTACACCCAGCGGGTGCACTCAGCGTGCCCCCGCTAGCACGGAGTTTATTCGACACACCCACTGGGTGACTAACATAAATCCCGGAAAAAAAAAGTTTTTGGTAGCATATCCAACAGAACAAACAGCAGTCGACTGACCTGGACATTACTTTGGAGGGCAGAGCTGGCGTCATAAGCTGCCTGGCTCGCATCTCAGATTGTCTTCAGCTGCTCCATCATGAGTCCTGCCTGGCGTATTGCCTCCTTCGCTGCACCAGCTTGGTCCTCTGGGACGTGGTGAGTCGTGAAGAGGGAGGGCTGCTGAGCACTCGTCAATGGGGTCGCGAAGGTCACCGTGTGTCGAGTGGTGTTCTCTTCCTCCACAGTCAGAATTTCAGGCGCTGACACATCCTGAGGCACCTTACTGGCGGACGCTTTCCGACTCCTCCTATGCTTCAGCGGCTCTTCATCCTCATCATCATCAGGAAGATCGATAACAGTGTTGGGTGGAGCTGCGGAGAAGGGTCAGGATCAGAGATCACGAGTCAGTCGACTAAGAATGGTATTAAGAACACAGTACCTGGATTCGAAGTTGCTGCATCCTCCATCTCGTGGTCATCGGCCCGGGCCGAGGTCTCAGAAGTAGCAGCACTGCAACCCCAAAGGTTCAGTCGACTAACCTCAGCGTCGACCAGAGATAAAGTTCGCACAAGAATAAGAAAATATGAGCAACACAATTACCCTGAAATGGTGGGGATGGACACCTTCATCTTCGGCAGGAGCTTGGTCGGCTTCGATGAGGCCGCCCTGGGCTGCTTCGGCGCCTTTTCAGTCGGCGCCGGAGAGGTGGTCCGGGGGCGCTTGGTCGACTGGGTGGCGGTCGCAACCCCCTTACCACGTTCGGTCGAGGGGTCGTGGACAAGCTTCGACCGCCTTTCTGAGCGCGGTGGAACGACCTCCTCCTCCTCTTCTTCCTCGTCCTCGATGTCATCTTCATCACCTTCATCATCATCATCGTCGTCATCGTCCCCTGCAGCATCCGAGTCCCATTCCTCCTCTCCCTGGCTCTCGCCCCCACTCGCCTCGCCCCCGCTCGCCTCGCCCCCGCTCGCCTCGCCTTCCTCAGTCGGAGCTTGTGCCCCATTGGGCATCGAGTACAGCTCGGTGAAGGCCTAGCAGATGCCCAAACAAGGATCAGTCGACCAGTCGACAAGGTTAGCGGAAATGAATACAACAAAGGCACGATGGAAAGCAGAGCAAGTGTACCTTGTTTGGGACGCTGTCGTGGTCGAGTGGAGGAATCCTTCTGGCTCCGCGTGGGTTGTCCCTGTTTCCGGTAACGGCTACCATCCACCTTTCCAGAGTGACATCGTCGACTTCTTCTGGATGGACTCTAGTCTCGTCCGCGGGCCCACAGTACAACCACATGCAGTGGCTCCGGAACTGGAGAGGTTGGATGCGGCGCTTAAGGAAAACCTCCAAGAGGTCCATGCCTGTCACTCCGTCCCGAACCAGCTGCACCACTCGCTCCATCAACATCTTCACGTCGGCTTTCTCCTCCGGAATCAGCTTCAAAGGGGAGGGCTTGCTCACTCGGTCCATGGTAAACGGAGGGAGTCCACTCGACTGCCCTGGCGTCGAATGGACCTGGCAGTAGAACCAAGTCGACTGCCAGCCTCTGACGGACTCGGGAAAAGACATGGGCGGGAAGGTGCTATTATTCCTCACCTGAATCCCCAGGCCCCCACACATTTGGACGACTCGGGTCTTCTCGTCACCTGGACTCGCCTTCTTCACGGTCTGAGAGCGACACGTGAAGATACGTTTGAACAAGCCCCAGTGCGGTCGACAGCCCAAGAAACCCTCACACATGGACACGAATGCAGCGAGATAGGCAATGGAGTTTGGAGTAAAGTGATGGAGCTGCGCTCCGAAGAAATTCAAGAAACCGCGGAAGAAAATGCTTGGTGGCAAGGAAAACCCCCGATCGACATGAGTGGCCAGAAGCACACACTCACCCTCTTCTGGCTGTGGCTGCCACTCCTTCCCCGGCAACCTCGCAGCTCCGTGAGGGATCAAGCCCTCGTTGGCCATGTCGAGGAGGTCCTTCTCCGTGATGGTCGACTGGATCCAGTCTCCTTGGACCCAGCCTTTCGGCAGGCGGGATCTGGACGAGGACCCTCTGCGGCTGGTGGATCTCCCCTTCGCCTTCTCCGATGCCGACGCCTTCTTGGCACGCTCCAGCGCCGCCGTCTTCTCCTTGGCCATGGTCGCCGGTGAGATGCTCGAAGGGAAGTGGTGCGGAGGCGAGAGCGAGCACGCTGAGCAGGGAGGAAGGAGCAGAGGGAGAGAGGGAGAATGCTGAGGCGCAGCACAGAAATCCTCGCCGGGCACATTTATAAGGTCCCTTCCGAGTGGCTGACATGTGGGCCCGGTCGATCTAATCATATCTGGGAGCAGTTATGAGGACTGGATACGTGGCGAAAAAGGCGGCGCGGAGATCGAGGCGTCTACGCCCCGTTCCATCCGAACGCCGCGGTCTGCCCCGCTTCGCGCGCGCTCCCAAATTTCGCATCCCGCAGAATCCGCGAACAACAAAATCTGTCTGTCAGACGCGGTGATTCCGGCGATCCGTCGCTCGGAGATCGACGAAGCTCGAAAGATCACTCGACGCAAAAATAGAATGGATCGAGTCGACCGAAGACGAATTGCTCCCTGTCAACGAAGAGATTCTTTGATCCAGAACAGCGCATAACTAGAGCGCAAAGGTTAATCGGAAACGACATCAACTCCTTCTTCACTCAAAGCCTCAATCCATTCGGGGGCTAATGATGGGGTTATGTACCTAGGGTAGGGTCACGGACCTGTCCCAAGTAACTTACCCTAGGACATCCCTAGAAGAGGTCGCCTTCCAGTCGACCAACGAGGACTCACTCGACTAACGAGGACACACTCGACTGGCCTGAAGGACTCGACCACGAAGACTCACTCGACCACCAGGAGGTCAAGAGGCACTCTGCGCCGCAACGGTCTGTAATTAAGTAGACTTTATGATAGTAAAGGCACTTTATGTGGGGCGTTACCAGTAACGCCCCAGACTTAACTCACCTTAAACCTTCTCCTACGTGGGCTGGCTGGGGTCCTGGCACACTCTATATAAGCCACCCCCCTCCACAGGCAGAAGGGTTCGGCACCTTGTAATCTATACATTCATAATCCACTCGACCGCCTCCGGGCTCCGAGACGTAGGGCTGTTACTTCTTCCGAGAAGGGCCTGAACTCGTACATACTTTGTGCTTACAACCTCTCCATAGCTAGGACCTTGCCTCTCCATACCTACCCTCCACTCTACTGTCAGGCTTAGAACCACGACACACACCAAACATATATTTCCGCCGCCGCAAGCTTCTGTTCTCATGAGATCTCATATTGGGGCCTTTTTCGGCACACTATCGAAGGGGGGTTTGATCACGGAGGGCCTCTACACCTACCTTGCTGCCCTTCCATAGCTAGTAGCTAGATGGCTTCTCTCTCTCTCTCTCTCTCTCTCTGATCTTCAATACAATGTTCTTCTCGATGTTCTTGGAGTTCTATTCGATGTAATCTTCTTTTGCGGTGCGTTTGTTGAGATCCGATGAATTGTGGATTTATGATCAGATTATCTATGAATATTATTTGAGTCTTCTCTAAACTCTTTTATGCATGATTAAGATAGCTTTGTATTTCTCTCCAATCTATTGATTTGGTTTGGCCAACTAGATTGATTTTTCTTGCAATGGGAGAGGTGCTTTTTAATGGGTTCAATCTTGCAGTGCTCAATCCCAGTGACAGAAGGGTACATGGCACGTATTTGTATTGATGCCATTAAGGATAAAAATGTGGGATTTATACCATATTGATTGGATCTATCCCTCTACATCATGTCATCTTGCTTAAGGTGTTACTCTGTTCTTGTTAACTTAATACACTAGATGCATGCTGGATAGCGATCAATGTGTGGAGTAATAGTAGTAGATGCAGGCAGGAGTCGGTCCACTTGTCACAGACGTGATGCCTATATTCATGATCATTGCCTTAGATATCGTCATAACTTTGCGCTTTTCTATCAATTGCTCAACAGTAATTTGTTTACCCACCATATGCATTCTTTCAAGAGAGAAGCCTTTTGTGAAAACTATGGCCCCTAGGTCTATTTCTCATCATATTATTTTCAGATATGTAAAACCAAAAAATACCTTGCTGCAATTTATTTACCTTTATTTTATTTTGCACTTTTATTTATCTTTTATACCTATCTGTATTAGATCTCATTCTTGCAATTAACCAAAGGATTGACAACCCCTTTTATCGTGTTGGGTGCAAGTATTTGTTTTTTTGTGTAGGTGCAACCGTTAGAGACTTGTGTATTCCTTCTACTGGATTTTGGTTCTTAACCGAGGGAAATATTTATCTCTACTTTACTACATCACCATTTCCTCTTCAAGGGAAAAACGAACGCAAGCTCAAGAAGTAGCATCGCCCCACCCTCTCAAGTTTCGCCGAAGTAGACGCACACAGTGTTGCCACACATCCACATAGAGGACCATACCGATGGAGAGAGTGATCCCGTGCCGCGGCCCAGACAAAAGTAACCTTGTCAATGAACCCATACTGGAACAACCATTGCTTCTCAAAAAAGAAGTACTTGTTCGTGCGCCGAATGGCCTCATCGGAGTTAAGGAATGAGCGTCATTGGTCAGACCCAAGTATGGTCTCAGCGACCAACGAGCACTTAGAGAACTTTGCTTCCCAATCTGTGGAGATAGACACATGGTCGAGCACACATTTAATCGGCTCATCTTGGTTATTACACCATGTGAACCTACCACCACCATAGGCAGCTCAATAAGATCTAGGTCAGCCACCCAATCATTGAATGTATCAACGAGCCTTTGGTTGTTGATTTTCGCATACATTTCCTGGAGGAAATCAATGGAACGACCATGTTTCGCTGGACCATACACGATCACTAACTCCCACCTAATGTTATTGTTACGTTGAATGATTTCCACCACAAGGAAAAAGGAGCCTTGAGAGAATCACACCACATTTAAAGTCACGGTTTTAACCCCCAGCAGGATCCTGACCGACCGATCAGACGCCGATAACCATTCCCAATGGAAGCTATTGGCGCTTCCTAGGGCGTCCAACTCGTGGGGAGTGAAGGATGTTCTAAAAGTCGCCTATAGGCCCATGAAGTCGAGGTTTTGGCCGCGGATGTAGTTAATTAATTATGGCCGCCTGTCACGCTGGCCGAAACCACGCAGGTTCCAAATGATCCCTCTCATTGTGCACCCAAGGGGGATGGGCTCCCCCCTCAATATTTGTTGCCCTCTCAGTGGCCCTAGTTCTACCCCTCCCATGCCCACGCCCATGGCCTCGTCCCCTGCCACAGTCCCGAGCAGATGAAGCACGGAATGATAGCTCTGCATCCTCCCTTTCAGAGCTGACATCCACCGCTGTAAGTTGTTCGACAGCGATGGTGCGAGTGATGTTCCTCTTGGCGTGGCCTCGCCCACCGTGGCCCGAACCAATTCTTTAGCCCGAAAGCTATCAAGCGTCTCTAATGGAGTAGTGTTCTCGGAGCCCAGGATAACTTGGCTATGTGCCGCATCTTTTACGAGGTGCCGATTTGAGGAAAGAGCAAGAACCTTAAAGGAGGACATGGAGCGGGTGGTTGGTTTATTACCTTCAAGGAACTCGTCGGCCTTGAGAGTCATCACCTTGGTCATCATGTCGGAGGCCTTGGTCGCCGCAATCCGTGAGCTAGAACATGTCGCCCGCACCGGAGAGATCACACCAGGAACTCCACTACCCCCTCCACACCGGCATCATCAGAAGCACGCAACTCATCGAATGCAGGCAGACAGTCATCGGCCGACATGATGTTGTCGGTGAATGCCTCACACTCGAAGAGGTCCAGCAGGGTCACTGGGGAGATGAGGGACGCGGGTACACCATTGCAGTCGCCCCCAGGCTAGGAGAGGAGTGAGCATAGTGGTGGCGAAGAGCACAACGTACTGGACTAATGGGTGGAGGTAGCGCTCAGCATGGAGAAGGGGGATCCATCTCCGTAAGCCCGGAGTGCATCGGCCGCTTATCAATGCCTTCCTCAGGTTCCTCCAGCCCCACTACTTCAACCTGCATAGGAGACTGGGTCTTACTAACGTGGCCAGGTGGGGACACAGCTAGGGAGGCCGCGACCACGACAAGCTGGTCACGCAGGTCGGCCGGCTCCGAGAGGTTGCTCCTGTACTGGTTCACCGGCAGCTCTGGGGGAAGGACTTGCGACGAAGCATGCGGGGCACATCAACTGTGGGCATGACTCTGGAGCAGACAACACATCCGAGGGCACTAGGGTCACCATCGGAGCATCGGGAGGGATGTATGTCTTAAACTTCCTGCCCCCAGTCTTCTGTTTGCGCCCTGGGAGGAGGTGTTGGGCGACTAGTGCTTTTGAATGCCTTGCCTGCCTGATCTCCTGGCCCCCGCCATGTCCCACTCCCCAGTAGTGATGCTCCGATACGAGTCGTGTTGCTCGACGACTTCGTTAGAAGAGGGGCGGAGGGGTGGAGCTAGGGAGGGGGGGGGGTCCTTGAGACTAGGCGCTATAGGGCCACCGAACTCCAGCTCCACACGCATGACAAAGCCGCCCATACCACAGAAGATTTCGAATGTGCCCTTGATCTTCTCTGGCTTTCTGCATCATATCTTGGCCCGCACCAGCTCTCCCATCTTGACAATAGATAGATCGTCCACGGCCACTGTTTTGCCCACAACCCGTAGGAATTCCTTGATGAGAGGTTCTTGACCCAGCTTGTCCGGGATGCCTTAGACCCGGATCCATGCATCTTGAAGCCAAGACATGGCCTGGGGGCCCACAAGAGGTTCGCCCACCTCAGCTTTGTGCTCGCTGATAGGCAGCGTGATTGTCCCACTCTTCTTACTCATGCGGAATGCCTCTTTCAACGGGTAGACCACCGAGAAACAGATCTTCTAAACCTGGGTGATCTGACATTCCCACTCGGACCCCCACATGTCGTTAAGATCAACCAGCAGCGAGTCCACCATTGCCTCGCCCTCCGCGACAACCAGCGACGCAACATTTGGGGGGGACACCTCCTCCTCCTCCTGCCCCCTTCCAACATGTAAAAGCCCATCTCTTTGATGCCAAATCCGTACATCACCAGCTCTGGTTTAGTCTGACGTGATGGGCAATGGTTGGATGTGTGCCCTTCCTCCTTGCAAGCAAAGCACCTTTGGGGAACTTGCTCCAATTTGGTAGTGGCCCTTACACCCGCATTTGAAGCAGATCACTTCCGATAGGTTGGGCCAGGAGCCCCCCCCCCCCCCTCTCCCTATTTCTAATCTCTTCTCTATACTACTCATTTTATCTTTCTTCCCACCACCCCTTGGTCCAACCTTCTCTGTGATAATCAATCAACTTAATTTACTTACCTTCTGAACCAATTCCACTTTAATTTACTTACCAAACTTCTGATCAAAATATAAGGTAATTCACGGGCATAATTTGATGAACATTTCTTTACAGAATCACATTATTATGGACTGGTAAATCACAAGCCAACCTACTAAAATATTTATATCCGTTGCAACGGGCATTGTTCTAGTACTGCTAAAAAAACTTAAGGAATCACCATTTTTGTCGTTTTACACATAACCTTCTCCCGGAAGGAAGCATAAGAAGAGAAAACAAAGCCAAATCTACGGAAAAATCTAAAAAATTCGACTAGACTAGTAAGGTCATCAACAAAAGTCATCTTGAAATGAAATATTCTTGAGAAAAAGCGACACCTTTTCTGTTGGCAACAAGAGACTCTATACTACTATCAGTTACGTGCAGCATCTTGAAAGACCGACTTATTACGTTCGTTAGCGCTTTCCAAAACGAACTACTAGCGGGAACCACAAATGTTTCAGCAAAGAATCATGGTGGCGACCCGAGTCAAAGAGATGTGCACTGATGGAGCTCCAGTTCCAGACAATGAAAAGTCAGTTCGGTGAAAATGTGACATATATTCATATCTTATCATATGGTTCATGCGCATGACATCTGTCGTGAACCATACACTAAAATTTAACACACGTCTGAGGCTCAGAGGAGCAGCATCTGCTCCACCATCGTTATTATCAATTATTTGAAATTTGGACGAGAGCTAGTGAACAGTGGGGAACAAAGTCTTTTTTGAAGAAAACGAAAAATATCTGTAGGATTCGAAGTTGCTGTCGATCTTTTGTCCCAGACCTACTACGGCCAGAGCATCGATCTGGATTTGGCCCCCGTCACAGCAGCAGACTAGTACTAGTACAGAATCTCTTCTTTTTCTCCCACAAAGAATGTCACAGAATCCAGCTGCCTGGGCGCGCCTCACACATAGTAATCCGGAGTAATAATCTATCCATCTGTCGCGAATGACAGACTATTCTGTAATGTCGATCAGCTATGCTCCCTGACTCACTGCTTGCCTCTGGGCGCCAAGGATGAGAACAGACGATTCCCCACGAGTAGCATGCAAGCCCTCTGTCACGGACATATTCCTCCGTCGATATCTCCTATTCTCCATGGTGATTGGGGGCTAAAAGGCCCAACAGGAGGCTGAATTAGTAATATCAGTATTGGTTTGTCTCGTGCGGAGAACGGGCACCTTGCTTGTGCGAACTGTCTTTTCGCAATAATGCGTGTGATCGCACATGGAACCTTTCAAGATCATGGAGGAGAGGGAAACGCTCGGCCGTTTTGCTTGCAGCAACTTGCACACTGGCATCTCCCTGCGCCTACAGGGCAGGGAAGGACAGGGCAGCCGCCGGGACGCAACCACTGCGTGCAGGCGAGGCGCGGTGTGAACGTTCCCGTTGTCGCTATTGGTCGTGGCCCGTTCCTTGTTTGGTCAGATCGGCCGTGCCTTCGGAACTAGTGCCGTGTTGGCCGTAGGTTCGTAGCCGACTGCGCTGCAGAGGCACCCGGGCGGCGAACGAGACCGCACAGGAACTAGAACGAGAAGCCCGCGCAGCGCGATGCATCGGGGACGACGGACTGGGGCGGCCGAATTTCGTGTTTTGACCCTTTTTGGATAGTATTTCAGGATGTGATCCCTGTTTAATTTTTTTTCGAGATTTGACCCTTTTGCTACCGCCACGGCCCATGGCGGTAGGGGTGCGACGGAGGGGGATGGCGGCCGTTTGACTGCGCTGAACGTGGTTAAGCACCTACCGCCAGGAGCCCTGGCGGTAGGCTGTGCGACCCTACCACCAGAGCCCATGACGGTAGGGTCCTGTTCCAGTGTAATGTTTCTGTAACGAAGAATTGAAGGGTCCTGACGGTAGGCTGTGCGACCCTACCGCCAGAGCCCATGGCAGTAGGGTCTTATTTTTTCAGTGTAATGATTTCGTAACGAAGAATTGAAGTGCCCTGACGGTAGGCTGTCTGACCCTACCGCCAGGGTCCTTGGCGGTAGGGTCCTGTGTTTTATGAATTTAAGTTTAGTTGCTTGCTTCTTTTCAAATTCAATATGACTAATATTATAGCAAGTTTCACAAATATGACAACAATATCACAGATCTCAAACAATTAAACTTGGGCATCACATACGCATTAACAAATTTGAAGTGCATAGAACATTTCAAACGAACTTCAACTAATTAGTAAACGGAGTTCCACATAATTTCACAAATAGCAAACACATAGTTCCACGTAGCTTCATAACCATTAGAAAAGTTCAATCAAACGAAGTTCAACCAAACTAAAAGAGCCAACTATCGAAGAGCATAATCAGTTGCTCCTTCCCCTTTTGGAGGTACGGTCCTCGTTACTCTTTGAACGATTCTCTTCGGTCTTCTTCTTGGGCCGTCGAGGAACCGGTCTCTGGAAAGGTTCCGGACTCAGCAAATCCTTCGTCTTCGGATTCCTCTTCTTCGGCAGCTGAGATACTTGAGACGTTTGAGTTGCTGGAGGTCCATAATCTTCATCGTACTCCTCCTCCCCGTTGCTCTCATCCTCCTCCTTCCCTTCTTCATATGTGGCCTCCTCCTCCTCCTCATCCTCCTCCTCCCCAACCAACCTAGACGACAAGGGAGCATGGCTCGATGAGCCGATGATACCCTGTGTGGCTACAGGCTGATGAGCTTCAACTGACCCAGCTCCAGCACACCCAAGCAGCCCTACCAGCCTGCGACAATGCTGCACGAACTTCTGCACTCACAATGAAGCAAGGTCATAATAAGTATCAGATCGACTGACTGCAAGTGAACAAAATGCATCTGTTCCGAGGAGGCTGAAATTGTACCTTCATCGTCCCCCTGACTCTGGTCTCAGATTGTACGCTCCCGGGAAGATGACCTAGTGCATCTGAGGCTTCAAAGATGCATCTGTTCAGCTCACCGGACTGCAACAGCATAAGTCAGTCATGTTGACGAATAAAATATTTTAAATACGACCGTCGGTTCAAACGTACCACTCTGTTGATGAGGGGTGCAAACTCCCTAAATCCACTGTGCATGTCTCTGATGCCGGTCTGGTATGCCTGTTCATCGGGGTCAGCCCACTCCAGCTCCGCGATGTCTTCCGCTGTCCATCGAGGCCTGAGACGAAGACGGTGCTTCTGGCCATCATCGTACCACCTCATGTGTCGGCCCAGGTAATCATCCCAGTTAGTCACTCTCCTCTCCATGTCTTTACACCACCTCCATCGGTTCCACTCCGTCACATGAGTCTTATGCTCCTCTCCCCAGTCTGTGATCGACTGATTCTTCTGCCGGCTCATCCTGCAATGCATAAGCAACAAGAATCATCATAAGCGCAATGAGATCATCATAAGCAACAAGAAACATGATAATCTCATGGACAACAAAGAGCTCACAGGTGCAGCGCGTGGCCGCCGGTATCGGTGGGCTGGCCCGGTGGGGTATGCTGATAAATCCCAAACTGCGTGGCCACGCGTTGTGGCAAATGCCACTCGACGGCGTACACACAAATCATGGGCACGATTCACCGCCAGATACCACGGTCCGCATCGCACATCACGTTCAGATCAAAGGCCCACTCTCGTTCTTGTCGATACGGGCACCAGATTACCTATTACATATACCTTGGTAAGTTCGCACTCTCGGTCAATAGCGGAATCAAAGAGAAAGGTGTTGTGCGAGTTCATATACCTGCATATGCGTCAAAGCGTCCAACTCGTTGGTGTAGGTCTTGTACGAAGTCTTGTTTAGGCCCGTGTAGAGTTTGACAACGTCCCACTCGTAAGCTACGGTGGGGTTTCGAGTCTCGTCGCCTTCTTCGCCATAGTCTTCCCATGGGCGTCTTGGCAACTTCTCCGGACGCCCCACCGGCAGCCGCTCCCACATCCAAATGGAGAAGGCCCAGACAAAGCCACCCATATTGGACTTGTCTCCCGTCCTCTGCGTTGCGTCGTCAAGCTGCAAAACATCAAATGAGGATCATATATAAGAAAATGTCATGGACACACTTTCGTAGGTAGGTACGCAATTAGACACTCTCTTACCGAACGGTATAGGTCGGCGAGAGATGCCGTCCCCCAACTGTACCCTGCATCCCAGTCCGCTAGGAAGAACAGATACGCCCAGTTGGCAGAGTTCCCGGAGCTGTCTGGAAACACGACCTCCGAGAGAATATACCATAGATAGGCCCTCGCGTACAACTCCACAGTCGCCTCATCTGCGCCTTGGGGGCATGTCCTCCGGTGCTCCGAGAGCCAGATCAACGGCACACCGGATGTACGGTTACTCTTGGCACCGGGGCAGTCGCCGATGAGGGTGGTGACCCTCTCCTGCCAGTTGGCCCTCTCCACTCGACCGGTGAGTGCATGACCCTCGATCGGCATTGCAGTAATCATCCCCCAGTCCTCTAGGGTCACCGTCATCTCCCCGCATGGCAGATGGAAAGAATGGGTCTCCGGTCTCCAACGGTCAATCAGAGCTGTGAGAGCCGCGTGGACAAGCGTCGGCGGCTGACGCTTGAACTGCAGCATGAAACCCAACAGACGGGCTCTCTTGAAGAACGGCGCGTAGCGCTCGTCGTAGTCCATATGCCCATGAACCCCGTGACCCCTCATGCGCAGTGGCTGGAGCGTCTGTCAAAAAGTGAACGCCAAAAAGTTAGGAAATCATTTTCATCAATCCGAGAACTTTGATCAAAATTTCTTTCATATCACTTACCTCTCCGTTCTCTATGAAACGGGCACGATGACCCTTGTCGAATGCCCAGTCCAGCATGCAGTACCGTGGGCCGATGTTGTCCACAAGAGGTGGCCGCCTTAATAGAGTTTCATAAACAAAAGCACCATAAGCATAAGCATACATAAACAAACAATGAACTCAAATCATATCAAGATAAAATTTTAAGCATATTCCTCCAACAACATCTACTACACATGATGGATCAAATCATATCAACATCATCATATAAAAAAAACCTCCAACATACATCATAGCTTCATATTTTTAAACAAAATTTTCCAAACAACATCTTCATATCATCATATCAACATGCATCATCAAACTAGGGTTCATCTTCACACTAGATCATATCATCATATCACATGCATCATCAAACTAGGGTTCATCCCTTTATCAACATTACATCATAATTTTTTTAACAAAAAAATATATGAACTAGGGTTCATCTTCACACTAACATATGAACTATTGATTAGAGTACATATCCAATACCACTACTTACTAAAGAACTAAGAACTACAACTACAATCAATCTTAGGTGAAAAAAATCAATCTTAGTTCAAATACATGAGGAATTTCAAGCAAATAATGCGTCGAATCGGTAGCAAGTTTGCAAAAACTAATTGGAGGGATCGGAGGAGCTTACGGTTCTCTCCTCGGGGCCATCTCGATCCGCTAAAACAGTGAAGAATCGGTGAAGATCCAGGGGGGGGAGTGGAGGAGATGAGAGAGGGAGAGAGGGGCGACTTGGGGGAGAAAAACAAGAACTGCCGACGGGGGGGGGGGGGGGGATGGGGAGGGGGGGGGAGAAGGGAAGGGGCGCGGGGGCTCCGGGGCAAATAACTGCCCGGACCCTACCGCCAGGGGCCCTGACGGTATGGTTAGACAGTGTACCGCCAGGGCCCCTAGCGGTAGGGTGCGACGGAGGGAGACGGCGCCGTCTCCGCGCGCTAACGTGGATAAGTTTCCTACCGCCATGGGCCGTGGTGGTAGGCTATCTAACCCTACCGCCAGAGGCCTTGGCGGTAGGCAAAAGGGTCAAATCTCGAAAAAATTTCAAACAGGGCTCAGATCATGAAATACTTTTAAAAAGGGTCAAAACACGAAATTTTGCCGACTAGGGCTGCACCGATCAAGTGCTCACACACACGGATCCCACGCGCACGTGAATCCATCTGCCGTCCCCTCACAGGCTGGGGAAAACTTCGAGTACTCGGTAATTGCTTTCTGAGCGTGGGTTCATATGCTCCTATTGAACAATAAAATCAAAAAAAAGCAGAAAAATTCAACAACTTCTGACTTTTGCATGCAAGATGTTTAGTGCGTGATGCCTGTGCAAAATTTGGTGTTGTTTTATCATTCGAGGGGTCCTCACAAAAAGAATAGTGCGTTTTTTTTTCACACTTCCTCACATGCCAATTTTTTTTCTGAGAGCTACAGGCTGACAGGCATCACACATTCGAGCATCTTGAATGTAAAAAAACAGAATTTTCTATTTTAGCTATTTTTTATTTTACTGTTCATTCATGGGAGCAGATGACTCCGGAGCCAAATTGCCGCATCTGAGAGTACTACCGTTTGCACCCGTATAAACACTCGGGTAGTTGGATGGAGTGATGTGTTCTTTTTTCCAAAGGAAAACATTTGGCGATATTTTTTATTAGATAAAATTCTTTTTTGTACGGATAAAATAAAATAGTTTCAATTTTCATCAAATAAGAAAAATAAAACCATGAGGCCCATTGATTAGATACATGAACTATTAAACATGGAAGCAATCCTACCTAGCACACGAGTCATGCCACTGTGTCTTCCCCCTCCATCGGCTCTCTCGCCTTGCTGCCACCGGAGGCGCCCGACGATGAAGCTACCGCAAGGTGGACGCTTGGTCGCGTCGTGCAGTGGTGATTGATCTAGAGCGTTGTGGTGGACACTACTTGAAGGCGCGGCTGTGTGGGTGTGTGGGTGGGTGGGGGGGAGGCTTCTGATGCCTCAGATGTTGATCATGTGGAGGGTGGTACGTGTGCATTCCTTCATTGGATCTCCCCATCTCTTCCCGCCGCTGCAGCCGTCAGCCCTTGTCATGGTGGCATGGACCCCGATAACCTATGGGGGTGGGATGCTCTGGTCGTCTGTGCACTGATGGCATGCAAATGCACAAGGTTTAGTTATATCCTTTTCAAAGTAAGAGTATTGATCCCACAAGGAGCGCATGAATTAATCTTTTGTCTCCTGTAGGGTTCGAATCGCAATGTCTGCAAGTTAAATGCAATCCAAAGCAATAGTAATGTAGATGAAAGTGGTGTAGCAAATAGTGAAATAAATTACAGAAATAAAATAAAGTAGCGGGAGACATAAATGAAAGTTGTTGAAATTGATAGGACTAAGGCGTCCCTAGGGAGTCTGGATTCTCCAGTAGTATGCGTCTAAATGATCGATGCCTAAGCATAATGCTACGTCGGACTCCTAAGCCACTTTATATGCTTTTATTTGTGGGCGAAGACGAAACATGATTAAGGGGAAAAGGTCCCCAGGGACGTAGCCTATAAGTGGTCTCCGTTTATCCCCTGCTACAATGATCTAGGGCGAGGAGTGATAGGCCCTGTCACTAACCTACCTCCACAACCAGCCGGTTCGCCAACAATAATAATCTTCCGTCCAAAATTGGCATATGTGGATGGTCAACTTCACCCAACATCAAAAAGACTATTAACATAAACATACAAAGAGGATATTAAATCCTAATACCAAAAGATCTATTACATACTAGGGTTCCTCCATATCCCCAAGAACTAGGGAAATTACTCACACACAAATCATATGAGATGAATTATGATGAACATGGTGATCCCACACAAGTGACACAAGATTGAATCCACTCCAATTACTGTATTACAAATGGATAGGGATGAGGTGATAATGGTGGTGGTGGTGACGAAGCGCTCTCGATGTAGTGTTGCGGCAGCAAAGCCTTGAATCAATTACCCCTCTAGAGGCTAGGGTTCTAAGTTCTGGATGTGTTTATGGAGGTTGTGTGCATCTAGTCCCCGATCTGACTTCACGAGGTGGAAGTAGTCAGCCAGGAGGCGATGCCAGGAGGTCATACGACCGCACAGATCCCAAATGACTTCAATTCTTTTGCAACTTTATGGTAGGTGATAACTCATTGATTGGTGTTATTTCACTATAATTTTCTGGGTTTTCTTCCATAGTACTCATTTTACTCCAAAATATGTTTCCTGGGAAAACCAACAAAAAGCAACGCACAAACGTAGTAAAATTCCACAAAGCCTACTGCATAAGCACAAAATAAAAGTTAAAACCTTCACATAAATTGAACTCATCACGCACGGTAACATGATGCACTATGCATGCGGCAATTTGATGCACTAGTCACGGCTATGAAGCATCAGGAGGATTGTTTCGTGAAAATTCAGAGGGTGTCTTCTAGGCTCATATCGGAGGTCATTTTTGCAATGGAAGTCATGATCCCATGATATGCAGGTTGTTTGGCGACAACCATCTGTGATCCTGTGAAACAGCCGTTTGCAGTTCACGAGGATGGCATAGCAAGATGTGGCGTGTGGCGGTGTCGCCTGATGTTAATCTTCCACATGTGAGGATAGCGTGGGGCTTATGGGGTGTCTCCTTGAATTAGGATTTTGACGATATCGGTGACCTTCCTCCCTTATCAATGACTTTGTCACCGTTGTGACAGTGAGCTTTTGTCGTTCGGCGCATTTTGTGGCAAGTGCTCTTGTAACGGCTCGACCAACTGTTTGTGTAGGTATGGTCATCACTCGCGCAAAATCTCATGTCAGGACTGTGTGCGTATGTAACTACTAGGATCATGGATGTGAAGGCAACAACACAAGATGACTTCAGCTTGGTTGTGCTTCTTGAGTACCCGGCCTTGAGATCTGAGGTGGAAACCCTGGGTCCAATCCTAGTTGGTTATACCTTGCAATGATGGTATTTTTGCATCATTACCTTATGAGGACTGAGGGAGTCCCAGATTATGTGGTCCTCGGATAGCCGGACTATTGATGTGAGCCGGACTGTTGGGCTATGAAGATACAAGACAGAAGACTTGGTCCCGTGTCCGGATGGGACTCTCCTTGGCATGGAAGGCAAGCTTGGCGATCGATATGAAGATTCCTTTCTCTGTAACCGACTTCGTAAAACCCTAGTCCCCTCCGGTGTCTATATAAACCGGAGGGCTTAGTCCGTAGAGGTAGACATATACACAATCATAACCTCATAGGCTAGACTTCTAGGGTTTAGCCATTACGATCTCGTGGTAGATCAACTCTTGTAATACTCATATCATCAAGATCAATCAAGTAGGAAGTAGGGTATTACCTCCATAGAGAGGGCCCGAACCTGGGTAAACATCGTGTCCCCCGCATCCTGTTACCATCGACTTAGACGCACAGTTCGGGACCCCCTACCCGAGATCCGCCGGTTTTGACACCGACATTGGTGCTTTCATTGGGAGTTCCGCTGTGACGTCGAAGACAAGATTGATGGCTTGCCTTGTTGTCAAGGACAACATAACCTACGGAGGAGCCCTGGCCCCAGGCCAAACCCCCCCGGTTGGGCGACTTCATCATGACCGCCCCCTCGGCCATCGAGGCGACGACGACTTCTCGGGTCATCGAAAATCGCCTCCGTGTTGACTCCAAACACTCCAAACAGATGGATCCAACGGAGTTGTCGTCTTTGAACGAACTCCTTGATCGCATTGCCTCCTTGGGAGTCGCTACAGACTATGATCAGATCGGGCTTAAACCCGATCAAAGAGAAATCAAATCTCCACTGGTCACCCATCAGGTATCGGTAATCGAGGAGCGCAACAGCAGCTCCCTCTCTATATTGAGGACGAACTATGTTTGGATCACAGGTCTTGAAGAACTGGACACCCATTTGCGGAACAACACGCCCTGCCCCCCCCCCCTCGAACTTAGAATCAGACAACGGGCCGAAAAAATCAGTTGATATCCCGGAGTCTGGACTGTCAAGTTCGGAAGTTTCTCAAAATCCGGATCCTAAATTGGGTCAAGGTCAGGAATTAAATCCACCCACCCATCCATACATAAGCGATCTTACACACATACGGCAGGATCCTCGGGAAACGGCCCATCACTTTTGGGCCAGATTCCTCCTTGTCAAAGACAAGATCGAAGGTTGCAGCGACGAAGACGCAATCTCACTATTCGACAAAAATTGCAAGGATGAAGGAATCCTCAATGCCATTAACCGCCATCTCGTATTACACTTCGCTGACTTGGCAATCATAGTACAGAAGTACTGCGCAATGGAGAGCACCTGAAAAACTCAGGCAGCTCCTTGGGAACCACCAGTTTCCACTCAACTCCTCGTCCGAACAAAAAGGATGCACCCTCGCGGGTCGCCCGATCCAATAGTAAAGAAACAGAAGCCCATCATAGGGCACGGAACCATTCTGGAGGGATGGCTCAATAGGCCATGCAAAATACACGCAACCCCGGACACCATACCAACCCACAACCTTAGGGCATGTTGAATACTCCGGCAAGTGGCCAAGAGCAGTGAGGATCTACTCACCAAAAATGCCACAGAGCAACACCCCACAAACGACGATCCTCGGGTATTGACGATCTTCGAGACATTCGCCTCAAACAACAGGCGCAAAAGAGCACTCCACGGCCTTGCCGAAGTCTTCCAAGTAGCAGCAATAAATCCTTGGAACGACACGACCATTACTTTCAACGCCGATGACGAACCAAAATCCAGGACAGTCCGGGCACCGGCCGCCTTATTCCTCAATCCAATTGTGGACGGCTTTCGGCTTACTAAAGTGCTCATGGACAGCGGCAACAGACTAAACCTCATCTACGAGGAAACTCTCAACAAAATGGAAATAGATAGGAGCCACATTGAGCAAAGTAGCACGACCTTCCAAGGAATCATTCCTAGTCGGGAGGCGCGATGCGTGGGCAAAATCACACTCGATGTGGTATTCGGCACGCCGGAGAATTACAGGTCCGAAGAGGTAACCTTCAAAGTGGCCCCTTTTAACAGTGGATATCACACCTTATTAGGGCGAGATGCATTTGCACGCTTCCAAGCTATACCCCATTACAGGTACATGAAGCTCAAGATGCCCGGGCCCAATGGTATTATCACTCTTGCCAATGATCCGGACATAGCAATCCGCGCCGAAAACAAAACCGCAGCCCTGGCCCTCGAGGCACTGTCTAAAGCCCTCATGGCTGAAGAGTTAACAACATTGCGCTCAACAGTGGATAGGGACAACGTGATCCTGGACAAGCGACCCAAATCCACCTTCTTTAAACCAGCAGATGAAATAGTCAAATATCAAGTCCACCCGACGGACCCCAAAAAGACAGCATCCATCGTAGCACAGCTGAACCCAACGGTTGACGCCACACTGCGAGTGTTTCTACACAAAAATTGGGATATATTCGCCTGGCACCCTTCTGATATGCCAGGAATCCCATGCAGGCTAGCCGAACACAACCTCAATATAGCAAAGGGGTATAAGCCGGTCAAACAAACACTTCGGCGCTTTTCAGAACCCAAACGACAAGTCATGGGGGAGGAGCTAGCCAAGTTACTTGAGGCCGGATTCATCCGAGAAATAAAACATCCGGACTGGCTGGCAAACCTGGTGATGGTACCAACGAAGGATAACTCCTGGCGCCTGTGCATCGATTTCAAATACCTCAACAAGGCCTGCCCTAAGGATCCCTTCCCCCTCCCCGCATCGATCAGATTATCGACGCCATCGCAGGACATGACTCACTGTGTTTCCTCGACGCATACTCCAGATACCATCAAATCAAGATGAAGGAGTCCGATCAAGCCGCAACGACATTCATTACCCCATACAGGCCTTTATGCTTCAACACTATGCCCTTTGGGCTCAAAAATGCTGGCGCCACCTGTCAATGCATGATTAAAACATGCCTGGAAAATCAAATCAGAAAGACTAGGCACGTCGAGTCATTAATAGACGATCTACGACTCACATTTGACAACCTCCGTACATATGACATCAAGCTCAACCCGGAAAAGTGTGTTTTCGGTGTTCCAACTGGAAAATTACTAGGCTTCATCATCTCCCATAGAGGAATTGAGGCAAACCCAACCAAAATCCGAGCTTTGTCATAGTTGGCTACGGCAATAGACTACTGGAAATATGCCCTAGAGGCAATAATAAAATGGTTATTATTGTATTTCCTTGTTCATGATAATTGTCTATTGTTCATGCTATAATTGTATTGACCGAAAACCGCAATACATGCGTGAATACATAGACCAAACATGTCCCTAGTGAGCCTCTAGTTGACTATCTTGTTGATCAACAGATGGTCATGGTTTCCTGACCATGGACATTGGATGTCATTGATAACGGGATCACATCATTAGGAGAATGATGTGATGGACGAGACCCAATCCTAAGCATAGCACAAGATCGTGTAGTTCATTTGCTAAAGCTTTTCTAATGTCAAGTATCATTTCCTTAGACCATGAGATTGTGTAACTCCCTGATACCGTAGGGGTTCTTTGGGTGTACCAAACGTCACAACGTAACTGGGTGGCTATAAAGGTGCACTACAGGTATCTCCGAAAGTGTCTATTGGGTTGGCACGATTCGAGACTGGGATTTGTCACTCCATATGACGGAGAGGTATCTCTAGGCCCACTCGGTGATGCATCATCACAATGAGCTCAATGTGACTAAGTAGTTAGTCACAGGATCATGCATTACGGAACGTGTAAAGTGACTTGCCGGTAACGAGATTGAATGAGGTATTGGGATACCGACGATCGAATCTCGGGCAAGTAACACACCGATTGACAAAGGGAATTGCATACGGGATTGCTTGAATCCTTGACATCGTGGTTCATCCGATGAGATCATCGTGGAACATGTGGGAGCCAACATGGGTATCCAGATCCTGTTGTTGGTTATTGGCCACAGAGCTGTCTCGGTCATGTCTGCATGATTCCCGAACCCGTAGGGTCTACATACTTAAGGTTCGATGACGCTAGGGTTATAAGGGAAGTTTGTGTGTGGTTACCGAATGTTGTTCGGAGTCCCGGATGAGATCCCGGATGTCACGAGGAGTTCCGGAATGGTCCAGAGGTAAAGAATAATATATAGGCAGTGAGGTTTTGGCCACCGGAAGTATTTTGGGGGTCACCGGTAATGTACCGAGACCACCGGAAGGGTTCCGGGGGTCCACCAGCCCCAGAGGCTTGCATGGGCCTAGAGTGGAAAGGGACCAGCCCCAGAGTGGGCTGGTGCGCCTCCCACCAAGGCCCAAGGCGCAGCTATGAGGGGAGAGAGGAAACCCTTGGCGCAGATGGGCCTAAAGGCCCACCCTAGGGCGCACCCCCCTCCCCCCCTCTTGGCCGCCCCCGTCTATCCCATCTAGGGCTGCCGCCCCCTAGGGGAGGGAATCCTAGAGGGGGCGCACCCTCCTCCCCTCCTCCTATAAATAGTGGGTGTTTTGGGGCTGCCATACACATGAGTTTCCATCTCTCCTGGCACAACCCTACCCATCTCCCTCCTCATCTCTCGTAGTGCTTAGCGAAGCCCTGCTGGAGTGCCATGCTCCTCCATCACCACCAAGCCGTTGTGCTGCTGCTGGACAGAGTCTTCCCCAACCTCTCCCTCTCTTTTTGCTGGATCAAGGCACGGGAGACGTCACCGGGCTGCACGTGTGTTGAACGCGGAGGCACCGTTCTTCGGTGCTTAGATCGGATTTGGCCGCTATATGAATCGCTTCTTGAACGACTCCACCGACCGCGTTCTTGTAACGCTTCCGAATCGCGATCTTCAAGGGTATGAAGATACACTCCCCTCTCTCTCTTGTTGCTAGAATCTCCATAGATTGATCTTGGTGATGCGTAGAATTTTTTTGAATTTCTGCTACGTTCCCCAACAGTGGCATCATGAGCTAGGTATATTGCGTAGATTCTATGCACGAGTAGAACACAAGTAGTGGTGGGCATTGGTTTTGTTTAATATGCTTACCGTTACTAGTCCTATCTTGTTTCGACGGTATTGTGGGATGAAGTGGCCCGGACCAACCTTACACGTACACTTACGTGAGACATGTTGCACCGACTGACATGTACTTGTTGCATAAGGTGGCTAGAGGGTGCCAGTCTCTCCCACTTTAGTCGGATCGGATTCGATGAAAAGGGTCCCTTATGAAGGGTAAATAGCAATTGGCATATCATGTTGTGGTTTTGGCGTAGGTAAGAAACGTTCTTGCTAGAAACCTATAGCAGCCACGTAAAAACTTGCAACAACAATTAGAGGACGTCTAACTTGTTTTTGCAGCATATGCCGTGTGATGTGATATGGCCAAGAAGGATGTGATGAATGAAATATATGTGATGTATGAGATTGATCATATTCTTGTAATAGGAATCATGACTTGCATGTTGATGAGTATGACAACCAGCAGGAGCCATAGGAGTTGTCTTTATTTATTGTAAGACCTGCGTGTCACTGAATAATGCCATGTAATTACTTTACTTCATGCTAAACCGTTAGCTATAGTAGTAGAAGTAATAAGTTGGTGAGACAACTTCATTGAGACAAGATGATGGAGATCATGGTGTCATGCCGGTGACGATGATGATCATGGAGCCCCGAAGATGGAGATCAAAAGGAGCAAAATGATATTGGCCATATCATGTCACTATTTGATTGCATGTGATGTTTATCATGTTTATGCATCTTATTTGCTTAGAACGACGGTAGTAAATAAGATGATCCCTCATAATAATTTCAAGAAAGTGTTCCCCCTAACTGTGCACCGTTGCGAAAGATCGTTGTTTCGAAGCACCACGTGATGATCGGGTGTGATAGATTCTAACGTTCGCATACAACGGGTGTAAGACAGATTTACACACGCGAAACACTTAGGTTGACTTGACGAGCCTAGCATGTACAGACATGGCCTCGGAACACAAGAGACCGAAAGGTCGAACATGAGTCATATAGTAGATACGATCAACATGAAGATGTTCACCAATGATGACTAGTCCGTCTCACGTGATGATCGGACACGGCCTAGTTGACTCGGATCATGTATCACTTAGATGACTATAGGGATGTCTATCTGAGTGGGAGTTCATTAGATGAACTTAATTATCCTGAACATAGTCAAAAGGTCTTTGCAAATTATGTCGTAGCTCGCGCTTTAGTTCTACTGTTTAGATATGTTCCTAGAGAAAATATAGTGAAAGTTGATAGTAGCAATTATGCGGGCTGGGTCCGTAAACTGAGAATTGTTCTCATTGCCACGTAGAAGGCTTATGTCCTTAATGCACCGCTCGGTGTGCTGAACCTCGAACATTGTCTGAGGATGTTGCGAACATCCGACATACACATTTTGATGACTACATGATAGTTCAGTAATGTTAAACGGTTTAGAATTGTGGTGTCGAAGACATTTTTGAAACTCCATGGAACATATGAGATGTTCCGAGGGCTGAAATTGGGATTTCAGGCGCGTGCCCACATCAAGAGGTATGAGACCTCCGAAAAGTTTCTTAGCCTACAAACTAATTGAGAAAAGCTCAATTGTTGAGCTTGTACTCAGATTGTCTGGGTACAACAATCACTTGAATCGAGTGGGAGTTAATCTTCCAGATGAGATAGTGATGTTTCTCCAAAGTCATTGCCACCAAGATACTAGAGCTTCCTGATGAACTATAACATATCAGGGATAGATATGATGATCCTTGAAATATTCGCAATGTTTGACACTACGAAAGTATAAATCAAGAAGGAGCATCAATTGTTGATGGTTAGTGAAACCACTAGTTTCAAGAAGGGTGAGGGACTCCTGGATTCGGGGGTATCCGGAGAGCCGGACTATATACATCGTCCGGACTATTGAAGCGTGAAGATACAAGACTCAAGACTTTGGCCCGTGTCCAGATGGGACTCTCCTTTGCGTGGAAGACAAGCTTGGCGATTCGGATATTATGTTTCCTTCCTTGTAACCGACTCCGTGTAAACCCTGGCTCTCTCCAGTGTCTATATAAACTGGAGAGGATGGTCCTTAGAAGGCCGATCACAATTGCAATCATACCATCATAGGCTAGCTCCTAGGGTTTAGCCTCTACAATCTCGTGGTAGATCTACTCTTGTACTACTCATATCTTCAATATTAATCAAGCAGGAAGTAGGGTTTTACCTCCATCGAGAGGGCCCAAACCTGGGTAAACATTGTGTCCCTTGCTCCCTATTACCATCAGCCTAAGACGCACAGAGCGGGACCCCCTACCCGAGATCCGCCGGTTTTGACACCTACATTGGTGCTTTCATTGAGTGTTCCTCTGTGACGTCGCTTCAAGGCTTGATGGCGTCTTCAATCGTCAACAACACGGTCCAGGGTGAGACTTTTCTCCCTGTATAGATCCTTGTGTTCGGCGGCCTCGCACCGCGGGCCAATTCACTTGGCCATCTGGAGTAGATCGACAGCTACGCCCCTGGCCACCAGATCAGGTTCGGAAACTTGAACTACACGGCGGATGTTCGTGGAGATTTGATCTTCGACGGATTCGGCCCTGTGTCAGGACGCCAGGCAGTCACGATGAGCACAGCTTAGACCTGATGTCGGACAGTGCTCAGGATATCATCCCTGCAGCAGCCCCGGATCTAAATCGAGAGCAGGGTGCATTGCCCGAGGACGGAGGGGTGGACCCCGCCCCGCAGGCCGCACGCTCATCGGCGGTGGAGCCGAACACATGTCTCATCCCTGTGGAGGCCTGTAACCCCGGGTCCCCGGACTCGTATCCGGTTGTTGGCCCCGGTCCGCACACTCTCGAGCCAGCCGAGCCAGGCTGGGCTCCGGTAATGGAGTTTACCGCTGTGGACATCTTTCAGCGCTCGCCCTTCGGCGACATGCTGAGCTCATTAAAGTCTCTCCCGGTGTTAGGAGGCTCCGGGCCGAACTTTGTCCGGCCTGAGTGTGAAGCAGGCGATGAAGGAATTTGTTGCCCACCCACCACCCACTTCATTGCCACGATCGACGATTTAACCGACGTGCTCAACTTCGACTCCGAAGATATCGACGGTATGGACGATGATGCAGGAGACATACATGAGCCACCGCTCATAGGGCAGTGGACGCCCACCTGCTCATAAAATATATACATGGTGGACACTCCGAAGGAAACCAATGGCGACGAGGAAACGGAGGGTAACCCCTCAGGGGGAAAAGCTAGGCATGGACGCCTTCAGCGCCGTTCCAAGCCCCGCCACATCAATAGCGGCCCCGGAGATGAAAGCAATCCGGATAGTGCCGAAGAGGAATACAGCCCTGATCAACCTACCTTCAAGCAGGCCGGACAGGCCACAGTGGGATACTTGGAGAGGGACAACTATACACCCCCCCTCCAAAGACGAGGTAAGCCTCGGTAACGACGAATTCAGCGTGCCTGACGATCCAGTGGAACAAATTCGCTTCAAGCGACGGCTCATGGCCACGACAAGCAGCCTGCAAAGGAAGCAAGAGCAGCTTAAAGTCGACCAGGATTCGCTAATGGATAGGTGGACCAGGATCCTAGCCACCGAAAAGTACGGACTCGAGCACACTAACAAAGGGCATACGCGGCACAATCGGCTACCTCAACGCAAGCAGGCGATCCAAAGGCACACCACAACGGTCCAAGATAGCAAGAAGGATACACAAAGAGGCATCCTCAAGCCTCAGCGCAATGGTCATCAACGTCAAGTCAGGGGCGCTAGCGTCAAATCCAGCAACTCCCAGTCCGGCCAACGGACAAAGAATAGCTCAAGCCTATTCGGCCCAAGCTGCAAACTCGATCAGCCGTGCGAAATTCACGGTACTCCCAAAAAGACGGTAAAACATACCAATAGAGAATGCCGGATCTTCAAAACAAAGCGACCGGTCGTGTGCCGGAAACAATGAAGGGAGGCGTCTAGTCAAGAGACCCCCCCAGAGCACAACAGTATGGTCGATCGCCCCTACCATACAAACTACAACAATTCAATTGTCGTACCCTAGACCTAGTAGTGCAGGGGCTTCATAACACATAAAGCCCCCGCGGGTATGAATTTACAAATAACACCTTCTACAAGATGTCAGGCGCAAAGGCCAAGTTCATTGGCCCACTGCTCTAACGGTTGTTCTCAGATAACCAAAAAACGCCACATCATCAGCGTGTTCCCCTCATACGGTAACTCACCGTATGCTACGGGACTGAACCACGCTGACTAGATGTCACGTGGTAAGCCGTAAGGCCAATACCAGTGATATACTCACGCCTACGTAGAAGGCCAAACCCCGCCACTAGAGCAGAAATCATACAGCTGCCGGAGTAACAAGTCATGCATGCCTATCAATATTTTGATATGACAGCCAACTATCCGGACACCCACTAAGGAGTCCGGGCTACTTCTCGGAATAGCGGCTGGGGTCACCAGGGTCCGGTCAGGAACCTTTATACCAACAACGGGAGGGCGCTCGGCTGCCTCCAAGCATTCACCTTCACAAACTAACTTTTATGCAGAATAGGATTGGCGGCGTGGAATCGGCCCGGACACACAAGGATAGGACCATGCAGGTAGAAGGCAGTTCGGATTCATTTTCGATCCATTCACAGCCCCCCAGTCCGGCCATCACAGGTTCTGCCCAAAACCGTTCCTTCTTCATAATCATAAATTGCACTCATATGCATAGACATATCATCCTACTGGAATGCGTAGACTTAAATAACATGCGCCGGCCGTCGTTTATCATCGACGCCTCTTTGCCACAAAAGGGCAGCCACACTTCGTGTTATGCCTGGATATTCCAGGGGCTTCACAATACGGCAACAAAGTCCGACCACCTTTTCGGTCGCTCGGCACCCCGAACTTATATCACTATATGCATCACCTCCGAATCATGTCTTGGGTCATTGGTTGGGTTTGCCCGGCTCCCATGTTTTGGTACCTTACGTTCCGTTCCGTCGGCTAACGTAGCACTGGGAGAACTACTGCGATTGTGTCCCGGTTCTGCTGGACCAGCACCTTAGTAGAGAAAGCCAAAAATCGACTGTCATGATGCAGTGAGAGCTGGTCAGCTATTCGAGAGGTTGTACAATCCTTAAAGATTTATTCCACACAACGCCATCATAAATGCAGACTGCGATGGATCAGTTTCCCGATCAGGCGCCAATAGAGCCCCTAGTCCGGCCTTTCGAACACTAGGGGCTGCGCTGCCCGTACTTGAATTCCTATGGCTAAGTGAGAGTAGTAAAGCCCTATAGTCCGATCGCCTGGTTCGTGGTGAGCAACACCTCCTCCTAAGGGCCCAATTATGGGATAAAGAGTGTTCAGAAATATCCCGAACACCCCCGTACTTCTCACGTGGGGGCTGAAGCCGACGACTGGCCAACTCTCAGAATTTACATACAATAAACAGCTGCGCGAGAAGAACATATGTTCACACAAATAGGCAATACATAATAAAAGTGCCATCATCCCATATTACAAAATTTTGGCAAGAATACCTTCAGGGAAATATAATGTCTTTGGTGCACTTATCCGCCGCTAGGCAGGCCCCCTTCAGTACACCTTCATAGTATAGTTCAGGCTTGCGATGCTCCTTACCCTTCGGTGGCCCCTCAGTTATCAGCTTCTCCGCATCAAGCTTCCCCCAATGCACTTTTGCATGGGCAAGCACCATGCGCGCACCTTCTATAAAGACTGATCGCTTGATAGTATCAAGCCGAGGACAGGCGCCCACAATCCGCTTCATGAGTCCGAAGTAACTGCTTGGAATTGGCTCTGCAGACCACAGCCGGATAACCAAGTCCTTCATGGCTAGTTCAGCCGCCTGGTGCAGTTCGACCAGCTGCTTCAGCTGATCGATAAAAGGCACCGGATAGTTCAGCACCAAATACTGTGACCAGAAGTTCCTCTCCGCAGACTCCTTCTTCTCGGTCCGGTAAAATTGGGCAGCATCTGATATGCTGCGAGGCAGATCCGCAAACGCCCCTGTAAAATCAAGAATTCAGCTTGCCGCTTAGAGTTCTCCACATTATAACGTAATAATGGCCATAGATACAACATGCCTTACCAGCCGCAACCTTTCGGGCCTCCTGAATGTCCTGTATAGCACCTCGGGCTTCTTCCCGAGCATCTTCCATGGCTTGGAGAGCTTGGGCGAGTTCAGATTCTTTCCCTACTAGACTCTGCTCCAAGCTCTCGCTTTTTGTCACAGCCTCCTGGAGCTCCCGCTCAGCTGTGACGACCCTGGCCTCTTGTTTTTCACGCAGCGCCTGTTCGGCGGCAACCTTCTCGTGGGCATCAGCCGCTGCCTTCTTCAATGCCTCATATTCGGCACTCGCTCCTAGGGTGTATAACATAAATACTTTTCAATAGGCACTTTTATTCATTTGTGCCCAATGCAAGACAATGTTTAAACATACCTTGCTTCTCCTCTAATTGCTTCTTCACACGGCCAAGTTCTTCTTCGGCTCGTTCCAGGCTCTGCTTCAGTTCGGACACTTCCACATCATGAGCGGCCGTCCTCTCTGCAGACGCCTATTTTCAAACAAATGGGTATACATCATTAAACAAAGGTTCCCATTACAATAGAGGGTTTGATCCCCTGCCCAGCTCTCTTTTTCCGGACAGTGTATCAGGGGCTACTCCTCATATTATGATGATTCTTCAAAGGTTCCATAGAAGACATACCTCAAAAGCCTTTATAAGCCCAAGACAGGACTCATTCAACCCGCTTTCGGCAGCCTGAATCTTTCCAACCACCAAACCCATAAGGGTCCGATGTTCATCGACGACAGACGCGTTCTTTAACGCTGTCGATAGACCACCCGGCAGCTCTGCGTAGATAGAGGTGGCCGGTGGAGTAGTCAAACCTCCCTCCGTGGAAGGTGGCCACTCGCCCGATCCTGGAGCCTTAGAGGCCTCCAGAACCTTATCCGGCTCTGAGTCTCTTCGAGACGACACCTCGGTGTCGCGCCCGGACTTCGGAAAAGGAGTCCCCGGAGGCATCTCGCTCGCCACAACATTCGAGCTCAACTAATCCTCCGATGAGGACTATCCGGTAGGAGACCTCGCCGGGCTGTATAAGATGTGGCGACAGTCAAAACTACTATGCCTGGACAACCCTGGATACATAGGTGTATTCAGAGTTCGGTTACTTATGATTTTCCCAGGGGCTGGGCCTCGGGATCCGACTCCGACTTGTTATCGGCAACCGGGGTGGATGCCTCTGGATGGGAACCTCGCCCCCTCTTAGGCGAGTCGGCCTCCAGGGATGAGGAAGCTGCACGCTTCTTCCCGCCTTTAGAGCGGGGCTCGTCCTCCTCTGCTTCCTCCTCTTCGTCTTCGGAAGAAGGAGCATCGCTGGAGCCTTCGGATCTAGCGTCCAAAGCCTCACGGCAACGGAGGCCACTCCGGGTCTTCTTGACCTTCTTGGAGGCCTCCTTCTTTGGTGCCTCGTAAGGCGCAGGGACCAGCATCTTCGTTAGAAGAGGTTCGGCCGGTTCCTCCGGCAGTGGGGCCGGACATTGTATCCGCTCCACCCGCTTTATCCATCCCTGAGGTCACAACGAAGCACGATTAGAAGTTTCCCTCAGGACACGCCAACTGAAGCATGGATGGACAGAGCGTGGTTGTAACTTACTGGGCTTGGAGAATAGGATAATTGATACCCCCGATCCTCGGTGGAATCCTCCCATTTGCCGGACTTGAAGAGCACCTTCCAGATATCCTCGTGGGAGGAGTCATAGAGCTCCTGAAGGGTCTGGTGCTCGGTTGGGTCGAACTCCCACAAAGTGCAGGCTCGACACTGGCCAGGGAGAACCAGGCGAACTAGCATCACCTGGACTATGTCGACGAGTTTGACTTCCTTGTCGACCGCGCTCTTAACGCGCGTTTGGAGTAGTGATAGCTCATCAGACAAGGACCAGTTTGGGCCCTTCTTGGGCCAGGACGTGAGCCGCAGTGCAGCTCCAGATCTGAATTCAGGAGCCACAGCCCATTTTTTGCTGCGTGGTTTGGTGATATAAAACCACTGCTGTTGCCACTCCTTGACGGAGTCGTTGAAAGTACCCTTCGGCCAAACGACATTGGGCATCTTGCTCACCATGGCACCGCCGCACTCGGCGTGTTCGACACTCACCACCTTGGGCTTCACATTGAAAATCTTCAGCCATAGGCCGAAGTGAGGCGGAATCCGGAGAAACGCCTCGCATACGATGATGAACGTCGAGATATTGAGAAAAGAGTTGGGGGAAAGATCATGAAAGTCAACCCCATAGTAATACATGACTCCATGTACAAATGGGTGGAGGGGAAACCCGAGCCCACGGACAAAATGGGGGAGGAACACGACTCTCTCGTGAGGCTCCGGAGTAGGGACAACCTGTCCCGCCGGTGGGAGATGGTGGCCAATCTTCTTGGCCAGATACCCGGCTTCCCGGAGCTTCTTGATATCCTTCTCCCGGACGGTAGAGGTCATCCATCTCTCTCCTGCTCTGGACCCGGACATATTTGGAAAACCTCTCTTCAATGGGAAGGGAGAGTGCTTGGGTGTTAGGGCTCGAGCGGTGGGGAATGAGTTAGCGGAAGGAGAAGGCGTGGGTAAAGAGGAAGAGACCTTATCTATTTATAAGAGGTGGTAACAGCTTTTTGCGCCTCCCCACTTGCCTGGTGGAACCCGCTCACCTCCCGCCTGCCGCGATTAGCAGTGCGGTTGGATTACCCATGCCCATATTAATGAGAATCCCATGATAAGGGGACGCGATCTTTGCTTCGACGGGACGTGCCAAGGAAACCGCCTCGCGATATACGTGGAGGCTGGAGGTGAGAAAACGGCTCGGACAATGACCCGACCTTGATGACATGTCGCACTGTCCAGAAAGTTGTCAGCTGCAGTATCATTCTCTCTACGATGGTATGTGAAGATCATTTTGCAGATCCGGACACGACCTACATGTTCGATAATAACTTTGGAGTATTCGGAAGGAGGAACCCGCCTTGCAATGCCGAAGACAAGACTGCGCGCCGGACTCATCGTCATTGAAGCATGGTTCAGGGGCTACTGAGGGAGTCCTGGATTAGGGGGTATCCGGAGAGCCAGACTATATACATCGTCCGAACTATTGAAGCGTGAAGATACAAGACTCAAGACTTCGGCCCGTGTCCAGATGGGACTCTCCTTAGCATGGAAGACAAGCTTGGCGATTCGGATATTATGTTTCCTTCCTTGTAACCGACTCCATGTAAACCCTAGCTCTCTCCGGTGTCTATATAAACCGGAGAGGATGGTCCTTAGAAGGCCGATCACAATTACAATCATACCATAATAGGCTAGCTCCTAGGGTTTAGCCTCTACGATCTCGTGGTAGATATACTCTTGTACTACTCATATCTTCAATATCAATCAAGCAGGAAGTAGGGTTTTACCTCCATCCAGAGGGCCCGAACCTGGGTAAACATTGTGTCCCTTGCTCCCTGTTACCATCAGCCTAAGACGCACAGATTGGGACCCCCTACCCGAGATCCGCCGGTTTTGACACCGACAAAGGGCAAGGGCAAGAAGGGATACTTCATGAAATGGCAAATCAGTTGCTGCTCTAGTGAAGAAACCCAAGGTTGAACCCAAACCTGAGACTAAGTGCTTCTGTAATGAGGGGAACAGTCACTGAAGCAGAACTACCCTAGATACTTGGTAGATGAGAAGGCTGGCAAGGTCGACAGAAGTATATTGGATATACATTATATTGATGTGTACTTTACTAGTACTCCTAGTAGCACCATGGTAATAGATACCGGTTCAGTTGCTAAGTGTTAGTAATTTGAAATAAAAGGCTACGGAATAAACAGAGACTAGCTAAAGGTGAGATGATGATATGGTTTGGAAGTGTTTCCAAGGTTGATGTGATCAAGCATCGCATACTCCCTCTACCATCGAGATTGGTGTTAAACCTAAATAATTGTTTTTTGGTGTTTGCATTGAGCATAGACATGATTGGATTATGTTTATCGCAATACGGTTATTCATTTAAGGATAATAATGGTTACTCTGTTTATTTGAATAATACCTTCAATGGTCTTGCACCTAAAATGAATGGTTTATTGAATCTCGATCGTAGTGATACACATCTTCATGCCAAAAGATATAAGATAGTAATGATATAGTGCCACCTACTTGTGGCACTGCCATTTGAGTCATATTGGTATATAACGCATGAAGAAGCTCCATGTTGATGGATCTTTGGACTCACTCGTTTTTGAAAAGATTGAGACATGTGAACCATGTCTATTGGTATATACACATGAAGAAACTCCATGCAGATGGGCGGTTTGGAGTCACTTGATTTTGAATCACTTGAGACATGCAAATCATACCACATGGGCAAGATGACTGAAAGCCCATTTTTAGTAAAATGGAACAAGAAAGCAACTTGTTGGAAGTAATACATTTTGATGTGTGCAGTCCAATGAGTGCCGAGGCACGCAGTGGATATCGTTATGTTCTTACTTCACAGATGATTTGAGTAGATACTGAGTATATTTACTTGATGAAACACAAGTCTGAATTATTGAATGGTTCAAGTAATTTCAGAGTGAAGTTGAAGATCGTTGTGACAAGAGGATAAAATGTCTATGATATGATCATAGAGATGAATATCTGAGTTGCGAGTTTGGTACACAATTGAGACATTGTGGAAATTGTTTCACAAGTAACACCGCCTGGAACACCATAGTGTGATGGTGTGCCCGAACATCATAGATGCACCCTATTGGATATGGGTCATACCATGATGTCTCTTATCGAATTACCACTACCATTCATGGGTTAGGCATTAGAGACAACCACATTCACTTTAAATAGGGCACCACGTAATTCCATTGAGATGACACCGTATGAGCTATGGTTTAGAGAAACCTAAGCTGTCGTTTCTTGAAAGTTTGGGGCTGCGATGCTTATGTTAAAAAAAGTTTCATCCTGATAAGCTCGAACCCAAAGAGGATAAATACATCTTCATAGGACACTCAAAACAGTTGGGTATACCTCCTATTTCAGATCCGGAAGCAAAAGTGATTGTTTCTAGAAACGGGTCCTTTCTCGAGGAAAAGTTTCTCTCGAAAGAATTGAGTGGGAGGATGGTGGAGACTTGATATGGTTATTGAACCGTCACTATAACTAGTGTGTAGCAGGGCACAGGAAGTTGTTCCTGTGGCACCTACACCAATTGAAGTGGAAGCTGATGATAGTGATCATGAAGCCTCGGATCAAGTCACTACCGAACATCATAGGACGACAAGGACGCGTACTGCTTCAGAGTGGTACGGTAATCCTGTCTTGGAGGTCATGTTGCTAGACAACAATGAACCTACGAGCTATGGAGAAGCGATGATGGGCCCAGATTCTGACAAATGGCTCGAGGTCATAAAATCCGAGAGAATATCCATGTATAAAACAAAGTGTAGACTTTGGAAGACTACTTGATGGTCATAAGGATGTTGGGTACAGATGGATTTTAAAAGGGAAGACAGACAATGATGGTAAGTGTCACCATTAACAAAGCTCGACTTGTCGCTAAGATGTTTCCCGACAAGTTCAAGGAGTTGACTACGATGAGACTTCCTCACTCGTAGCGATGCTAAGAGTCTGTTAGAATTATATTAGAAGCTACTGCATTATTTATGAAATCTTGGAGATAGGATGTCAAAATATAGTTTCCTCGACGATTTTCTTGAGGAAAGGTTGTATCTGATACAACCAGAAGGTTTTGACAATCCTAAAAGATGCTAACAAGTATGCAAAGCTCCAGCAATCCTTCTAAGGACTGAAGTAAGCATCTCGGAGTTGGAATATATGCTTTGATGAGATGATCAAAGATTTTGGATTTATACAAAGTTTATGAGAAACTTGTATTTCCAAAGAAGTGAGTGGGAGCACTATAGAATTTCTGATGAGTATATGTTGTTGACATATTGTTGATCAGAAATGACGTAGAATTTCTAGAAAGCATATAGGGTTATTTGAAAGGTGTTTTTCAATGGAAAGCCTGGATTAAGCTACTTGAACATTGAGCGTCAAGATCTATAAGGATAGATCAAAATGCTTAATGGTACTTTCAAATGAGCACATACCTTGACATGATCTTGAAGGTGTTCAAGATGGACCAGTCAAAGAAGGAGTTCTTTCCTGAGTTGTAAGGTATGAAGTTAAGACTTAAAAGCTCGACCACGGCAGAATAGAGAGAAAGGACGAAGGTCGTCCCCTATGCTTAAGACGTAGGCTCTTCAGTATGCTATGCTGTGTACCGCACCTGAAGTGTGCCTTGCCATGAGTCAGTCAAGGGGTACAAGAGTGATCCAAGAATGGCTCACAGGACAGCGGTCAAAGTTATCCTTAGTAACTAGTGGACTAAGGAATTTTCTCGATTATGGAGGTGGTAAAAGAGTTCGTCGTAAAGGTTACGACGATGCAATCTTGACACCTATCCGGATAGCTCTGAGTAGAGAGACCGGATACATATAATGGAGCAATAATTTGGAATAGCTCCAAGTGGAACAGTTGTTTGGAATAGCTCCAAATAGAGCGTGGTAGCTGCATCTAGGAGATGACATAGAGATTTGTAAAGCACACACGGATCTGAAAGGTTCAGACCCGTTGACTAGTAACCTCTCTCACAAGCAACATGATCTATGAAGCTCGACTTGTGGCGAAGTGTTTTCCGAGAAGTTCAAGGAGTTGACTACGATGAGATTTTCTCACTCGTAGCGATGCTTAAAGTCCGTCGGAATCATGTTAGCATTAGCTGCATTTATGAAATCTGGCAGATGGATGTCAAGACAAGTTTCCTTACTAGTTTTCGTAAGGAAAGGTTGTATGCAATACAATCAGAAAAGTTTTGTCGATCCTAAGGATGCTAAAAGGTATGCTAGCTCCAGCGATCCTTCTAAGGACTGGAGTAAGCATCTCGGAGTTGGAATGTACGCTTTGATGAGATGATCAAAGATTTTGGATTTATACAAAGTTTATGAGAAACTTGTATTTCCAAAGAAGTGAGTGGGAGCACTATAGAATTTCTGATGAGTATATGTTGTTGATCAGAAATGATATAGAATTTCTAGAAAGCATATAGGGTATTTGGAAAGGTGTTTTTCAATGGAAAACCTGGATTAAGCTACTTGAACATTGAGCATCAAGATCTATAAGGATAGATCAAAAATGCTTAATAATACTTTCAAATGAATACATGCCGTGACAAGATTTTGAAGAAGTTCGAAATAGATCGGCGAAGAAGGAGTTCTTGGCTGTGTTATAAGGTGTGAGTATTGAGTAAGACTCAAGATATGACCTCGGTAGAAGAGAGAGAATGGACGAAGGTCATCCCCTATGCTTCAGACATAGGCTCTAAAGTATGCTATGCTGTGTACCGCACCTGAAGTGTGCCTTGCCATGAGTCAGTCAAGGGGTACAAGAATAATCCAGGAACGGATAACAAGAAAGCGGTCAAACATATCCTTAGTAACTAGTGGACTAAGGAATTTTCTCGATTATGGAGGTGGTAAAAGAGTTCGTCGTAAAGGGTTATGCCGATGCGAACTTTGACACTAATCCGGATTATTCTGAGTAGTAAACCGGAATCGTATAGTAGAACAATTATTTGGAATAGCTCCAAATAGAGCGTGGTAGCTGCATCTAGGAGATGACATATAGATTTTTAAAGCACACACGGATCTGAAAGATTCAGACCCGTTGACTAGTAACCTCTCTCACAAGCGAGATATGATCAAACCCAATGGGCGTTGGACTCGTTACAATCACATAGTGATGTGAACTAGATTATTGAATCTAGTGCAAGTGGGAGACTGTTGGAAATATGCCCTAGAGGCAATAATTAAACAGTTATTATTGTATTTCCTTGTTCATGATAATTGTCTATTGTTCATGCTATAATTGTATTGACCGGAAACCACAATACTTGTGTGAATACATAGACCACAACATGTCCCTAGTGAGCCTCTAGTTGACTAGCTCGTTGATCAACAGATGTTCATGGTTTCCTGACCATGGACATTGGATGTCATTGATAACGGGGTCACATTATTAGGAGAATGATGTGATGGATGAGACCCAATCCTAAGCATAGCACAATATCATGTAGTTCGTTTGCTAAAGCTTTTCTAATGTCAAGTATCATTTCCTTAGACCATGAGATTGTGTAACTCCCTGATACCGTAGGGGCTGCTTTGGGTGTACCAAACATCACAACATAACTGGGTGGCTATAAAGGTGCACTACAGGTATCTCCGAAAGTGTCTGTTGGGTTGGCACAAATCGAGACTGGGATTTGTCACTCCGTATGACGGAGAGGTATCACTGGGCCCACTCGGTGATGCATCATCATAATGAGCTCAATGTGACTAAGTAGTTAGTCACTGGATCATGCATTACGGAACGAGTAAAGTGACTTGCCGGTAACGAGATTGAACGAGGTATTGGGATACCGACGATCGAATCTCGGGCAAGTAACGTACCGATTGACAAAGGGAATTGCATACGGGATTGCTTGAATCCTTAACATCGTGGTTCATCCGATGAGATCATCGTGGAACATGTGGGAGCCAACATGGGTATCCAGATCCCGCTATTGGTTATTGGCCACAGAGCTGTCTCGGTCATGTCTGCATGATTCCCGAACCCGTAGGGTCTACACACTTAAGGTTCGATGACGCTAGGGTTATTAGGGAAGTTTGTATGTGGTTACCGAATGTTGTTCGGAGTCCAGGATGAGAACCCGGACATCACGAGGAGTTCCGGAATGGTCCGGAGGTAAAGAATAATATATAGGTAGTGAGGTTTTGGCCACCGGAAGTATTTCGGGGGTCACCGGTAATGTACCGGGACCACCGGAAGGGTTCCGAGGGTCCACCGGGAAGGGCCACTAGCCCCGGAGGCTTGTATGGGCCTAGAGTGGAAAGGGACCAGCCCCGGAGTGGGTTGGTGCACCTCCCACCAAGTCCCAAGGCGCAGCTATGAGGGGAGAGGGGAAACCCTAGGCGCAGATGGGCCTAAAGGCCCACCCTAGGGTGCACCCCCCCTCTCCCCCTCTTGGCCACCCCCTCTATCCCATCTAGGGCTGCCGCCCCCCCTAGGGGTGGGAACCCTAGAGGGGGCGCACCCTCCTCCCCTCCTCCTATAAATAGTGGGGGTTTTGGGGCTGCCATACACACGAGTTTCCATCTCTCCTGGCGCAGCCCTACCCCTCTCCCTCCTCATCTCTCGTAGTGCTTGGCGAAGCCCTGCTAGAGTGCCACGCTCCTCCATCACCAGCACGCCGTTGTGTTGCTGCTGGATGGAGTCTTCCCCAACCTCTCCCTCTCTTCTTGCTGGATCAAGGCACGGGAGACGTCACCGGGCTGCACGTGTGTTGAACGCGGAGGAACCGTTCTTTGGTGCTTAGATCGGATTCGGCCACGATCTGAATCGCTTCGTGAACAACTCCACCGACCGCGTTCTTGTAATTCTTCTGCATCGTGATCTTCAAGGGTATGAAGATACACTCCCCTGTCTCTCTTGTTGCTAGAATCTCCATAGATTGATCTTGGTGATGCGTAGAATTTTTTTGAATTTCTGCTATGTTCCCCAACACAGACCTTAAACAAGTCTAAAAACTATCTGGATGTGTGGCAGCTTTAAGCCGCTTTATCTCCAGACTGGGAGAAAAGGCATTGCCACTCTATCGCCTTCTCCGACGCACCGACCACTTCGAGTGGACAGACGCAGAAATGGCCGGACTAGAAGAAATAAAGGCTCTCTTAGCGAGCAACCCAATCCTGGCCGCTCCAAACGTTGGTGAACCCATGTTATTATATATAACAACAACACACCAAGTCGTGAGTGCGGTGCTCGTCATCGAACGAAAGGAGGACGAACACAAATTCCCGCTTCAGAAGCCGGTATACTACGTATCTACTGTCCTCACACCATGTAAATCCAGGTTCCCTCATTACCAAAAAATAGCATACGCGGTCTTCATGGCTTCCCGGAAGTTACGACACTACTTTCAAGAGTGCTCGATCATGGTGGCCTCCGAAGTACCACTCAATGATATAATAAACAACCGCGATGCAACGGGCCTGATTGCCAAATGGGCCATTGAGCTCCTCCCATTCGACATAACATACAAACTACGCCGGGCCATTAAATCCCAAGTGCTGGCCGACTTCGTCGCCGAATGGACAGAGGCCGAACTCCCTAAAGAGTACGACACATATTCCAACTGGATCATGCACTTCGATGGCTCCAAAATGCTAGCAGGATTAGGAGCGGGTGTCGTCCTAACATCCCCCACTGGAGATACAGTTCAATACGTACTCCAAATACTATACATAGACTCCAACAACGCAGCCGAATACGAGGCTCTATTGCATGGTCCTCGGATGGCTGTCTCCATGGGCATTCAACGCCCGGAAGTGCGCGGGGACTCAGACCTCGCAATATCTCAAATAAATGGAGACTTTGACGCCAAAGATCCAAAAATGGTGGCTTACCGTAACGCCGTTCTTAAAATATTGGCTCAGTTCGAGGGGCTCGAGTTCCATCATGTGGCTCGAGAAAGTAATCAAGCGGCAGATTTCCTTGCCTACATTAGCGCTAAGCATGACTTTCGGTGTCAAAACCGACGGATCTCGGGTAGGGGGTCCCGAACTGTGTGTCTAAGGCTAATGGTAATAGGAGGGCGGGGACACGATGTTTACCCAGGTTTGGGCCCTCTCTATGGAGGTAATACCCTACTTCCTGCTTGATTGATCTTGATGATATGAGTATTACAAGAGTTGATCTACCACGAGATTGTAGATGCTAACCCTAGAAGCTAGCCTATGATTATGATTGTTCTTGTTCTATGGACTAAACCCTCCGGTTTATATAGACACCGGAGGGTGCTAGGGTTACACAGAGTCAGTTACAGAGAAGGAAATCTACATATCCGAATCGCCAAGCTTGCCTTCCACGCAAAGGAGAGTCCCACCTGGACACGAGATGAAGTCTTCTATCTTGTATCTTCATAGTCCAACAGTCCGGCTAAAGTATATAGTCCGGATGTCCGAGGACCCCTTAATCCAGGACTTCCTCAGTAGCCCCTGAACCAGGCTTCAATGACGATTGAGTCCGACGCGCAAATCATCTTCGGCATTGGAAGGCGGGTTCCTTCTCCGAATACTCCAAAGTAGATCTTGAACACAAGAATCGTGTCCGGCTCTACAAAACAAATTCTACATACCACCGTACAGAGTATAATATTTCACGAATCTAATCTGCTGACAGTTTCTTCATAGCGTGACATCACACCGCGGCCCGGTTATTATTCAAACCGTTTTATCAGCCTGCCATGACACATTTCGCGAGGCAGTTTTATTGGCACGTCTTTTCAAAGCAGAGATCGTGTCCCCTTATCATGGGATTCTCATCAATACGGGCGTGGGTAACCCAACCATGCCATTAGCACGACGCTTGGGGAATAAGCGAGTTCTAGGGCATGTGGAGAGGTGCATGATCTGCCTTTATAAAGGATAAGGATTTCCCTCTCTCACCCATGCCTTCTCCTTCCTCTGCGCATCCATTCTTGAGCTCCAGCGCCCAAGCTTTCACTTTCTCTGCAAAAAACACTCTGAACATGTCCGGCGTGGGAGGCAAGTGGATGGCCTCCTCTGTTAAGAAGGAGGACATCAAGAAGCTCTGGGAGGCCGGATACTTGTCCAAGGACATCGCGCATCGGCTTCCGGACAAGGGGCAGGTCGTCCCTACCCCGAAGCCCGAGGAAAGGGTAGTATTCCTCTCCCACTTCATCCGCGGGCTGGGATTCCCCCTCCACCCATTCGTCCGCGGAGTAATGTTCTACTACGGGCTATACTTCCACGATTTAGCTCCCAACTCCATCCTCAACATCTCGGCATTTATTGTTGTGTGTGAGGCCTTTCTCCGCATCCCACCTCACTTCGGCCTATGGCTGAAGACTTTCAATGTGAAGCCAAAAGTGCTGAGCGGCCAACAAGCAGAGTGCGGAGGCGCCATGGTGGGCAAGATGCCCAATGTCACCTGGCCTGAAGGCTCCTTTGTGGAGACCGTAAAGGGGTGGCAATCGGGGTGGTTCTACATCACCGAGCCGCGCGACACCAACTGGGCGGCGACCCCCGAATTCCGATCCGGCGTCCCCATGCAGCTCACTTCCTGGCAGGAGAAGGGCCTATCCTGGGGCTTAGCGGAAGAAGTGATTGGACTCCATACATGTGTCCAAAACATGGTGAGCAAGAAATCAAGCTCGTCAATGTGATCCAAGTCATGCTCTTCCGCCGGATTCTTCCGTGCCAGAGACGAATTTGCAATTTATGGGAGTTTGACCCGGCCGAGCACCAGACACTGCTAGAGTTCTTCGGCACGACACACGAAGACATCTGGAAGGTGCTTTTTAAGGCCGACGAGATACCACCGCCCATGACCGAAGATCGCGGGCTCAGCGCGAAACGCTGAGCTAATTCGGCGAGTTTTCATATTCGCGAGACATGCCTTTTTACTAACATGTCCGCGGGAGGAATCTAAGCCTCCATGCCAATCTTGTAGGACTGGGTTGCGGTAGCGGAGCAGATCAACTTACCTGAAGATCCAGAATCACCTCTCCTGACGAGGATGCTATTTCTGGCGCCCTATGAGGTACCAGAGAAGAAGGCCAAGAAGAAGGCCACGGGGACCAGAGATGGTCTCCAACGCAAGGGTGCTTCGGACACGTCATCCGAAGACACCGAGACGAACTCCTCCACCAAAGACGACGAGGAGGAGGAGGAGAAAACCCATCCCCCCCTACTAGGGGCGAGGAAGAGGCACGCCTCCACACACGGGGAGGCCGAAATGTCCAAGAAGGGAAAAACTTTCCTTTCAGACTACTCCGCCGCAGCTTCCAACAACGGCGAGGAGTGGGAGCCCAGGGTCAAGCCCCTGGCCAAATTGTATGTATCCCGACACACTAGTATCCCTGGTGCATTTGCTTTATCGCTTCTTACCGTGCCAGACATGCACCTGTAGTCCGGCCAAATCCAACATCGAGATATCCTCCTCTTCGGAGGGATCGTTGGACCCAGCGGTGATGAACAATGAGTCTCTTCCGATGGCTTCCTCCCCCAAGGTCGCGGAGAACACCAAGGTGTTGTCTGGAAGGATACCGGGCCAAGGGGAGACCGTTCTGGAGACGCCGGAGGGTGAAACCCCGGCTACCGAACACTTGGGAGGCAAGGCCTCCACGGACACCGAGATTGGGGGCCGCAACCAGTTTGGCCCCCACCCGAATTCAGCTCCGGAAACCCAAGTGGTTTCGGATTCAGGAAGACGGGCCCTCCCTAGAAAGGGGGGCAAGTCGTCTGTACCGATGACCTCCATCCATCCAGAGGCACCAGACAGGTTGCTGGAAGCGCTTTGTTGTGCTTCCATTGACGAAGAACATCCTACTCTAATGAGTATGGTGATTGAGAAGATCCAGTCCGCCAAGAGCGAACTGACCAAAGCCTGTGCTAGCCTTCTAACAGGCTTTGAGGTAAGTAAAAAAATTGTGAAAGAATGTCACAGTATAGACAGTAGCCCCTGATGCTCTGTTAGTGTTCAGAAAGAAAAGCCGAACAGAGGATCAAATAATAGTCGCAGGAGTTTAACAAAAGATGTCTTATGTGAGTAAGCAGGCGTCGCTGCTAGCTGCTGCCGCTCGTACTGCAGAGGTCTCTGGACTAAAGTAGAGCCTGGAGCGGACCGAGGGAGAGCTCGGCCTCGTGAAGAGGCAGCTGGAGGAGAGCCAAGGTATATAGTACCCTACCTATATACTTATGAATGATAAATTGTTCATGCTAATGAAAGCGTTATCAACTTTTGTAGGGGTCACGACCGAGGTGGCGACCCTGAAGAAGGCGTTAGCCGAGGCCAAAGACAAAGCAGCCAAGGAACGCTCCGCGTGCGAGAAGCAGGAGGCCCGGGTCAGCAAGGTGCAGCAAGAGCTCCAGGATGCCGTCAAGAAGTACGAATCCTTGGAGCATGACTCGAAGACTCAAGAGTCCGAGCTTGCCAAGGCCCTCCAGAGCACACAAGACACCGAAGCCGAATCCCAGAGGGCCCTCCAGGAAGTCCAGGCGGCCCAAAATATTGTGGCGGGTAAGGCTTTTCTTATGCAAAGCAAGCATGTGAAGGAAACATTCTTTTTACTTACCCGAATTCAGAGTTCTTCAGAAGCGTTTGCAGATCTGCCGAGCAGCATATCAGATGCCGCAGAGTTCTACCAAGCCGAAGAAGGGAGCTCGACAGAGAAGCTATTCTGGTCTCAGTACCTTGGGCCAGAACATCCGAAGCTGTTCTGGTCTCAGTACCTTGGGCCAGAACAGTCGAGCTGCACAAGGCGGCCGAACTGGCCATGAAGGACCTTATAGTCTGGTTATGGCCTGCCGAGCCCCTGCCTAGCAGCTACTTCAGACTCGTGAAGCGGCTTGTGAGTGCCTTCCCACAAGTTGACGTCATAAAGCGGTCGGTGAGCATTGAAGGTGTGCGGATGGCGTTTGCCCATTCGAAGATGCATTGGGCAAAGATGGATGCCATGGCGCTGATGATCGAGGTATCGCCGAAGGGCAAGGAGCACCATCGAGCCGAAATGTATTATGACAGTGTCCTAGAGGGATCCCGCCTTGTGGCGGAGCAATGTGTGAAGGATGTAATCTTTGAATGAATACATTCATTTTATCATATCTTGTAATATAAAACAAGTTTGCTACACAATATATATTGCTTGTTTATTTAAAGTTGTCCCTCCTATGCGGCCGTTTATGAAATTTTGAGAGTTGGCCAGTCGTCGGCTTCTGCCTCCATGTAGCTAGTACAGGGGTGTTCGGGATAAATCTAAACACTCTTTATCCAAGTCTTTGGTCCTTTAAGGAGGTGTTTAGCGCAACGAACAAGGCAATCGGACTATACGGCTTTATCACTCTCACTTAGCCATGGGAGTTCTATAACTTTAAATTTTGGCGAAGCCCCTAGTATTCGGAAGGCCAAACTTGGGGCGCTATACACGCCTAAATCGGGAAAAAACCGATTCCTCGCATGAAGCGGAAAAATCTTTAAGGATTTTGGGACCTCTCGAACGGCGACCAGCTCTCGCCGCATCATGATAGTCAGTTTTCGGCTTTCTCTACTAAGGTGCTCATCCGGAAGAACCGGGACACAATCGCAGTAGTTCTCCCTGTGCCGCCTTAGCCGATATAGCGGAACGTAAGGTAGCAAAACATGGGAGCCGGGCAAACCCAACATTTGACCAAAGACATGATTCGGAGCTAATGGATATAATGCTATATTCAGGGTGCCGAACTATACTATAAAGTGTTCGGACTTTATTGTCATGTTATGGGGTACACTGAAGCCCCTGGCGAGTTAAAGCATACCCGATTGTATGAATGCAGTAAATACAAAGACGCAGAAAAAGTTGAGTAAAGAGCAAACGCTTCAAGTTATTTTCCATTGTAATTTGAATAATACGTCAAAGCGTATTTGTACCACTAGTGCAAGAAGCGAATAAGGCTATTTAACAAGCCATTACCAAGAGCAGGCTGTGTGCTGGTATGTAAACAGGAATAATGATTGTTAGCAGAGACCACCTGGGAATTCCCATATACATCAAAGCCCCTGGCTTCTCTTGGTGTATCCTTCCGCGATGGGCCGATGATCAGGTTATCACAAAAAGCCTCAAAGAAGAGAAAACCTGAAAGGAGAAGAAAAAGTGAAGGTATGCAGATCCAGGAGAGGTTGAGCCGCGGTGTGGACCATAGTCTAGCCGTGCCTCCGTCTATGCCCATGGTATTTTAAGTGCGTAGTTGTGTACGCGCGACACGGAATTTACCGCTTGATTGGGACTAGAACGGAGGCCGAATTGCTAAGTGAGCTCCGGGCGAGCCGGATGGTTCTGCTGCAGAGTACTTCAGACTCGTTTAAGGTTATCCGGTGGGTTTATTGCCGAATTGAGGCTCTGCCTAAGAAGGCTGCTATGTGCCTCTACTGCAAGAGTCGCGGTGTGCTCCTCCGTACGGAGGGAGCACTCTTTATTCCCATTGACTGTTATGACACCGCGAGGTCCTGACATCTTGAGCTTGAGGTAAGAGTAGTGTGGTACCACATTGAATTGAGCGAATGTGGTTCGTCCAAGCAGTGCATGATAACCACTTCAGAAGGGGTTGTCGGTGTCAAAACCGGCGGATCTCGTGTAGGGGGTCCCGGACTGTGTGTCTAAGGCTAATGGTAACAGGAGACTGGGGACACGATGTTTACCCAGGTTCGGGCCCTCTCGATGGAGGTAATACCCTACTTCCTGCTTGATTGATCTTGATGATATGAGTATTACAAGAGTTGATCTATCACGAGATCAGAGAGGCTAAACCCTAGAAGCTAGCCTATGGTATGATTGTTGTTATTGTTGTTGAGTCCTACTAACTAAACCCTCCAGTTTATATAGACACCGGAGGGGGCTAGGGTTACACAGAGTCGGTTTATAGAGAAGGAGATCTACATCCGAATCGCCAAGCTTGCCTTCCACGCCAAGGAGAGTCCCATCCGGACACGGGAGAAAGTCTTCAACCTTGTATCTTCATAGTCCAACAGTCCGGCCAAAGTATATAGTTCGGCAGTCCGGATACCCCCTTATCCAGGACTCCCTCAGTAGCCCCTGAACCAGGCTTTAATGACAATGAGTCCGGCACATAGATTGTCTTCGGCATTGCGAGGCGGGTTCCATCTCCGAATACTCCAAGATAAATTCTGAACATAAGGACCGTGTCCGGCTCTGCAAGACAAATTTCATATACCACCGTAGAGAGAATAATAAACCACGAATCTAATCTGCTGATAACTCTTCGTAGTGTGACATCACCACGGCCCGGCAATTATTCGAACCATTTTCTACAACCTGCTTCTGCACATATTGCGAGGTGGTTTCCTTGGCACGTCTTGTCGAAGCAGAGATCGTGTCCCCTTAACGCGGGATTCTCTTCAATACGGGCGTGGGTAACCCAACCGTACCACCAATTATGGTGAGTGGGGAACGAGCAGGTTCCATTAGGAAAGCGGGGATGCATAAAGTTTCATCGCCTCTATAAAGGGGAAAGGCCTCTTCCTTTCTACCCACGCCTTCTTCTCCTTCTACTCGCCCCTGTCCTTTCGCCTGAGCCCTAGCACCCAAGCATTCATCTTCCCCACCAACAAAGGTTCTTCGAAAATGTCTGGATCCGGAGTAGGATGCAAGTGGATGGCCTCCTCCGTCCAGGAGAAGGATATTAAAAAGCTGCGGGTGGCCGGGTATCTGGCCAAGAAAATTGGCCACCGTCTTCCAACGACGAGACAGATTGTCCCTACTCCGGAGCCCCATGAGAGGGTCCTCTTCCTCCCCCATTTCGTCCGTGGGCTTGGGTTTCCCCTTCACCCTTTTGTTCGCGGTATCATGTATTACTACGGGATTTATTTTCACGATCTATCCCCCAATTCCTTCCTCAATATCTCGATGTTTATCGTCGTGTGCGAGGCCTTTCTCCGCATCACGCCACACTTCGGGCTACGGTTGAAGATCTTCAATGTGAAGCCCAAGGTGGTGAACGGCGAACACGCCGAGTGTGAAGGCACCATGGTGAGCAGAATGCCCAAGGTCACATGGCCGACGGGTACTTTTAATGACTCTCTCAAGGAGTGGCAGCAGCAGTGGTTCTACATCACTGAGCCGCGCGGCAAAAAGTGGGCCGCTGCTTTTGAGTTTCGATCCGGAGCCCCTTTGCGGCTCACATCCTGGCCCAAGAAGGGCGTGAACTAGTTGTCCTCTGACAAACTATCAGTGATCCAGGTGCGCGTCAAAGGTATGGAAGACAAGGCCATCAGGCTTGTTGACGTAGTCCAGGTGATGCTGGTCCGCCTGATCCTTCCTTGTCAGCACAGAAGCTGTGATTTGTGGGAGTATGACCCGGCCGAGCACCAGACCCTGCGGGAGCTTTTCGGCTCCTCGCACAAGGACATCTGGAAGGTGCTCTTCAAGTCCGGCAAACCATGGCCGGACTCCGCCGCAGATCGCGGGTACCAGCTGTCCCACCCCGCAAGTCCGGTAAGTCGTCATTATGTCTTGGCCATCCGTATGTTTCATTGGTATGTCCCGAGGGAGATGTTTTTTAACGTGCTCTTCCACGAACACCTCAGGGATGGACGAAGAAGGCGGAGCAGATTTATTGTCTGGCCCTGCTGCCGGAAGAACCGGCGAGACTTCTTCTAACGAAGAAGCTAGTCCCAGCGCCTTATAAGGCGCCGACGAAAGAGGCCAACAAAAATGCCAAGGAGACCAGGAGCGGTCTCCATCGTCGCGGTGCTTCAGAGACGAAGTCCGAAGACTCTAGTGACAATCTCTCCTTTGGAGAGGAGGAGGAGGAGGAGGAGGACGAGGAGGAGGAGGAGGAAGAGGATGAGGAGGAAGAAGAGCTCGAGTCCCCTACAAGGGGGAGGAAGAAAAGGACAGCCTCCTCATCCCTAGAGGCAGATTCGCCTAAGAGGGGAAGAACATCCATCGCCAAGGCGTCCACCACGGCTACCGACAGCAGCCCGGAGTGGGATCCCAGGGCCCAGCCCCTGATAAACTCGTAAGTGCATGAAATCCAAACATATTCATGCATCCAGGATTACTGGAATGTAGTATTTTGATTTGCACCGTACTTTTGACAGTCCGGCGAGGTCTCCTGCCAAATAGTCCTCATCAGAGGATTCGTTGAGTTCTGACGCCTTGGAGAGCGAGACTCCTCCCAGGGCCCCTTCCCCAAAGCCTGGCTGTGACACCGAGGTGTCGTCCCAAAGGGACCTGAGCCGGGGGGGGGGGTGTACCTCGGGGGCCGGACATGCGGGAGCGGCGGTTCCCATGAACGTCGACGGCGGGGGTGATCTGGGATTCGGCCCACAGCCGGACACGGTCGCGGAGACCCTTAAGGCTCTGGGATCAGGCAGGCAACCCCTCTTAACTGGAGGGGCGATCCTGCTCCACCTGCGACCTTCGTCCAACCAAAGGTGTCGGGCGGCCTATCGACAACACTGGAGAGCGCGTCCATCATTGATGAACACCGCGCCCTTATGGGCGCGGTGATAGAAAAGATTCAGGCCGCCGAGAGCGGACTGAATGAATCCTGCACCAGCCTTTTAAAAGGCTTGGAGGTATGTTTTACGAGTTGTAAAAATATTGTCATAGTATAGATAGCAACCCCTGATACACTATTCGGAGAGCACAGGAACCGGACAGGGGATCAAAGTTTATGAATCAGGTGTCTTCAGCGACTGCCTCCTCTCATACTGCGGAGGTGTCCGGACTCAAGCAGAGTCTGGAGAGGGCCGAAGAGGAACTCGGCCGAGTGAAGAAGCAGCTAGAGGATAAACAAGGTATATTTGAAACTTTATTAAGTTTTAGCACAAGTAAGTAGTTGTGTCTATCTTAAAGCATATATATCGCGCACTCCAGGAGAAAATGCCGAAATTGAGGCGCTCAAGGAGGTTCTTGCCTTGGCCGAAAAGAAGGCGGTCGTGGAGCAGGCTCTCCGCGAGAAGCACGAGGCCAGGGTCGTGGAAGCTGAATGAGAGCTTCAAGAGGCCGCAGAGAAAAGCGAGAGTTTGGAGCAGAGTCTATCATTGAAAGAATCTGAACTCACCCAAGCTCTCTAGACCACGAATGATGCTCGGGAGGAAGCCCAGGCTGCTCTGAAGGATATTCAGGAGGCGCGGAAGATTGCGGCTGGTAAGGGTTTTTCTTATTCAAAGCGTCTTATGCCTTCGCAGGGAAGATTCATGGTGACCCATTGAATCCTTATTTTTCCAGGGGCGTTTGCGGATCTGCCACACAACATATCTGATGCTGCCCAATTCTGCCGAGCTGAGAAGAAGGAAACTATGGAGAAGCTCTTCTGGTCGCAGTATTTGGCGCCGAATTATCCGGTGCCGTTTGTCGACCAGCCAAAGCAGCTGATCGAACTGCATCAGGCGGCCAAACTAGCCATGAAGAATTTGGTTATCTGGCTATGGCCCACCAAGCCCATTCCGAGCAGTTTCTTTGGGCTCGTGAAGCGAATTGTGAGTTCCTGCCCTTGGCTGGACGTCATTAAGCGGTCGGTTTGCATAGAAGGGGCACGAATGGCATTTGCCCGTGGGAAAGTGCATTGGGGGAAACTTGATGCTGAGAAGCTGATGACCGAGGGGCCGTCGGAGGGGAAGGAGCACCGCAAGCCCGAGATATATTATGATGGTGTCCTGAAGGGGGCCCGCCTTGTGGCAGAGCAATGTACGAAAAGACATTATTTTTCCCTAAAGGCAGTTGTGTTGTCCTTTGTAAGGCGGAACAGAGTCACTTATATGTATGTGCCTGTTATGTGTAAATTTTATTCCTGTGCGGCCGTTTTATATGATAGTCGTGAGAGTTGGCCAGTCGTCAGCTTCTGCCCCCACGTAGGAACTACGGTGGTGTTCGGGATACACCTGAACACTCTTTATCCCATTCTTGGGTCCGTGAAGGAGGTGTTCAGCACAGCGAACCAGGCAATCAGACTATAGGGCTTTATTACTCTCACTTAGCCATAGGAATTCGAGTATGGGAGGCGCAGCCCTTGGTGTTTGGAAGACCGCACGAGGGGCTCTAATAGCGCCTGATCAGTGGACCGATCCTTCGCACGCTGCATTTTATTATGGCATTATGCGGAATAAATCCTTAAAGATTTTACAACCTCTCAACCAGCTGACCAACTCTCGCCTTATCATGACAGTCAGTTTTTGGCTTTCTCTACTGAGGTGTTCGTCCGGAAGAACCGGGACAGAATCACAGTAGTTCTCCCAGCGCTACCTTAGCCGATATTGCGGAACGTAAGGTACCAAAACATGGGAGCCGGGCAAACCCAACCAATGACCCAACACATGATTCGGAACTGATGCATATAATGCTATAAGTTCGGGGTGCCGAACGACAGAGACGGTGGTCGGACTTTTGTTGCCATAGTGAGGGTGCAATCAAGCCCCTGGCGTTTTAAGGCATAACACGATGTTCGGATGCCGTTATGACAAAATGTCGTTGAGAAATAATAGCAGATAAGCGTCAAATGACTCTACATGTTGTATTTAAGTAATACGTCTATGCATATGAGTACAGTGCATGTTATAAAAGAGAGGCATGATGGCATAACCTGTTGGGACCGGGCGGTAGGGAGCAGTGCGCGGGTCCGGAGTAATATCCGAATTGTATTCAGGTGGGGTGGAGATCCCCCCTGTGTGCGTCCGAGCTGATTCCAAGTCGCCGGTCCAGTTATGCGCAAAGGCGACCAGCAAATAATGCTAAAGGCGTGTGTGAGCAGCGGCTGAGCCGTGGGATGTGACCCGTCCAGCTTATGCCAGAAGATCTTTATGAGCCATGATCAGGCTAGGGTATCATGAAGTAGTTTGGACTCCTTTATCGGTGTCCGGGAGTTTGGCTGTCGAATCAAGGTTCAATTGAAAAAACCGTAACTCGATGCTTCTGTTAATAAAGTGACCGAATACTCTTCGGCGCCGACGTGCAGCTCGGTCTTGCGCGTAGCTTCTTGGCATAGTGTGCTATCGGCGGGGTGTGGGCCTGCGTTTGGTTTTTAGTGCCACCTCCTCGAGTTGAGGCAGTAGCCTGCGCTTTGGTAATGTTTGGTTCGGCGCTCGAGTCCGTATTCCTCGGCTGCCCGGGCCTTAGTCCGTCTGTCTGCGAGCAGATCTTGATCAACTTGGAGCTGCTGCTGCTTCTTTTTCATGCTTCTTGCAGTGGCTATAAGCCGGCGCTTGAAGCGCTCCTGCTCTATGGGATTCTCCGGTATGCCGAATTCGTCCTCACTGAGGCTCACCTCGTCTTCGAAAGGAGGCATATAGTTATCATCCTCCAAGTATACGTCTGTCACCTGTTCATCTGTTCTGACCTGCCCGTGTTCTTGTTCGGCCTGCTCGAAGGTAGGCTGACCCGGATTGTATCCCTCTTCGGTGCCATATGGATTATTTTCTTCAGTGCCGGTATTGCTATGGCGGGGCTTGGAGCGGCGCCGATGACGCCCATGCTTTGATTTCTTCCTCGAGGGGTTATCTCCTATTGCCTCATCGCCATTGTTTTCTTTGGGAGTATCCACCATATATATTTCGTATGAAGAGGTGGCTGTCCAGTGCCCTGTGGGCCGTGGTTCTTGTTCCTCTCCCGCATCGTCGTCTATACCGTCGATGTCTTCAGAGTCGAAATTAAGCACGTCGGTCGAGTCATCGACCATGGCTATTAAGTGGGTGGTGGGTGGGTAACGAATTTCTTCGTCGCCAGCTTCCCACTCGAGCCGAACATAGTTTGGCCAGGGATCTCCTGACAAAGAGAGAGACCTAAATAAATCTAGCGCATCTCCGAAGGGTGAGTGCTGAACGATATCCGCGGTGGTGAACTCCATAACCGGAGCCCAATTAGATTCTATGGGCACAGATGCGCGTGGTCCGGAACACACGGCCGGAAACAAGTCCGGGGGTCCGGAGATACAAATTCCTTTAGGAGAGGAGTCTGTGTTCAGCTCCAACACCGATGAGCGTGCGGCCTCCAGGGCGGGGTCCATCCACCCGTTCTCAGAAGGCACGGCCTGCTCTGGAACGAAGTTCGGAGCCGTAGCAGGCGCGATGTTCCTAATACTGTCCGACGGCAGATCCAAGTAATGCACGTCGTGATCATTCGGCGCTCCTGACATGGGCCCGAATCCGTCGAAGATCAAGTCTCCGCAGATGTCGGCAGTGTAGTTTAGGTTTCCAAACCTGACCTGATGGCTCGGGGCATAGCTGTCGACCTACTCTAGATGGCCAAGCGAGTTGGCCCACAGTGCGAAGCCGCCAAACACGAAGATCTGTCCAGGGAGAAAAGTCTCACCCAAAACGGCGCTGTTGAAGGTTGGAGAAGCCATCGAGCCTTACAGCAGCGACATAGAGGAACTCTAAATGAAAGCACCAGTGTCGGTGTCAAAACTGGCAGATCTTGGGTAGGGGGTCCCGGACTATGCGTCTAAGGCTAATGGTAACAGGAAACTTGGGATACGATGTTTACCTAGGTTCGGGCCCTCTCGATGGAGGTAATACCCTACTTCCTACTTGATTGATCTTGATGATATGAGTATTACAAGAGTTGATCTATCACGAGATCAGAGAGGCTAAACCCTAGAAGCTAGCCTATGGTATGATTGTTGTTATTGTTGTTGTTGAGTCCTACGGACTAAACCCTCCGGTTTATATAGACACCAGAGGGGGCTAGGGTTACACAAAGTCGGTTTATAGAGAAGGAGATCTACATCCAAATTGCCAAGCTTTCCTTCCACGCCAAGGAGAGTCCCATCCGGACATGGGACGAAGTCTTCAATCTTGTATCTTCATAGTCCAATAGTCCGGCCAAAGTATATAGTCCGGCAGTCCGGATACCCCCTTATCCAGGACTCCCTCAGGGGACGATGTCGAAGATTAACTCTTCGCTTCAGAAATTATCCGGTGATCCGAAGACCACTTCCAGTGTGATTGAGCCTGTACAACAGGCCTCTACACCTGGTATGACACCTTTAAAGGTAGTTTTGGTGGGCTTGATCCTTGAGGGATCGATACCCATTTTGTGCACCGTGTCTTGATAAAGCAGGTTCAAGCTGCTGTCACCGTCCATAAGGACTCATGTGAGGTGGAATCCATCGATAATGGGGTCAAGGACCAGTGCGGCTGAACCGCCATGAGGAATACTGGTCGGATGGTCCCTACGGTCGAAGGTGACCGGACAGGAGGACCATGGGTTGAATTTTGGGGCGAACGGCTCCATCGCGTAGATGTCCCTTCATGCGCGCTTCCGCTCCCGCTTGGGGATATGGGTGGCGTATATTATATTCACCATTTTGACTTAGGCAGGAAATTTCTTCTGTCCCCCTGTGTTCGGTGGCTGGGGCTCCTCACCGTCATCGCTGTGCAGCCCCTTTTCCTTGTTTTCGGCGTTTAACTTGCTGGCCTGTTTAAATACCCAACACTCTCTGTTGGTGTGGTTGGCTGGTTTATCGGGGGTGTCGTGGATTTGACATGGATGATCAAGGATGCGGTCCAAACTGGACGGACCCGGATTATTTCTTTTAAATGGCTTTTTCCGTTGATCAGGCTTGACGCCACTGAATCTGGCGTTGACGGCCATGTCTTCTGTGTTATCACCGTTATTTCGACGCTTGTGCCTATTGCGTCTTCGTTTGCCATTGCTATCCCTAGCGACTGAAGTGCCAGGCTTTCTTGATGTGATGTTGCTACGGGCTAACCAACTATCGTCGCCCGTGCAAAAGCGGGTCATAAGTGTCATAATGGCTGCTATGTATTTTGGCTTCTCTTGGCCGAGATGTCGGGCTAGCCACTCGTCATGGATGTTATGTTTAAAGGCCGCTAGGGCTTCAGCATCCGGACAGTCAACGATTTGGTTCTTTTTAGTTAAGAACCGAGTCCAGAATTTCCTGGCTGACTCACAGGGCTGTTGGGTTATGTGACTTAAGTCATCAGCGTCTGATGGTCGTACATAAGTGCCCTGAAAGTTTTCAAGAAATGTGTCTTCCAGGTTCTCCCAACTGCCAATGGAGTTTTCGGGCAGACTGTTCAACCAGTGCCGAGCTGGTCCCTTGAGTTTTAGTGGGAGATACTTGATGGCATGAAGATCATCACCGCGGGCCATGTGAATATGGAGAAGGAAGTCTTCAATCCAAACCACGGGATCTGTTGTCCCATCATAAGGTTCAGTGTTTACGGGTTTAAACCCTTCTGGGAATTCATGTTCCATTACTTCATCAGTGAAGCATAGGGGGTGTGTTGCGCCTCTGTGCTGGGCTACTTCAGGACATAGTTCAGATGTAGCTGGTCTGCTGTATTTGGCCCAGGCGGATTTGTTTGTAGTGTATCCGGCATGACGGTCATCGTCGGGTGTTGAGGCGCGCCCCCGCGATCCGTAGATCGATCTTGGATGTCCTGCTTTGTCCCCCAAGTCGTACCGCAGGTCATGTGTGTATCCCCGAGCCTTTGTGCTTCTATTTGTTCGGCAACGGGGTGCGGGCTGGTGTTCGAACTGATACGTCGCTTCATCCCGGCCACGTGGTGGTCGGTCAGCCGCATCATGCGCTGGTAGTGTGGGCTCTAGCGCCTCGTCCTCGAATTGAGGTAGCAACCTATGCCTGGGGTAGCTTTTGGTTGGGCGCTCGAGTCCGTATTCCTCGACTGCCAGGACCTCATTCCATCTATCAGTTAGCAGATCTTGATCATATTGGAGCTGCTGCTGCTTCTTCTTCAGGCTCTTTGCAGTGGCTATAAGTCGACGCTTGAAGCGTTCCTGCTCGATGGGATCCTCAGGCACGGTAAATTCGTAGTAGCCAAGGCTCACCTCATCCGCAGAGAGAGGCATGCAATTATCGTCTTCTGAGTCTTTATTCGTGGCCATTTCATCAAGACTGGCTTGCCCGTCGTCCTGTCCAGCATGTTCGAAGCATGGGTGGGTGGGCTCGTCTTCGTTATCTTCGGCATCGTCCGGAGTGCTATTGTCTCCTATTCCGGTATTGCTGGTTTTTACCATGGCGTGGTTTAGAGCGATGCCGCTGACGTCGGTGCTTCGGCTACTTCTCGGGAGGTTTGTCCTCACCTGTATCCTTTTTGTCCCCGCCATTGTCTTCTTTGGGGGTATCCACCATGTAAATGTCATATGACGAGGTGGCTGTCCAGCGCCCTGTGGGCAGTGGTTCCTCTTCTTCTCCCGCATCATCGTCCATACCGTAAATGTGTTCGGAGTCGAAGTCGAGCATGTCGGTCAGTCGTCGACAGTGGCTATCAAGTGGATGGTGGGTGGGCAACAAAGTCCTTCTTCGTCCGCTTCCCACTCAAGCCGAACATAGTTCGGCCAAGAATCTCCTGACAAGGAGAGAGACTTTAATGAATTTAGCACATCACCCAAGGGCGAGTGTTGAAAGATGTACGCGGAGGTAAACTCTAAGGTCGGCGCCCAATTAGATTCGACGGGCATGGACACACGTGGTTCGGAACCTGTATCCGGAGACGGGTCCGAGGGTCCGATGGCACGGACCTCAAAAGTGGTTGGATCTGTGTTCGCCTCGAGCGCCGTAGAGTATGCGGCTTCCGTGGTGGGGTCCAGCCCACCGTCCCCGGACGACGCGATCTATTCTGGATCTAGGGCCAGGACAGTCACAGGTGCTATCCCCTGCATAGTTCGATGACATATTTAAGTCATGTTCATCGTGGCTACAGGGAGCGGCTGTCATGGGTTCGAATTTGTTGAAGATCAAGTCTCCGCTGATGTTGGTGATGTAGTTCAAGCTTCCAAACCTGACCCGATGGCCAGGGGCGTAGCTGTCGATCTGCTCCAGATGACCAAGTGAGTTGGCCCGCAGTGCGAAGCCGCCGAATACGAAGATCTGTCCGGGGAGAAAAGTCTCATCCCGGACCACATCGTTGTAGATGATTGAAGGAGCCACCAAGCCTTCTGATGACGACACAGTGGAACTCTCAATGAAAGCACCGATGTCGGTGTCAAAGCCGGTGGATCTCGGGTAGGGGGTCCCGAACTGTGCGTCTAAGGCGAATGGTAACAGGAGGCGGGGGACACGATGTTTACCCAGGTTCAGGCCCTCTCTATGGAGGTAATACCCTACTTCCTGCTTGATTGATCTTGATGATATGAGTATTACAAGAGTTGATCTACCACGAGATCATAGAGGCTAACCCTAGAAGCTAGCCTATGATTATGATTGTTCTTCTTCTACGGACTAAACCCTCCAGTTTATATAGACACCGGAGGGTCTAGGGTTACATAGAGTCGGTTACAGAGAAGGAAATCTACATATCCGAATCGCCAAGCTTGGTTTCCACGCAAAGGAGAGTCCCACCCGGACATGGGACAAAGTCTTCTATCTTGTATCTTCATAGTCCAATAGTTCAGCTAAAGTATATAGTCCGGCTGTCCGAGGACCCCTTAATCCAGGACTCCCTCGTTGACCCCATCCCACCTAACATATTTCTGGAAAGGCTCTTCAAGCCATCCATGGTGTGTCAAGGGAAGAGCGGCAGTACAAGTCCGGATCCAACTATAACCCCACATACCGAACACAGCGATATCATCGGGGGCTCGGCCACTAAAATAACATCATCGGCCCATCTTATCATAGCAGTCATTGCCCCATGGAACAAACCCTTTTTGCCCTACCTTAATAGGCGAGAACTCCCAGAGGATCAGAACATGGCGTGCTGCATTGTTCGGCGCTCAAAAGCCTACAAGGTCCATGAAGGAGAACTCTACAAGAAAAGCGCTACCGGAGTACTTCAAAGATGTATCTCTGAGGAAGAGGGGAGGCAGCTCTTGGCTGAAATTCATGCCGGTCTCGGCGGTCACCACGCCGCAGCTCGAGCCCTTGTAAGCAAGGCCTTCCGTACATGATTGTATTGGCCGACGACCCGAGCAGATGCACAGGACCTTGTCCAACGAAAATTGTGCTCAAGTGCTAGAAGAAGGAATCTATAAAATGTTTTGCACTGAATCTTTGAATGATGAGCATGATTGCAATGTTGTTAGTATGAACTCCTTGAATATCCATAGTACTAATGATGATTGCTCTAGTCATGATGAAAATATCTCTTATAAGCATGTCGACTTTTGTGGGGTGCATAGAGTTTGCATGAACACACCAAATAGAGAAGATAGATATTGCAAGAGGCATAAGCATTTATAAACTAAATTGTTGCAAAAAAGGTTAAATGTGAGTGCTGAAAATTTATATTTCCTTTGCCGTACTTGTGAACTTTGCAATGAAAGTGGTCATTTACATCTCCGATGCAAATTGTTTCATGATCGAATCGTGTCAAAAAATGGTGATGATTTGATCTCCCTTGCACATTATAATGAACTTAGTTTTCTTATGGGTTATGAAGAAATGAAATGTTTAACTAAGTTTCTTCCAGAATTTGCCCGTTATAAACTTCTTGAGTTTGATCTAGAGGAAATTTATATGTATTGTGCGGTGAATTGCATTGAACATCCTTATATTGCCAATTACCTAAAGAAAAGAAAACAAACAGGAGATGAAAATAATACTAATGAAAGGGAAGAGACTTCCCATTATCCTCCTATTATTTCTTATGATGAATCAGGTATCAAGGAGGAGCCTTCTATTCAACCAATCTCATCAATAAGGAGCTCAAAGAAGAGGGTTGAACCCACACATGATGTGAGGAAGAAAAAGAAAAAACAGAGAAACAAAGGTAAAAAGGTATCCCTCCCAAATGACGTTGCTCCTACTACTGATTGTGATGCTGATAATTGCTATGCTATTGGTGCTATCCATACTATTAATGATGAGAGTGATTATGCTTATGATATGAAAAGGCCCAAGCTTGGGGAGGCTATGTTTGATGAGGATGACATATTTGAGAATATATTTGCTGAAATTAATGTTTGTCCCAAGCTTGGGAATGCTACGTTTAATTAAGATGATATTTTTAGCCCCCCAAGTTTTGATATGCAAAGTTGTTATGATGATAGCATGCCTCTTACCTATGATGATTATATTGATGAAAGTGGGTTTGGAAGAGTGTCAACTTTAGGAAGTAATGATCCCACTATTTTGGAGGATGTTGAATCTTATTGTGATGAATATGAAAGTGGATTTGGAAGAGTGTCAACTTTATTTAGTGATGATTCCACTATCTTGGAAGAGGTTTCAATCGATTATGATGAGAACAAACTTGCTACTTATGATGATTATTGTGATGAAACTTATGCTATAAAAAGTAGTGATGATTATATTTATAAAAATTGTCATGATTGTGATTACCCTTTTTCTGAACATTACTCTTTTAATGTGGAAACAATTTATAGTATTCAAGTCTCCTATGATACTCCCACTATTCTGAATAAGAAGAATTTTGCTTGTGTGGAGAGCAATAAATTTTCTATGCTTGTAGATCATGAAAATAATGATTTAGGTACTGGTTATATTGTTGAATTCATTCATGATGCTACTGAAAATTATTATGAGGGAGGAATATATGCTTGTAGGAATTGCAATAATATTAAGTTTCCTCTCTATGTGTTGAAAATCTTGAAGCTATGCTTGTTTTACCTTCCTATGCTAGTTGATTATTGTTCCCATAAGTTGTTTGCTCAGAAAATCCCTATGCATAGGAAGTGGGTTAGACTTAAATGTGCTAGTCATATTCTTCATGATGCTCTCTTTATGTTTCAATTCTTATCTTTTATGTGAGCATCATTGAAATCATCATGCCTAGCTAGGAGCGTTAAGCGATAGCGCTTGTTGGGAGGCAACCAACTTTATTTTTGTTCCTTTCTTTTTGTTCCTATTTAGTAATAAATAATTTATCTAGAATCTGGTTAGATTTGGTTTTATGTTTTAATTAGTGTTATTGCCAAGTAGAACCTTTGGGAAGACTTGGGTGAAGTCTTTATGATCTTGCTGTAAAAAACAGAAACTTTAGCGCTCACGAGAATAGCTGCCATTTTTTACTGGAGAGTGCTTTTAGGTTGATTATTTTTTCAGATGATTAATAGACAAATTCCTCATGTCCACCAATTTATTTCAGAATTTTAGTAGTTACATAAGTACTTGAATGATACAGATTACTACAGACTGTTCTGTTTTTGACAGATTCTGTTTTCTTTGTGTTGTTTGCTTATTTTAATGAATCTATGGCTAGTATGTAAGGGTATGAACCATACAGAACTTGTAATACAGTAGTTTTAACACCAATATGAATTTATAATGAGTTCACAACAGTACCTAAGTGGTGGTTTTATTTTCTTATACTAACGGAGCTTACGAGTTTTGTTTTGAGTTTTGTGTTGTGAAGTTCTCAAGTTTTGGGTAAAGATTCGATGGACTATGGAATAAGTAGTTGAAAGAGCCTAAGCTTGGGGATGTCCAAGGCACCCCAAGGTAATATAAAAGGACAACCAAGAGCCTAAGCTTGGGGATGCCCCGGATGACATCCCCTCTTTCGTCTTGGAGCTATATTTTTATTTACCACATGATATGTGTTTTGCTTGGAGCGTCATTTTATTTTGTTATTATTTTCTTGATGTTACTAATAATAATGATTTTCATCTGTATTTTCAATAAAAATGTCAAGGATAGCCTTTACCATGCTTATTTTGCTAGTATACATGTTGCTGTTTGAAAACAGAAAGTTTACCGCTGTTGCAAAAATTCCCTAGAAAAGTCAGAGAATGATATAATGTTGAATCTTTTTGCATAATGAGATCTGATAAATCTTCTACAGCGTAGTATTTTTCTTATAATTTTTGTAGTTATGGAAGTATGATGAATCTTGCATTCTTTACAGACTATACTGTTTTGGCAGATTGCTGTTATGTTTGCATTGCTTGCATATGCTTGCTTGTTTAATGATTCTATTTGAGGATAGGATTATTAAATATGCAGAGACATTTAGTATGCAATGTTGAATAATAATGTTCGTAATTTGTTACAGTAGAAAATGATAAGGTTTTTGCATTGTTTCATACTAACTTATCTCACGAGTTCTTGTTGAGTTTTGTGTGGATGAAGTTTTTGAGATTTAGGGAAACCGTGATATAAAAGGAATTAAGGAGACACAAAATCTCAAGCTTGGGGATGCCCAAGGCACCCCAAGATAATATTTCAAGAAGTCTCAAGCACCTAAGCTTGGGGATGCCCCGGTAGGCATCCCACCTTTTTTCTTCAACAATTAACAGTTAGTATCGGTTGAACCTAAGTTTTTGTTTCCTCACATGAGTTGTGCTATCCTTCAAATGTCTTTTTGTTTTGTTTTGCTTGATGCTTGAATAAAATACATTAGATCTGAAATTCTTAAATGATAGAGAGTCCTCACATGGCTACATAATTATTTAAATACTCATTGATCTTCACTTATATCTTTTTGAAGTAGTTTGCCATTTACTCGTGTGCTTCACTTATATCCTATGAGTAAATGGTTGAATGATTTGAATGTTATAAATCTGAAATTATATATGTTTCATATGCTTACCCCATTGGGAGTAATGACTTCACATCTAAGAAGTAGAGGTAGTAAATTTATTTAAGGTTGGCAAGCATTGTATTGGTCACTTGAGCAATTCATGAAAGAATATTGAAGGAAGAGAGACTTCACATATAAATATACTATCTTAGACATCTTCTATGATTGTGATCCCCATTAATTATTTTCAAACCTGAGCAATTTAGTTGAAGTTGGACAAGGAAGACAATGTAATGAGTTATGCTTGGGTCTATTTGTATAGAAGTTATATTGTTATAGATCCTCCAACATGTGGTGCTTGCTATTTAGAATCCTTTGCTAGCCAAAATTCCTCGAACCAAGTTTCTTCGATGAGTGTCCACCATACCTACCTATATGCGGTATTTACCTATCGTTCCAAGTAAATTTGCATCTGCCAAACTCTAAACCTTCAAATAATAATCTGTTTTGTATGCCTGAATTGCTCATGTAGCGACTAGGGGCTGTTAGTATCTTCCATGCTAGGTGGGTTATTATAACGATGAGTGGACTCCGCTCATCATTCACGAGAAAAATGGCTGGTAACTGGGATGCCCAATCCCATGATTAAAAGATCAAAATGAAAACAAAATAATTGCAAACTAAAACTCCCCCAGGATTGATGTTAGTTGGAGGCACCCTTTGTTTCGGGCAAGCCATGGATTGATGATTGTTGGTGGAGGGGGAGTAAAAACTTTACCATTCTGTTTGGGAGCCGCCTATAATGTATGTAGTATGGAAGATATTGGGAAATCTTGGTTGTTATGTTGACAATGAGATCATACCTCTCAAAATTATTTATCTCTATTTCAAAATCGAGCTCTGGCACCTCTGCAAATCCCTGCTTCCCTCTGCGAAGGGCCTATTTTTTATTTTTATGCAAGAGTCAGTAGTATTCCTTCTCATTCCTACCTACTCTTTAGTTGGCAAGCATCATGTGTTGGGGAAAGATCTAAGCATATATGTCCATGCAAATATATTTGATCATGTATTATTATTGTTGACAATTATCTATATGATAAGTGAGTTGGGAGGCGAAACACTAAGCCCCTATCTTTCTCTGTGTTCGATGGATGCTATTTGTTCTAAGAATATGCTTTGAGTGGTAGCAATCATGGAAGACTATATGATAGTTGAGTATGTGGAGTTTGCTAAATCAAATCTCTGACATGGACCCTTCCTGAAAATAAGATGAATTGTAATTGTTTGACGACTGAGATAGTTTGCTAGTTTTCAAGAAAGTTTATGGTCTATGCTTTAACATGTGAATAGCTTGTTACTTGATCTTGAAATGTTTTATGAGATGAGCTATTGTTATGACATATAATGATGCTAGAAAAAGGTGATTGAAATTATCATTGATCAAACTTGTGCACCTACTAGCATTCACACTTCATAAATTCTTTCTTTTATCATTTACCTACTCGAGGATGAGCAGGAATTAAGCTTGGGATGCTGTTACATCTCCAACGTATCTATAAGTTGTGAAGCATTCATACTACTATATTATCTGTTTTGGGTGATTATGGGCTTTACTATAAACTTTTATATTATTTTTGGGACTAACCTATTAACCGGAGGCCTAACCCATATTGTTGTTTTCTTGCCTATGTCAGTGTTTCGAAGAAAAGGAATATCAAATGGGGTCCAAACGGAACGAAACCCTCAGGAGCATTATTTTTGGAACGAATGTGATCCAGGAGACTTGGAGTTGAAGTCAATGAAGCTTCGAGGTGGCCACGAGGGTGGGGGCGCCCCCCTACTGGGTGCACCCCCTGTCTCATGGGCCCCTCGAGCGTCCCCCGATCGACTTCTTTCACCTATATAAGTCCATATACCCTAAAACCTTCAGAGACAACAATAGATCGGGAGTTCCGCAGCCGCAAGCCTCTGTAGCCACCAAAAACCAATCGGGACCCTGTTCCGGCACCCTGCCGGAGGGGGATCCCTCACCGGTGGCCATCTTCATCATCCCGGCGATCTCTATGACGAGGAGGGAGTAGTTCACCCTTGGGGCTAAGGGTATGTACTAGTAGCTATGTGCTTGATCTCTCTCTCTCTCTCGTGTTCTTGAGGTGATACGATCTTGATGTATCACGAGCTTTGCTATTATAGTTGGATCTTATGATGTTTCTCCCCCTCTAATCTCTTGTAATGGATTGAGTTTTCCCTTTGAAGTTATCTTATCGGATTCAGTCTTTAAGGATTTGAGAACACTTGATGTATGTCTTGATGTGCTTATCTGTGGTGACAATGGGATATTCACGTGATTCACTTGATGTATGTTTTGGTGATCAACTTTTGGGTTCAGTGACCTTGTGAACTTATGCATAGGGGTTGGCACACGTTTTCGTCTTGACTCTCCGGTAGAAACATTGGGGCACTCTTTGAAGTACTTTGTGTTGGTTGAATAGATGAATATGAGATTGTGTGATGCATATTGTATAATCATGCCCACGGATACTTGTGGTGACAATGGAGTATCTAGGTGACATTAGGGTTTTGGTTGATTTGTGTCTTAAGGTGTTATTCTAGTACTAACTCTATGGTAGATTGAACGGAAAGAATAGCTTCATGTTATTTTACTGCGGATTCTTGAATAGATAGATCAAAAAGGATAACTTTGAGTTGGTTTCGTACCCTACCATAATCTCTTCGTTTGTTCTCCGCTATTAGTGGCTTTGGAGTGACTCTTGTTGCATGTTGAGGTATAGTTATATGATCCGATTATGTTATTATTGTTGAGAGAACTTGCACTAGTGAAAGTATGAACCTTAGGCCTTGTTTCCTAGCATCACAATACTGTTTACGCTCACTTTTACCACTTGTTACCTTGCTATTTTTATAATTTCAGATTACAAATACTCATATCTACCATCCATCTTGCACTTGTATCACCATCTCTTCACCGAACTAGTGCTCCTATACAATTTACCATTGTATTGGGTGTGTTGGGGACACAAGAGACTCTTTGTTATTTGGTTGTAGGGTTGTTTGAGAGAGACCATCTTCATCCTGCGCCTCCCACGGATTGATAAATCTTAGGTCATCCACTTGAGGGAAATTTGCTACTGTCCTACAAACTTCTGCACTTGGAGGCCCAACAACATCTACAAGAAGATGGTTGTGTAGTAGACATCAGGTGCCTTCGGCATCCCCAAGCTTAGGCTCTTGTCAATCCTTATTCCAAAATCCATCAAATCCTTACCCAAAACTTGAAAACTTCACAACACAAAACTTCAACAGAAAATTTCATGAGGTCCGTTAGTATAAGAAAATAAACCACCATTTTAAGGTACTGTAATGGAATCATTATTTATTTATATGGGTGTTAAACCTACTGTATTCTAACTTCTCTATGGTTCATACCCCCCGATATTACTCATAGATTCATCAAAATAAGCAAACAACACACACAAAATAGAATCTGTCAAAAACAGAACAATCTGTAGCAATCTGTAACTTTCGAATACTCCTGTAACTCCAAAAATTCTGAAATAAACTGGTGGACTTGAGTAATTTGTATATTAATCTTCTGCAAAAATAATCAACCTAAAATCACTCTTATGTAAAAAATGACAGCTATTCTCGTGAGCGCAATATTTTTTTTACAGTAAGATCGCAAAGACTTCAGCCAAGTCTTCCCAAAGGTTCTACTTGGCACAAACACTAATTAAAACATAAAATCACATCTAAACAAAAGCTTGATGAATTATCTATTACTAAATATGAGCAAAAAGTAAAGACAAAAATAAAATTGGGTTGCCTCCCAACAAGCGCTATCGTTTAACGCCCCTAGCTAGGCATAAAAACAAGAATAGATCTAGCTATTGCCATAATAATGATAAGGCAAATCGCGAGAACTCATCTCGTACTCCCTATGTTCAGCAGCAAGTTTTCTTTGCGGCAATAAAAAGTAATCAAGAGGACTAAATTTAATGGGACAAAAGTCCCCAAGATCAAGCTCGGGAGGAATTGGTTCCTCCTTTGGCCCTTCATATTGTACAACCAATTCATCATTATAAGCGTTCTTTTGGCAAAAAGTCATGAGCCTTTGTTCAAGAGGAAATCCCAACCCATTGTTCTGAATAGAAAAATTATCATTGATTTCCGAAATCCTATCAACTAGAAAATCGGTAGGAACCCTCTTTTTAAGATTTTCATTATAAGCAACATGATCTAAAGATCGTAAACACATTATGTATTATTGATTAAAAAGAATTGCCTCTATGGGATGATGACCGGCGTCCACCCTATAATGTGCAAAAATTTCATTAGCCTCCTTCATTATAAATCTAAACTCATGTGCTAGAAAGAAGGTAGCTGCTCGCTTAACAGAAGATTTCTCAATATTAGAGAACTCTAGAAAAATCCTTTGTATGCAAGGATGCATGTGGATAAACTGTCTTTCAAGTTCAACTACGCGCAAAGATATAGCATCCGCAAGACTATTAGTTTTATAAAGAATAGACCCACCCATAGTGGGCAAAGCACCGGCGCAAGTAAATAAATCTTGAATAACCCCTTTTCCAATAATATTACCACTACCAATCCGGAACTTTTTAGTGTGCAAAATAGTAGGTTCTTCATGAAGATTATCAAAAGCATCAAAGTTTCCCCCAATGTACTGCTATCTTTTTCAATGATAACCTCCCTAGTTTCAGACACGATGGCAACAAACAACACTAACAAAGGAGCACACAAGAAGCAAGCGAAAAGAGACGAACGAAAAAGGGGCGAAGAAAAGGCAAAGGTTTTTGAAAATCGTTTTAGAAGTGGGGAAAGGAAAACGAGAGGCGAATGGCGAATAATTGAATGCAAGGGAGAAGAGTTTAGGATGGGTACTTGGTATGGCTTGACTTGACGAAGATCTCCCCGGCAACGGCGCTAGAAATTCTTCTTGGTACCTCTTGAGCTTGCGTTGGTTTTCCCTTGAAGAGGAAAGGGTGATGCGGCAAAGTAGCGTAAGTATTTACCTCAGTGTTTGAGAACCAAGGTATCAATCCAGTAGGAGACGACGCACAAGTCACCGAATACCCGCACAAACAATCAAGAACTTGCAACCAGCACGATAAAAGGGGTTGTCAATTCCTTCACGGTCACTCGCAAAAGTGAGATCTGATAGAGATACTAAAGTAATATCTTTGGTATTTTTGATGTATAGATTGGAAACTAAAGATTGCAAAATAATAAATCAGAAACTAGCAAGTTGTAAATGAGATTCAATAATATGGAAAATAGTTGCAATATAATGGAAAAGAGACCCGAGGGCCGTAGGTTTCACTAGTGGCTTCTCTCGAGATAGCATGTGTTACGGTGGGTGAACAAATTACTGCCGAGCAATTGATAGAAAAGTGCATAATTATGATGACATCTAAGCCAATGATCATGAACATAGGCATCACGTCCGTGTCAAGTAGACCGACTCCTGCCTGCATCTACTACTATTACTCCACACATCGACCGCTATCTAGCATGCATCTAGATTATTAAGTTCATAAGAACGGAGTAACACGTTAAGCAAGATGACATGATGCAGAGGAATTAACTCAAGCAATATGATCAAAACCCCATCTTTTTATCCTCGATGGCAACAATACAATGCGTGCCTTGCTGCCCCTACTGTCACTGGGAAAGGACACCACGAGATTGAACCCAAAGCTAAGCACTTCTCCCATGGCAAGAAAGATCAATCTAGTAGGCTAAACTAAACCGTTAATTCGAAGAGACTTGCAAAGATATCAAATCATGCATATAAGAATTCAGAGGAGAACCAAATAATATTCATAGATAATCTTGATCATATATACACAATTCATTGGATCTCAGCAAACACACCGCAAAAGAATATTACATCGAATAGATCTCCAAGAACATCGAGGAGAACTTTGTATTGAGAATCAAAGAGAGAGAAGAAGCCATCTAGCTAATAACTATGGACCCAAAGGTCTGTGGTAAACTACTCACGCTTCATCGTAGGGGTAATGGTGTTGATGTAGAAGCCCTCCATGATCGATTCCCCCTCCAGCAGATCACCGGAAAAGGCCCCAAGATGGGATCTTGCTTGTACAAAAGGTTGCGGCGGTGGAAAAGTGGTTTCGTGGCTCCCCCTGATGTTTTTAGGGTATAAGAGTATATATAGGCGAAAGAACTAGGTAGGTGGAGCTACGAGGGGCCCATGAGGGTTGGGGGCGTGCCTACCCCCCTGGGCATGCCCTCCTGCCTCATGGCCTCCTTATTACATCTCCAACTTCATCTCCAAGTCTTCTGGTTCGCTTTCGGTCCAAGAAAGATCATCGCGAATGTTTCATTCCGTTTGGACTCCGTTTGGTATTCCTTTTCTGAAAACTCTAAAATAGGCAAAAAAAAATAAAAACTGGCACCGGTCCCTTTGTTAATTGGTTAGTCCCAAAAATAATATAAAAGAGCAAATTAAAGCCCATTAAACATCCAAAACAGATAATATAATAGCATGGAACAATAAAAAATTATAGATACATTGGAGACTTATCAGATACCACTGTTGGGAGACGTAGCATGCAATTTCAAAAAAATTCCTACGCTCATGCAAGATCTATCTAGGAGATGCATAGCAACGAGAGGGGAAGAGTGTGTCCACATACCCTCGTAGACCGAAAGCGGAAGCGTTAACTTAACGCGGTTGATGTAGTCGAATGTCTTCTTGAATCAACCGATCAAGTACCAAACGTACGACACCTCCGAGTTCTGCACACGTTCAGCTCGATGACGTCCCTCAAACTCTTGATCGAGCAGAGTGTCGATGGAGCCGATGGGTTCCGTCAACACGACAGCGTGATGACGGTGTTGGTGATGTGATCCGCGCAGGGCTTCTCCTAAGCACTACGATGATACTATCGGAGGAGTAAACGGTGGAGGGGGCACCGCACATTGCTAAGACAATTGTTGTGTCTTTGGGGTGCCCCCGCCACCGTATATAAATGAGGGGGGAGGAGTTCGGCCACCAGGAGCGCGCCATGGAGGGGGGAGTCCTACTAGGACTCCACTCCTAGTAGGATTCTCTCCCCCTCTTTTCCCTTCTTACGGAGGGGGAAAGGGGAAAGAGGTGGAGAGGGAGAAGGAAAGGGGGCCCGCTCCCCCACCCCTTGTCCAATTTGGATTGGCAGGGGGGCACCTCCTATGGCCTGCCCTATCCTCTCCACTAAGGCCCATGTGGCCCATTCACTTTCCTGGGGGGGTTCCGGTAACCTCCCGGTACTCCGAAAAATCCCCAAACCTATTCAGAACAATTCCAGTGTCCGTATATAACCTTCCAATATATCAATCTTTACCTCTTGACCATTTCAAGACTCCTCGTCATGTTTGTGATCTTATCTGGGACTCCGAACAACCTTCGGTCACCAAAACACATAACTCATATAATACCAATCGTGATTGAACGTTAAGCGTGCGGATCCTACGGGTTCGAGAGCTATGTAGACATGACAAAGACACCTCTCCGGTCAACAACCAATAGCGTGACCTAGATGCTCACATTGGTTCCCACATATTCTACGAATATCTTTATTGGTCGAACCGCAATTTCAATATAGTTATTCCCTTTGTCATCGGTATGTTACTTGCCCGGGATTCGATCGTCGGTATCTTCATACGTAGTTTGATATTGTTACCGGCAAGTCTATTTACTCATTATGTAGTGCATCATCCCATGATCAACTCATTTGTCACATTGCTTGCAAGGCTTCACATGATGTGCATTATCGAGAGGTCCCATAGATACCTCTCCGATACTCAGAGTGACAAATCCTAATCTCGATCTATCCCAAACCAGCAAACACCTTTAGAGATACCTGTAGAGCATCTTTATAATCACCCAGTTACGTTGTGATGTTTCACAGCATACAAGGCATTCCTCCGGTGTTCGGGAGTTGCATAATCTCATAGTCGGAGGAATATATATTTGACACAAAGAAAACAGTAGCAATAAAATTGAAGATCGTTATGCTAAGCTAACGGATGGGTCTTTTCCATTACATCATTCCACTAATGATATGATCCCATTATCAAATGGCAACTCATGTCCATGGCTAGGAAACTTAACCATATTTGATCAACGATCTAGTCTAGTAGAGGCATACTAGGGACACATTGTTTTGTCTATGTATCCACACATGTATCAAGTTTCCAGTTAATAAAATTCTAGCATGAATAATAAACATTTATCATGAATAAAGAAATATAAAATAACAACTTTATTATTGCCTCTAGGGCATATTTCCTTCAATAACGTTGATTCTTTGGTTGTGGGTTATCAAGATCAACAACATGTTCAATCTCTACGTCATTATCATTACTAGGTTGAGCATCAACATTAACATCATCATTAACATTATCACTAGGTTCATGTTCATCACCAGATTGTATCTCAGCATCAGAAACAAAAATATCATTGGGATTCTCAGGTGTGTCAATAACATGTTCACTAGAAGCATGCAAAGTCCTATCAGTATTCTTTTTCTTTTTATTAGAAGGACTAGGTGCATCAGTATTAATTCTCTGAGGATCTTGCTCAGCTCTCTTAGAATGGCCCTCGGGATACAAAGGTTCATGGGTCATTTAACCACCTCTAGTCATAACTCTAACATCATTATCATTATTCTTACTATTCAATTCATTTAGCAAATCATCATGTGCCTTAAATACTTGTTCTACTTGAGTCATAACCATGGAAGCTTGTTTACTAATAAGCTTAAGATCACCTTTAACTCTAGACATATAATCACTCAAGTGTTCAACCACATAAGCATTACGTTTCAATTGTCTGCTAACATAAGCATTGAAGTTTTCTTGTTTAATAATAAAATTATCAAACTCATCCAAGCATTGACTAGCGGACTTATTATGAGGAATATCACTTTCATCAAATCTACAGAGAGAATTTACATTTACTACCTATGTCAGGTTATCAGGACCATGTATTTCTTTAATAGGCGGTAAATTCTTAACATCTTCAGCTTTAATATCCTTTTCTTTCATAGATTTCTTTAACTCTTTCATATCTCCAGGACTGAGAAATAGAATACCCCTTTTCTTCGGAGTTAGCTTAGGATCCGGTTCAGGAAGTGTCCAATCATTATCATTTCTCAATATATTATTTAATAGCAATTCAACTTGCTCAACAGTTCTTTCCCTGAAAACACAACCATCACAACTATCCAGGTGGTCTCTGGAAGCATCAGTTAGTCCATTATACAAGATGTCAAGTATTTCATTTTTCTTGAGAGGATGATGAGGCAAAGCATTAAGTAATTGGAGAAGCCTCCCCAAAGCTTGTGGGAGACACTCTTCTTCAATTTGCACAAAGTAAAACATTTCCCTTAAGGCAGCTTGTTTCTTATGAGCAGGAAAATATTTTGCAGAGAAGTCGTAAATCATATCCTGGGGATTAGGCACACAACCAGGAGTAAGAGAATTAAACCATATCTTAGCATCACCCTTTAATGAGAAAGGAAATAACTTAAGAATATAGTAATAGTGAATTTTCTCCTCATGGGTAAATAGGGTGGCTATATCATTCAGTTTAGTAAGATGTGCCAAAACAGTTTCAGGTTCATAGCCATGGAAAGGATCAGATTGAACCAAAGTAATTAACTCAGGATCGACAGAGAATTTATAGTCCTTATCAGTAACACAGATATGTGAAGTAGCAAACGCAGGATCATATTGCATCCTGGCATTCAAAGACTTTTCTTTCAGCTTAGCCAATAGTTTCTTAAGATCATTTCTATCATTGCAAGCAAAGAAGTCTCGCAGTTTCTTCATCCATAATATAACCATTAGGTACAATTGGAAATTCATATCTATGGGGAGAATCATAATCAACAGTTTCTATAATATCATCAGTTTCAGTAATTTCATTTTCTCTAACCCTAGCAAGTTGTTCATCAAGAAATTCACCTAGTGGCATAGTATTATCAAGCAGAGAAGTAGTATCATCATAAGCATCATGCATAGCATAAGTGGCATCATCAATAACATGCGACGTATCAAAATCAATAGCAGGTGTATGTGTCACAAGTTTACTCAAAACAGAAGGTGAATCAAGTGGAGAGCTAGATGGCAGTTCCTTACCTCCCCTCGTAGTTGAGGAAAAAAATCTTGGTTTTGTTTTCTTTCAGAATCCTCATAGTGATCAACAAATATAAATCCAAAGTGACTCAGAGAATAGAGCTATGATCCTTGGCAACGGCACTAGAAAAAGGTCTTGATAACCCACAAGTATAGGGGATCGCAACAGTTTTCGAGGGTAGGGTATTCAACCTAAATTTATCGAGTCGACACAAGGGGAGCCAAAGAATATTCTCAAGTATTAGAAGCTGAGTTGTCAATTCAACCACACCTGAAAGACTTAATAACTGCAACAAAGTATTTAGTAGCAAAGTAGTATGGAAGTAATGGTAACTATGGTGAAAGTAACAATAGCAGATTTGTAGCAATCGTAACAGTGGCAATGAAAAAGTAACTTAGCAAAGATCAATATGAAACAAGCTCGCAGCCAATGGACCAATGATGGATAACTATGTCGGATGGCATTCATCATGCAACAGATATATCATAGGGTGACACAGAACTAGCTTCAATTCATCAATATAATGTAGTCATGTATTCCAAATATAGTCATACATGCTTATGGAAAAGAACTTGCATGCCATCTTTTGTCCTACCCTCCTGTGGTAGCGGGGTCCTATTGGAAAATAAGGGATATTAAGGCCTCCTTTTAATAGAGTACCAGACCAAAGCATTAACACTTAGTGAATATATGAACTCCTCAAACTATGGTCATCATCGGGAAGTGTCATGACTATTGTCACTCCGGGGTTGCCGGATCATAACACGTAGTAGGTGACTATAACTTCAAGATAGGATCAAGAACTCACATATATTCATCAAAACATAATAGGTTCAGATCAGAAATCATGGCACTCGGTCCCTAGTCACAAGCATTAAGCATAGCAAAGTCATAGCAACATCAATCTTAGAACATAACGGATACTAGGGATCAAACCCTAACAAAATTAACTCAATTACATGGTAAATCTCATCCAACCCATCACCATCCAGCAAGCCTACGATGAGATTACTCACGCACGGCGGTGAGCATGATGAAATTGGTTATGGAGGATGGTTGATGATGAGGATGGCGACGGATTCCCCTCTACGGAGCCCCGAATGGACTCCAGATTAGCCCCCCCCCCCCGAGGAAGAACATGGTTTGGCGGCAGCTCCATATCGTAAAACGTGATGAATCCTTCTCTCTGATTTTTTTCTCCCCGAACATGAATATATGGAGTTGCAGTTGAGGTCGGTGGAGGTCCAGGGGGCCACAAGGACAAAGGGCGCTCCCTCCACCCTTGTGGCTAGGGTGTGGGCCTCCTTCAGTTGATTCTTTCGCCAATATGTTTTATTTATTCCAAAACTGGTCTTCGTGAAGTTTCAGGTCATTCCGAGAAGTTTTATTTCTGCACAAAAATAACACTGATGTCTACTACACGACCTTCTTCTTGTAGATGTTGTTGGGCCTCCAAGTGTAGAGGTTTGTAGGACAGTAGCAAATTTCCCTCAAGTGGATGACCTAAGGTTTATCAATCCGTGGGAGGCATTGTATGAAGATGGTCTCTCTCAAACAACCCTGCAACCAAATAACAAAGAGTCTCTTGTGTCCCCAACACACCCAATACAATGGTAAATTGTATAGGTGCACTAGTTTGGCGAAGAGATGGTGATACAAGTGCAATATGGATGGTAGATAAATGTATTTGTAATCTGAAATTATAAAAACAGCGAGGTAGCAAGCGATAAAAGTGAGCGTAAACGGTATTGCAATGGTAGGAAACAAGGACTAAGGTTCATACTTTCACTACTGCAAGTTCTCTCAACAATAATAACATAATTGGATCATATAACTATCCCTCAAAATGCAACAAAGAGTCACTCCAAAGTCACTAATAGCGGAGAACAAACGAAGAGATTATTGTAGGGTACGAAACCACCTCAAAGTTATTCTTTCTAATCAATCCATTGGGCTATTCCTATAAGTGTCACAAACAGCCCTAGAGTTCATAGTAAAATAACACCTTAAAACACACATAAACCAAAACCCTAATGTCACCAAGATACTCCAATGTCACCCCAAGTGTCCATGGGTATGATTATACGATATGCATCACATAATCTCAGATTCATCTATTCAACCAACACAAAGAACTTCAAAGAGTGCCCCAAAGTTTCTACCGGAGAGTCAAGATGAAAATGTGTGCCAACCCCTATGCGTAAGTTCACAAGGTCACTAAACCCTCAAGTTGATCACCAAAACATACATCAAGTGAATCACGTGAATATCCCATTGTCACCACGGATAAGCACATGCAAGACATACATCAAGTGTTCTCAAATCTTTAAAGACTCAATCCGATGAGATAACTTCAAAGGGAAAAATCAATCCATTACAAGAGAGTAGAGGGGGAGAAACATCATAAGATCCAACTATAATAGCAAAGCTCACGATACATCAAGATCGTGCCAAATCAAGAACACGAGAGAGAGAGATCAAACACATAGCTACTAGTACATTCCCTCAGACCCGAGGGTGAACTACTCCCTCCTCGTCATGGAGAGTGCCGGGATGATGAAGATGGCCATTGGTGATAAATTCCCCCTCCGGCAGGGTGCCGGAACGGGCTCCTGAGAGGTTTTTCGTGGCTACAGAGGCTTGCGGCGGCGGAACTCCCGATCTAGGTTATTTTATGGGGGTTTCTGTACTTATAGGAGGGTTTGGCGTCGAGTACAAGTTAGGGGGACCCATAGGGAGTCCACGAGGCACAAGGGCGTGCCCCAGGGGGTGGGGTGCCCTCCACCCTCATGGGCCCAATGGGACTCGTCTTCGGGCACTTTTGTTCTAGTATTTTTTATATTTTCCAAAATAATCTTTGTTGATTTTCAGCGCATTCCGAGAACTTTTATTTCTGCACAAAAACAACACCACGGTAGTTCTGCTGAAGTCAGTCCGGGTTAGTTCTAATCAAATCATACCAAAATCATGTAGAAATATTATAAACATGCCATGAATACATAAAAAATTATAGATACGTTGGAGACGTATCAGCATCCCCAAGCTTGATTCCTGCTTGACCTCGAGTGGGTAAATGATAAAAACACAATTTTTGACGTGGAATGCTACCTAACATATTTATCAATGTAATCTTATTTATTGTGGCAAGAATATTTAGATCCATAAGATTCAAAAACAAAATTTTAATATTGACATAAAAATAATATTACTTCAAGCATACTAACAAAGCAATTATGTCTTCTCAAAATAAAATGGCCAAAGAAAGTTCATCCCTACAAAATCATATAGTTTGGCTATGCTCCATCTTTGTCACACAAAATATTCAAATCATGCACAACCCTGGTTTCAGCCAAGCAATTGTTTCATACTTTAGTATTCTCAAACTTTTTCAACTTTCACGCAATACATGAGCGTGAGCGATGGACATAGCAGTATAGGTGGAACAGAATGGTGGTTGTGGAGAAGACAAAAAGAAGGAGATAGTCTCACATCAAATAGATATCAATGTGACTGAGTAGGGATTGCCATGCAATGGATGCACTAGAGCTATAAGTGTATGAAATCTCAAAAAGAAACTAAGTGGGTGTGCATCCAACTTGCTTGCTCATGAAGACCTAGGGCATTTGAGGAAGCCCATCGTTGGAATATGCAAGCCAAGTTCTATAATGAAAAATTCTCTCTAGAATATGAAAGTGACAACATAGGAGATCTCTATCATGAAGACCATGGTGCTACTTTGAAGCACAAGTGTGGTAAAAGGATAGTAGCATTGCCCCTTCTCTCTTTTCTCTTTTTTAGTTTTTTGGGCCTTCTCTTTTTTTGGCCTCTCTTTTATTTTTATTTTTTTTCGTTCGGAGTCTCATCCCGACTTGTGGGGGAATCACAGTCTCCATCATCCTTTCCTAACTGGGACAATGCTCTAATAATGAAGATCATCACAATTTTATTTACTTACAACTCAAGAATTACAACTCGATACTTAGAACAAAAATATGATTCTATGTGAATGCCTTCGGCGGTGTACCGGGATGTGCAATGAATCAAGAGTGACATGAATGAAAGAATTATGAAAGGTGGCTTTGCCACAAATACGATGTCAACTACATGATCATGCAAAGCAATATGACAATGATGAAACGTGTCATAATAAATGGAACGGTGGAAAGTTGCATGGAAATATATCTCCGAATGGCTATGGAAATGCCATAATAGGTAGGTATGGTGGCTGTTTTGAGGAAGGTAAATGGTGGGTGTATGGTACCGGTGAAAGTTGCGCGGTACAAGAGAGGCTAGAAATGGTGGAAGGGTGACAGTCTGCATAATCCATGGACTCAACATTAGTCATAAAGAACTCACATACTTATTGCAAAAATCTACAAGTCATCAAAACCAACCACTACACGCATGCTCCTAGGGGAAGTGTTGGTAGGAGTTAACCATCGCGCGATCCCGACCTCCACACATAAGGATGACAATCAAAGAGATACCTCATGCTGCAAATTTGTTACACAACAGTTACCATACATGCATGCTACAGGACTCACAAACCTCAACACAAGTATTTTTCAAATTCACAATTACTCCACTATCATGACTCTAATATCACCATCCTCATATCTCAAAACAATCATAAGGAATCAAACTTCTCATAGTATTCAATGCACTTTATATGAAAGCTTTTATTATATCCCTCTTGGATGCCCATCATATTACACTACAAAAAAATACACTTCCATGATGATACGTGTTTGTCACAGTAGGTCGCATTTTTTGTCATGCATGTACATCCATGACGATTTTATGACAGAATCAAGATAGTCATACCTGTGCTGTCGTAGAAGTGTTCCATGACATTACCAAAATTATCATCACAGAAGTGTCCACTTCCATGACGATAAATCGCGCGTCACAGAAGTGCTTTCATCAAGGGTGACCGACATGTGGCATCCACCGTAACGGAACGCTGTTAAGCTATCGGGTCGGGTTTTGGATCCGATAACCCGTTAACAACCCCGACAATTGGGGATTTTCCATGTGTAAAATCATCATTGGCTGGAGGAAACACGTGACGGCTCATCGTTGGGACAGATGTCATCCACTCATTGGACAGAAGGCGCCTATGATACGTCGACACATGGCACGACCCAATAGAGGCACATCCCTGTGAAAAGGCCGGCCCATTTGACTTGGTCAAAAGGTTGTGGGCCGGCCCATGGAAAGCCTGTTAATGGCCTGTTCGCATATAGCCCATTTACAACCCGCTAAACCAAGGCCCGTTACGCCCTATCTGAATTAGGCCCGGTAGCGTCATATGGGCCGTCCAATATGATTCCAACCCGTTTTAACTTCTGGCCCATGTATGGCCCATGACGTCTTTCGACCCATATGAGGCCCTTTGTAACTCTTGGCCCATTAACGGCCCGTGGTGAAACTGGCCCGTAATGAACAGTGTATCACTTTACACCCATTAATGGCCCATGGTGAAGCTGGCCCGTAATGAACAGTGTATCACTTTACACCCATTAACGGCCCGTGGTGAAACTGGCCCGTAATGAACAGTGTATTACTTTACACCCATTAACGGCCCGTGGTGAAACTGGCCTGTGAAAAGGCCGGCCCATTATTCCGTTGGGCCGTTCCCAGCCAATATTATCTTTCGGCCTTCTCAGAGCCCATTTATTCTTGGGCTCATTTCCAGCATTCGTTTACTTACGGCCCGTTATTGTCATTTTCTGCCTGTGGGCCAAATTCAGCCTATGGTTACAGTCGGCCCGTTTGTGGGCCGTTAATACGTTGGGCCATTTCCATAGCGTCATTAAATATGGCCTATTAACGATGGCCCGTTATGGTCGGCCCATGAACGGACGATTGCAACTGTAGCCCGTTTACGGCCATAATGCAGTCTATTATTGGCCCATGTTTGGTCAATCGATCATACGACCCGTATAAGGCCCATTGATGATACGCCCCGTAGAAGGCCCATTGTTTCTACAGCCCATAGAAGGCCCATTGTTTCTACGACCCATAGAAGGCCCACTATTTCTACGGCCCGTAGGAGGCCCAATGTCACTACAGTAAATATTAGCCCATGGTTATTGTGGCCTAGTTTTAAAAAATAGGTTATTGCAGCCACTAGCAACCGCGGGAAAAGAACCGCAATGACCACAAGCAAACAAATAAACAAGACAACAATGAAATAAAGAAGCAAGAAACTTACGCTAGGCTATCACGGCTATCACACATATTACATCCACTAGGCATCAAAGTTCGCCACCAGTGCTAATAAACGCGCCGACAAAAGAATATACAAAACTAAGAGCACTTAGAAGGCACTAGGCCTGGCCAGGTCGGGGCCCCCAAACAGCCGAAGAAGCTGAGTAGACCTCAGTTGTGTCAATGATATATGCATCAACAGTAGATGTAAGGCATGATGGTGCACACGATAGTCCTCTGACATCTTCATTGCATCTTTGACTTCAAGTTGGAGGTGAGCTAAAGCAAGCCTTTCCGATTTAAGTTGAGATTGAAGAAGTCGAACTGATTGAGGCGGCGACTGCACAGAGGTTGTCTTACACCTACTGGTGAGTAGCTTCAACTCACTGTCTTCATCAAGACATGACCTTGGGGTCATCTCGCTGTCCTCAAGATGGTTTGGCTCACTATCTTCCCTAAAGTTCTGCCTCGCGTAAGAGATACGACTCTGAAAGAGAAACAAGGAGACACGTAACAGGTTTCACAATTATATAAGCAAATAAATGGATTTGTTCTGCATAAGGAACATGTTTTTACAACTACAATTTGAAACTGGTAGTTGTTGCAAACATCCAATCAGATGTAAACAGCAAAGCAAACAGCGGTGGAGGAAATGATGCCTATCCAAATCTATGCTAGAACAAAAATTGAAGGTTTGAGAAGGATGAACTTACATTACATGTTAACACAGGCTGGACAAAGCCCTTCTCCATGTTGATGGAAGGATAATTCAATAAATTCCCCAAAGAAAATTCTTTATAAGCGTTGCCATTATTCTACATTTTGGAAAGAGTAAATATAGATCAAATAATATTGGAAGAAACAGAGGATAATGAAGCTCAGGTGCAGACTGATGATACATAATCAAATAGCATTTAATTAAGTACAACGTTACAAGGCAAAAGGGAGAGAGGTACTGACAAGAGCAATGGAGAGCCCAGTATTGTTGTGCGATAGCATGATCCTTTGAGCAACGAGATTCATCTGAAATTAGTTTTCATACAAGAGAGAAGGTAAGGCACATACAAAAATTTAGGAGTTCAAATTTTGAATTGATATCATAGACAGTACCTGGCACTGGGCTCTCAGCAGTTCTAATAGGGGTTTGGCCACTGGAGTAGGGGTAAAGTGTGGTACAGTTGGGCCTGTGTTTTCTGTGGCTGCTGATCTATTTGATTTAACAGGTATCACTACCTTCTCCAAATACCTAGTTTGTACTCCTTGAGGATCTGCACTCACCCTCTTCCTTTTGGACATCTATTACGAAAGAACAACATTTGACTGGAAAAACATAGTGTGACGACACATGGAATAGGTACAAAAAATGGATAGGTATGGCATATACTCATATATGATGTTTAAACTAAGCAGATGGTGTAACAAAGTAGAAGTAATGCAAGAGGTCAGATGCAAAATATGTGCGACCAATACAACTTTGCAAAGTTAGAGCAAGCACCTTGATGGGTGAATAAGATAGGCCATCCTCCACCATGCCAAGTTTGTTAGCCAGTGGATTGTTCTGCCATATTCCACTCGTGTGCCCATTCTCATATTCATTCTGATAATGTTCAATATCTGACATTCATGAAAACATAAAAACAAGTGATATTTTCTTTGTAAGGCAGAAGTGATTCTAATCCAATACTGCCTCCCTTTAAACCCCTTTCTGCTATCTCTGCAATTCTTTTAAGAGATGCCATGCATGCTATAATTTGGTGTGTCCATTAATATAATGTGGCCTACTACTCAAAATCTAAGAGCTCCAGAAGTGATGACACTTCGCAGATGACAGCTTCAACATATAGTAAAGAAGAAGAAGTCGACCTGACCTGATAGATTCAAAATATACTAAGGGAGAACAACTCGACCTGACCAGTCGACCGCAAGAGAAGAGGATCGTCTTAAAGAAGAGCAGAAGAGCAAGCAGATTGAAGATATTACAAGTCTTTCAATACAATGTCGGTTGGCCACCCATGATGAACCAGAGCGCACAGAGAAATACTATTCTTTCTGGTCTCTCCATATGTGGCTCACATGCATTTCGAAACTAAAGTAGGAAGATTTAGCTAACAAATTAAACATCTCTCAGTTTTACTAATATCAGCAATAATATCGGATATGAATTTGTACAATTAAGCTTGTTTAGCTCGATGGGTGGATCAGTGCTATTACGACACGAACCACGTAGGCTGATTGTGGTCATCATAAAATGGGGAAACCATAAGCATGATGAGTACAGTGTTGATCGTGGTAGTGGGATGGCAGATCTGAAGCTACAAACCGCGCAAAGGGTAGTTAGCAACCGATGTTTGCTTTGAAATAACAACTAAGATTTGGTATGGACAAGAAAGTACGGTCAACAAGTGACAAAGAAATGCAATTATGATGTCTCTCTATATGTCGCGACATGCATTTGGAAACTCAAGTGGGACATTTAGCTAACCAATTAAATGTGTCGATTAACTAATATCAGTATCATATCACAATCATATTTGAACAACTAAGCTTTTGATTTCTGAGTGTTGTGTTGTTTAGCTTGAAGGGTGGAGTAATGCTAGTATGGTATAAAGCACCTACGCAGATCATAGTAGAGTAGATAAAAGGGGAAAACCCTAAGCATCAAGAGAAAAATCAGGAAAGTGCAACTAGCTGGACCAGTGGGTGGGGCACATGCTTTTCCAAACGAATATAGGAACATTAGGTGACCAATTAAACATTCTCTGTTTTAGTGATATGGGCATCATATTAGATTCGTATTTCAACACGTAAGCTTTGGGTTTGAGGTCTTGAGGAGCAGTGCTAGCACGACACAAAGCACCTACAATGATGGTAATGAATATAAAGGGGGGAACCATAAGCTTTACGAGTATAGTGCCCATGCCATGGTGGATCTGACAGTGCAAACCGGATAAAGCTACTTCTAACCAATGTTTGCTTTCAACTAGCCACTACGATTTGGTACAGACAAGAAAAAAGTACAGTAAACAAATTACGATCTATTTTCTGGGTGAGATCAATAACTTAAACACATATGGAAGAGTACCACCTCTCTTGCGACACCGTGTAGGCCTATGCCGATACGTTGAGGGTGCTGTGGGTGCATTGGCTGTTGGCGGCGGGGAAGAAGACTTTACACGGCAGACGGCCGGGTCGGGGGATAAATCCTGTTACCGTGGACGAGGCGTTTGTTGGAGCGGCAATGGCAAGGTGGACAATGGCGCCGATGAAGCGAGAGGAGGTGATGAAAGGATCCTGGTCCAACGCCGTGGATGAGAGATGTCCATCTCTTGTAGTGGACGACGGGGTAGGGGTAGCGGCTCCGGCAAGGTGGAGGATGGGGTGGCGGACGGAGGAGGCTGGCCGCAGTGCGGAGCTTGTCGTGCTGCCGACGGTGTATGCATGGGGAAATGGAGGGGAGAGGGGATCTCAAACTTTAGGACACGCTTCTCTAAAATGTGGGAAAGTTATGAACTTATCCCCCATTTAAAATTTCAGACACCGCGTCGGTTGGGGATAGGACAGTAATCTCGCATCTCCCAAATATTTGCCGGTAACTATTTCAGGCGAGGAGAGGGTGTTTTGCTGCCCACGATCTATGAACAGGGCTGATAGGTTGGGCGGTTGTGTCACATCTGAGGGAAGTTACACATCTGCCCCTATTTAAAATATTAGCCTACATCGATTTCAGACGAGGAGAGTTTGTTTTGCCGCCCACCGTGTATGAATGGGGAAATGGAGGAAGAGACACATGTCTTTTGGACGAGCTTGAATCAAATGTGTTTTTCTACCCACGTTTGGCGCCCACCGTGTCTGAATGGGCTCAGAGGCCACCGTGTCATGTCTGCTTGAAGTTACTAGTCTACCCCTATCGACAACAGTGTAAATCCGGTCGATAAGGATGTCAAGTGGCAGGGGTAGACTGTAATTTCCATCTCGCAAACACTTGCTTCGGGCAGCCAACAAATTATAGTGGGTGTTTAGCCGCTTCGTTCAAAACTTGGGAGAATTAGCATTCACGTTTGCCCTGGGCCCTGACAAACTAAATTCAAATCCAATTTGTATTCGATTACGAATATCCAGAGATAATTCTACATTTTGTTATTTATTTCTTCAAAACCACAACAAAGATTTATTCCACCTTTATATATGATTATGATGTAGAAATGCAGTGATCTTCGAATTCAGTAGGTTGGATACACTCTGAGTCAAACGGTTATTTCATCCAATACAATATGCTCTCACAAAAAACAGTTCACCTTATGTCAATCATACAAGTACTGAGGATTACCTCGCCTAAAAAATTCGGATCATTACGACACATGGACACCATAGGGGGTCTTGCAACATAATCCATTCAGAGACATGACACAACATGCAAGTACAATAATCTAATGACAATATCAACTGGTATCTAAATAAGAACCGGGACTACCCTGGGCTTCAGATAGCAGAAACAGCAGGACCTCCTTCGACTTCAAATGCAACATTCTTACTTCCTCCAATTCTTGGGTTGCTTGCATAATGTGTGCCACTAATTCTGTAATTTCTAGCCTCAAGATAAAGATTACCTCATTCATGGCAGCCACACCATCTCTTTCTGCCTCGAGTAGAGCCTCAAGCACTATAATATCTGTGCTCAGACTGCTCTCCGACGGTGTTGCCTTTGAACTGCTACTATCTGGTAACATGGATGGCGCACTGCTTCCACAAATAGATTCTAGGGTTATACATTGTGTCCTAGTGTGAATGGTATCCTGAAAGGTTTTCGCCAGACATAAATAAGAGATAGTTATCGTACGATCCAGGCAGTAAGCTTACATGGTAAACGACAGACGGATTATTGCCGAGCATGGCAAGCTATATTTAAATGGTTCGAAGCAGCATCAGCCGAAAAGAAATTAAAATGGTAAGATGAAACAAGGGATGTAAGAGGCACATAAACGACATCCGCCAGTCCCATCTAGTTAGTTTTTGCTAGCTCCCTAGTTCATTTTCCTCAAAAAACAAAAATTCTTTTGAACTATCATACCACTAGTGGACTTTAATCGGGATTAAACGGGACCCAGTTGACATCCCTAGTTGAAAGGGAGTGTATCACCGCTATATTTGAGTTGCCAAGGCATCTAAGCAGTTGAAATAATCTGAGAAAGCACTTAATAGTGTGGCATCATATAAACTACGAAGACAGTCTTGTGATGAAGTTGAGAGGAAAAGTTAAGGACTCAAATGAAATAGGCATGCATTTCTTTATGATACTACAGTAGGCACTGCTGACATATTGGCCAACTCAAGTATAGTGTAACAACAAACAAGCATTCGAATCAAGCAACACAGCAAAGCAGACAACTGAACTATTTGTAATTCGGTAGGATTACAGGTTGAGGGCACAAGCCAAGAAAGCAGCCCACTCGCATTACATTTCACATGTACTAAAACACACTGGCTTACCATATGTTGCTGTGAAGCCTCGCTGCTGTTGCAATGTTCTTTGAAGATATCATCAGCATCCCGTGGTTGCAAATCTAGTTGTTGTAGTTTATTCTGCACGCTCTATTTAGGTAAAATTAATTTTAATCGCATGCACTGGTCCGAATTGATCATCTATGGTTCATCTAAACTAATGAAAGAAGGGTGTGTGCATACACGACAATATATCTGCTTCCCTCTATTTTTATGCTTGTTCGAGGTGCCGACCCCAAAAGAACAAATATTTTGTTTGATGAGGTTGGCAGCTCCATAATTAATAGAAGCATCAAATTAGTCATGCAACTTGGGAAGATCAAGAATACACAAACAAGTAATGAACAGAGGCTCAGAGCAGTGATGTAATAGCTAGCATGAGAAAATGTAGGGTAAAACAAACAAAAAGCAGCGGAACCACATGCTAGTTTGCTGATGTGTAATTAAGCATAGAAAACATTAACATTAAGCAGTCTGATGGAACCAACAGGTGGCATCAGAACAACACCATTATCATAAATATAGCATTCAAGAAGTAAAATAGTAGGCAGTGATATCTAGGAAGAACAGTAATACAGTACTTAGGAAAAAACTAAAGCATATTAACTATATGTGCACTTGTATGTAATTTAGCACAAGTAACATGTTCACTGCCAGAAGTATGGCCCTACAGGTGCAAGCAGAATAATGCGTCTCATGAAAAACTGAATTATGCCCTGAAGAAATTCAAAGGTTCGGTGCGTATGCTAGGAAAGTGAACGTAGGCGCCGTCCGTTGGATAATAGTACCTGATTCTCAGCCGCGTATGGGTATCGTTGTCATACTTGATAGCTAAGGATCGTTGATTGTGCTTGTATTGCGGTTGAGTTTGGGCCGGCTGTCGCCGTCAGTGAAGCGGCTTCGATGCTACGGTTGTGGCGCCTGTCGACATACAAGAAAGCTCATATGTGGTAAGTGAACAGTTGCACGATAAAGAGAAAAACCGAAGGAGTAGAAATCGAAATAACCTGATGAGGCTGCAGCGTCGGTGAAGTAGGGCGGGTGGAGTTGAATATGGCGTCTGTGGAGCAGGTCCGGTGTAGTGGACGAAGGCTTCGGCGGGCGTGTTGTACAGTGCTTTCGGTGAGGCGGATCTATTGCGGCAGACGAGGGCTTGTATGAAGGGCTAGCGAAGGGGCGGACGAGGGAGTCAGTGAAGGGCCTACACTGTGGTGGACGAGGGCGCCGGTTAAGCAGATCCGGTGTGGTGGACCATGATGGCGGTCAAGGAGATCTGGAGCGGTGGACAAGCCAGTCGCTGAAGCGGCTCCGGTGAAGTGGTGAGTTGGCAGTTGGGGGTTCCAAGGTGCGGAAGGTAGATCCGGCGGGGTGTGAGGTCCACCGCTACGAGGGAGGACTAGATTCGGTGGCTTGCCGTGGTTGGGGGGGGGGGGTCAGGGAGGGGAAGGGGAGGGGCTTAGGGGAAGAATGTTGGGGGCAAAGAGGGGGAAACAATGGAGTTACCAAAGCAGCCCTTTTCTGTTGATGTGGCAGGGGCAAAACAGGAATATCACATGGCTAAACTTTCGGGCGCGTGCTATTTCGATGTGAGCGGGAAGTTTGAAAGCTTTTGGAGCCTAAAATTATAAGTGTTCTGCTCTTGTACGGTCGACTATGATATCATGGCCGACAAATTTTTTATTTTGCACAGAAAAAAGTGCAAGTTTTGAAAATCAATGTCTCCAACTTGAAACTTAGATTGTCCATTCAATTCAAATATGGATCATTGAGCTACTACAAGCAATACCATCATACGGTCCAATTCAAATGAAATTCCAAATGTGTTTATCCTAAATATGATGACAAAAGCAAAAATGTGTATGTGTATGAATAAAGTGGAGGATTATAAAGTTTGAACATGCTTGTATGTGTATATCTCTAGGTTTGATATATGAATTTGAAATCACGAAATCCTGGCTTAGAAAGTGTACCTCCGTTTAAATGAATTACAAAAGCTAATGATGGAGTCGAATTCCAAAATTCCAATCTTAGGTTTGTAATTCTGGTACATCAAGGTATATAACGCATGTTCAAAAGTATCGTTATCTCCTAGTCCGAACTGTGAAATAAATTGATCAACCATGAGTGCACAATATCTCAATTACACTAAAGTCCCTCAAATATAGACACCTCACTCTTTATCTGAAGCCACCCCCCACACACACATAGAGAAGTCGTTCTCTCCCCCAAACACCAACACACGAGCACATTAACACCCCTCTCTCTTCAAAAGTCCAGACCCCAATATAGGTCTCTATCACTTGTATCTCGGGCATGCACACATCTCTTCCCTCACTCTCTAGGTCTCCCGCTATCTCTCATTCCCAAGCAGACACACTATGTAGAGTGTATATTTCCCATACACACAAAACGTCGCCCCCAAACGTCTATCTCCCTAGTTATGTGGTTCTCGTGCACTCACCTCACACACCACCCCCACTACAAACAAGAACACTTTTGTCTCCTTGTGCACCACTCTCCTCTTTCTAACTCTCCCACATGCAGACCCGCCCCAGCTCCTTCCATGTATACATATATGTCGTGACTCTTTCCATAGCTCCCTAATGTATCATCGTTCTCGATTTCGCACATTGTTCTCTACACCATCTATTCTAGATCTCTCATGAAGTCCCTATCACACACACGATGACTCGCTTCCCTTGCGTCTCTGTACATAGGCCGATTTTGAACAACATCGACATTGTCTCCCTATCTATACGCCATTTATGGAAACAAATGACCCCTCTCGCCCTTTCTCTATTTCTCTCTCCGTCGCTAGCTCTCTCTCTCTCTCGCTCGCTCTCACACCCCTCTCCCACACACACACTCGATGTCTCTTCCAAATAGTTTGCCCCCCTGCCCGCACCCATGCTATCCCGCTACTACACATGTCTCACCATTCCCCCTTCCCTTATACTAGGTTTACATGATTAGTGGTCTCTCTACTCCACATACACACAGTCCCTCTCACACACGAACGCGTGCACAAACACACACACACACACACAAACACCCATTTATCTGGATCCTCATCTCTCCCCATGTCCGCATGTGTATCTCACACACTCACTCTCTAATTATGTATATGTGTCTCCATGTTACACAACACAAAGCCCCATGTATGTCTCTCTCTATCCTCCACACACATAAACACAAAGAATCTGTTATCATTGCCTCATTCTCTAACATATCACACACGCACACTGTCTCTCTCTCTTGCAAACACTCCCAACAAGGGTTTCCCCGTGAATAACTTACTGTCTATTCATCAACAGTCGTGGCAGTATGGCGAACAAGAGACGTGAAAAATAATAAATCTACACGTGCTTAGACCACCTAGTATGACTACTAGGACTAGAGCAAGCCAAAAAGCATGCCGCCATCACCCCCCTCCTTATCGGCGACGGGAAAATCTTTGTTTTACATAGTCGAGAAGTCATTGTGCTAAGGCCCCACATGTCGAGGCGTTGAATAGAATGTAGATGCTAGTTTACGGAAGCAAGTATCAGTAATACGTTTCTATCTCCATACTTATATTTCTTCTCTTATAAAAAACCGAGTTGGTGATGATGGTACGTGTGCCATCTTGCAATATAGACCATTCGATCTATATCTGACGGATGGAAATTAAACTAAAAGATACCCACGCCCCTCTCCACATTTGCATACAAGGCCTTCCCTCGTTCATCCTTATCTCCAACAAACCTCATTGTTGAGCAATTAAGAAAGGAAGCCTCTGGAACAAACTGGCCTGGTGGCCGTTGCCGGCGTTGTCAATCCCCATGCCTCCGCTCAGTCCGACCACCAATCACCACCACACCCCACTCCTCTTCACCTTATCTCATATTTCTCGAGATATCGTTAGATTTTACACATGGAATTACTCCCGCAAGGGTCAATCACAACAAGTGTTTTATAAAAAAAATGCACCTTGATGTTCCGTGCAATGCATGGATCTTGCTAGTACTTACCATCCGTCGTTTCTGACCATTAGATCTACATCTAATGACTGTGAGGTAAGTTGTTGCCTTTTCTCACCAACATCCCACTTGTCTACCAGTTTGCAGAAAAACCCATAATTAGTATCTTAAAACCAACCACATCTCTCCCTGACCTCACCAAAACAGCCCAAGGAATATATTCTAATTGAAACATAATATATCTCTAGTGACATTTGTATATCAAATTTAGAGTGTTTTGTATCATGTTTGTGAATAAGTATTATTCTAATTATGATTTGTTGCAACGCACATGAATATTGCTAGTATTTCCAACCATGCATTTTTTTCCTAGTATTCCATAGTTTCGAGTTCTCCATCAAGATATTAGTCACCCATGGTTGATATTTACTTTCAATTATGTACACATATGCACTATGTAACTAGCCTTGCTTATTGGCTTCCAAAGCTTAACTTCCACTCCTACTTACAATATGTAGAGTATTTAACAAAAAACTACCACTTTCAACCAGCCCTAGGAAGAATCTATTGTACAGAAAATAGCAAAAACATACCCAAAATTTCTTAAGCCATGCCAAAAACTACTACCTAGTACTCCTACCGATTAGGTTCGTTTAAACCCATTTATGACAGGGTTGGCCCACACGTCCGTGCTGACAAGGCAGCTTAAACCAACACATTTTGTTTGACCGTTGACACGAGGGACCCACATCTGACCTTCTATCCTGTTATTCCCCCTCAAATCATTATTTTTCCTGAACATTACTTCAAACAGTATTGATGCGTGTTCGTCGGTGGCGCAGGTGATGAGCGAGTTGGCCGCCACTCCGCCGGACGCCGCGCTGGCCTCCACACGGGTTGGCAGGCTGGCCCGAGCATGACTCACGAGCGAGCAAGTCGCCGCGCTGGCCTTAGCTCGAGCCAGATGGCTGGCTTTAGCGCGGCGGCGCAAGCAAGCCGCCGCGCTGCCGTGCCAATCTAGCTAGCAAACCTTGCAGACAAGCAGCTAGACGGAGCTATCTTGGCTAGCTAGCGGCCGTGAGCGCCGGACGGAGCTGGCATCCAGACTTCCACAAAATGGGCTCCGCACCGCCGGTGGTTTTGACCTCGCCTTCTACCGGCGGCGGTAGCTGTGTCCCATGGCCGAGGATGACTCGGTGGATGGGCCGGAGGTAGGAGGTCACTCGGGGATTTTTGTGCAGACTGACATGTAGGTCCCACAAGTCATAATGCCCGGTCGAATAGAAGGCGTTGACTTAATGGGCGACATGGGCCCTGTAATAGGTTAGAGTTAGATTCTAACCCTGAACTAACTCTAACCAAAGTGGTGTTTGGATGGCAGGGTTAGATTGACAACAAATGTATCCAAAGAGGGCCATGGGTTGAAACGTGCCTATAACGGTACTTTGTAGAGTAGTCGTTTCTTGGTAGGGCTGGTTGGTAAGAGCATGTACAATGGTTGATAATGTAGTCTTATCTTAAGTCTGCCACGTATGCAAGTGGTAGTAGTTTCTTGGCATTTTAGTGGTTTCTTGCATTATTAGGGGTTTCTTCTAAGGAACAATGTACGTACTACTAGCGACAAAAGGCGATTCTAGGTTGTGTTGTACTCCAACGAGTACTACTAGTGGCCGCGGGAGTGTATACCTCGTTTTGTGGGTTCGATCCCGGCCGAACGCACGGCGACCTTTTTTTTAAATAGTAACTTTGCTGCGAGCCAATATTTTACATGGGTAGTTTGAGTTTTGAAGTCAAACGGACGTGGGGCACCACAATCTGGGTGCACTGGATAGCCTAGCCCCGTGAACGGGTTTTCCTTCCCAGCATCCCGTGGCTCGCATGCTCGCCCTAGCCACACCTTGCTTGTAGCTTCCTCATCAGCTAGTAGCATATTTAAACTAACGCCTCCCAATTAAGCCCGAGGAGCCGGAAAAGCCTGGCGGGGCATGGGGAACTGTGCAATATGGCTCTATACGTAAAGTGCTCTACTACTACTCTGTAGCTTGTGGCATTGCACGCATGGACTTCACTCCATTATCGGCTCTACTATAAAAGAAATTCCTCTTGACGTGTTTTTTTAAATGGAGGCAAAAGCTTTGCTTCATCTCATTCATAAAGAAGGAACTACTAACAAAGTTCGACGAGATCCATTACACCTCCACAAATGGAAGCGAAAAGCCTAGTCTCACTGTATCAAATAACTCAAATGTTCTGCTCCCGCAGTAACCGTCGCTGATAAACAAGCTGCTAGTGTGTGCGTGAGAGGAGCGGCTGAGTAGGACAACTACGTGAGAGGAGCGGCTGAATAGAGCACCAAGAGTACCCACTAGAACACTACGCAGGTGTACTTTCCCTGCATTGATAGTACAGCGATGGTTCTATAGAACAGTAGTACCCTCCACTTCCAACTGTAGCTCCTTGGCCCTGAGATTCAAGAGTTCAAAACTGGTGCACTATACTAGACTAGACTAGAAGTACAGTACATCGCACTACTAGTTGAGAAAAAGTAGTACTAGTACTGCTACAGTACGAGTATGTACTCCTCCGTCACATAATGTAAGACATTTTTTGACACTAGTTGGCATGTACAAAAAATAGCAAAAACATACCCAAAATTTCTTAATCCACGCAAAAAACTACTACCTAGTGCCAAAAATTTCTTCTAGTGCTATTATTTACAGTATAATGCAATCCCCATAACGTTCCATAATGCTAATACTAGTAGTAAATAGTAGCCTCACCCCTTCGCTAAGGAACGATCTATAGTTGGAAGGGACGAGGCCTTGCGGTTACTACGCTCTTATCTCCTCCTCGCCAGTGCCCCTCCCCCCGAAGAGAAGGTAGTTCTTCGTTGCTCCCATGGATTCGCCAGGCGGTTCTCCTCCTCGTCAGGGCTGGGAGACCTTGGACGACGATCCTCTGGGAGAAATCGCACGCCACTCCGACGTCCTCATCGCCGCAAGACTCTGCTTCCCGCACCAACTTTTTCAAGACGGTGCTTAAACAGGCTTGGGAAAAGGCCATGCTTGTTGGTCTTCCATGCGTCCTCGAGGAGAAGGTTCTTCTATGGGACAATCCTTCGAACAGTCCACCGCTCCCTGGCCATGGTTGCACGTTGACTCCACTAGAGTTGCCGACATTGAGAGGTTGTCGGATTTTGTCCGATGAGCAGGTCAGTAATGGAGTTTGATCATTTAGTACTTAGTTATTCCATTTCCATTCCATAATTTCTCCGCTGCCCACCGTCTTATATATAGGTCTGGGTAGGTGCCAACGCAGATTGGCTTGCATATCTCCGGCCGGATACCACCATCATTTTGCACAACATCCACAGCAGTGCGGCCGTTCTGGTAGACCCCTTCTCCACCATTGGGATCGGCCTTCCGGACTGGCTGGGATGATGCCTACATGAGATTGAAGAAGATAGCAATTGCGGACCCGCCGACAAAGCGCCGTGGCTACGACGATTACTATCTCATCGCGGTGTTCGACATAAGGATTGCCATCAATGCAAGAGGCAGTAACGGTAGAGCCTGGTGATGAAGTCATGTACCTGGGGTAGGGTCATGGACCTGTCCAAGGTACCCTCCCCCAGGACATATTTAGAAGAAGCCGTCTTCCAGTCGACCTAGAGGGACTCCACTCGACGGACTAGAAGACACTCGACGAACATGAAGACACTCGACCATGGAGACTCACTCGACCACCAGGAGTTCAAGATCTACTCTGTATACAAACGGTCTGTAATTAAGTAGTCTTTATGGTCATGATGACACTTTATGTAAGGCGTTACCAGTAACGCCTGGCCTTAATGTACTTTAAACCCTCCGCTACGTGGACTGGCTGGGGTCTTGGCATCTTCTATATAAGACACCCCTCCACTGGCAGAAGGGTTCGCACCCCTGTAACTCTCACACATATAATCCAGTCGACCACCTCCGGGCACCAAGACGTAGGGCTGTTACTTCCTCCGAGAAGGGCCTGAACTCGTAAAACTCTTGTGTGCACAACTACTCCATAGCTAGGATCTTGCCTCTCCTTAGTACCCCCCTACACTACTGTCAGACTTAGAACCACGACAGTTGGCGCCCACCTTGGGGCAGGTGTCTTAGCGACTTATTGGAGAAGTTGCAATTTTTCCGATTCCCATCATCATGGTTTCACGCGGAGTTTTGGTTGAGGGCCGCGAGGTCCGTCTCGGCGTGCTCACGTTCGTCGCCGACGACTCTACCTGGCTGCAGGAGGCTTCGCTCGACATTGACGCGCTCCCAGTCCACGGAGCTACGCACTTTCGAGCGTGCGTCCGCGGTGTCCTTCTGCGGCAATCGTCGACCCAGTATCGGTCAGTTTTTGTATCATCCTCCCTCCCAGCTTCCCGCCGGCGTAAGCGCTCCGGTCGGTCGAGGCTTCGGCGGTGGGTGAGACATGCGGTGGCTCGCCAGTCGACCACCGCCCAAGTCGCGGCAATCGAGCCCGACAAATCTCTCTATGGCCTGTTCGACCTGTCGACTGGCTCCACAGAGACTGCATCCGAGTGCGACAGCAGTGATCCAGCGGTGGAGATCTTGATGGTCGACGGACCGCATGTTCCCCCCGGCTTTCCCGGTGCCGAGGGAGGCAACGGCGGAGGCGATCCGTCGCACGTCTATGAGGAATACCTCCCCGAGCCCCTCAATTCGCAGCAGAGGGAAGAGCTTCACCGCCGGAACGTGGATGCGCTTCACACTCTGATCGTTGGAGAAACCCCTAAGGCTCGCGCCTTGGAGGATGCGTGCTTGACCAAGCTGGCTGAGCGCACTCGACTGGAGAACCTTCAGCGGGCACTCGATGAGCGCGCGCGGCAACGGATTCCAGACTCCAGTCGACGCCAGCTCTTTCCACCTCCGACTCAGGTATATCAAACTCCGATTCAGAATTTAGCAGCTGCAGCCCGTATAGCAGAATCGATTCAGCCTTCCTAGTCAGAGGCTGGCAGAGGCTTGATGCAGATCAGAGATTTGCTCCAGGCAGTAGGAGATCAGAATTCAGCTGTATCGGAGTCGCGGAACAGGATTCACAGCAGATTCGTGGCAGCGAATACGGTCCAGTCGGCTCATAGCCCCAGATCGCCCCCGAGGCATGAAGAGCGTGGTGACCGGCATGATCAGTACAGGAACTATGAGCAGTATGATCACCGATTCGATCGCAACGATCGACGTCGAGTGCCCACTCCTCCCCCAAGGGGTGGATCTTATGTGCCTCGACAGCAGGATGATAGACGCCAGCATAGTGGCGGACAAAGGATCTTGGTCGACCCCAGAGAACCAGGCTTTGAGGCGAGATCCATCATCGTTCAAGGTCTAGTCAACCGGAACAGAGCTCACAGAGAGGGCAATAACATAGATGTACCCATCAGCAGCCGAGTGCATGTCTCCGGACCAGAGTACTTCAACAAAGCCATCTGAGCCGCAGTGATTCCTCCCAACTTCAGGTTGGCGACTGGAGTCAGCAAGTTCAACGGTGAGTCTAAGCCCAATACTTGGCTTGAGGACTACCGAGTGGCTGTTCAGATCGGCGGCGGAAATGGCGAGGTGGCCATGAAGCACCTGCCTCTTATGTTGGAAGGGTCAGCCATAGCATGGCTGAATCAGTTGACGCCCAGCAGCATTTACACGTGGGAAGACCTTTCCCGAGTGTTTGTCAGAACATTCGAAGGAACATGCAAGCGACCAGCAGGACTGACGGAGCTGCAATCTTGTGTGCAGAAGTCGAATGAGACTTTGAGAGATTACATCCAGAGATGGATCACATTGCATCACACATTAGAGAATGTATCTGATCACCAGGCAGTCTGCGCCTTCAAGGAGGGCGTAAAGTACAGAGAGCTAAGCTTGAAATTCGGTCGAACCGGAGATATGTCTCTGAGTCGAATGATGGAAATAGCCACCAAATATGCCAATGGTGAAGAAGAGGATCGGCTCCGAAGCGGCAAGCATAAGTCAGTCGCCTAGGAAACCAGAGGAGGGAACTCCAGTCGGAAGCAAAAGCGGAAAGCCGAGCCAGCCGCTCCTGGAGAAACCTTAGCCGTGACTCAAGGAAAGTTCAAGTGAAAGCCCAAAGGACCTTGGAACCCCAAGAAAGTGAAGGATAAAGAGGGAAATGACGTGATGGATTTTCCGTGTCACATCCACACGAAGAAAGATGAAGAGGGTAATTTCATTTACCCGAAGCATACCACTCGACAGTGTCGACTTCTAATACAGCAGTTCCAGGGGAAACAACCTAAGGACAAGGAAAAGGAGTCAGACAAAGCTGAGGACAAGGGAGATAGTGACGAGGAATACCCTTAGGTCAATTCTACTCTGGTAATTTTTGCTGACATTGAGAGCAAAAGTCGACTGAAAGTTACAAACCGAGAAGTGAATATGGTTGCTCCAGCAACACCAAATTATCTGAAGTGGTCTCAGACAGCCATCACATTCGACAAGTCTGATCACCCGACGCACATAGCCACCCCTGGGAGGCAAGCTCTGGTGGTCGACCCAGTCGTTGAGGGCACTCGACTGACTGAAGTGTTGATGGATGGTGGCAGTAGTTTGAATATACTGTATGTTGAGACGCTGAAAGGGATGGGCATTCCGATGTCCAGACTCAGCACAAGCAACATGAGTTTCTATGGAGTCATTCCTGGCAAGAAGGCCACATCACTCGGCCAGATTGCTCTTGATGTGGTTTTTGGTGATTCCAAGAACTTCCGCAAAGAGAAGCTGACATTTGAGGTTGTAGATTTCCAGAGTGCCTACCATGCTATTTTGGGCAGGCCAGCTTATGCACGTTTCATGGTTCGACCATGTTACGTGTACCTCAAATTAAAGATGCCTGGCCCTAAAGGCGTGATCACTGTTACTGGTAATCATAAGAAGGCAGAAGAGTGCTTCCAGAAAGGCTCATAGATCGCCGATGCTCAGATGGTGGCAGAAGAGTGGCTGGAACACCAGAGGAACGCAGACCCGAGTGATTTGTTGCGAGCCAAAAAGCCTACCATGGAATCAGCGTTCAAGTCGTCCGGTGAGACAAAACCAGTTCACATCCACCCGACCGACCCCAACGCTGCTCCGACTCATATCTCCACAACACTCGACCCCAAATAGGAAGAAGTGCTCATCCAGTTCCTCCGTGATAACTGGGACATCTTTGCATGGAAACCTTCTGACATGCCGGGTGTACCCAAGGGGCTGGCTGAGCATCGTCTGCGAGTCGATTCAAAGGAAAAACCTGTCAAGGAACATCTACGACGGTTCGCCGTCCAGAAAAGGAAGGCTGTTGGCGAAGAGGTGGCTCGGTTCTTAGCAGCAGAGTTTATCCGAGAGATTTACCACTCTGAGTGGCTCACCAATGTTGTCATGGTCCCAAAAAGGACAACTCACTTCGCATGTGCATTGATTTTAAACATATCAATCGGGCCTGCCCGAAAGATCATTTTCCTCTTCCCCACATCGACCAAATAGTCGACTCGACTGCGGGATGTGAGCGACTGTCTTTCTTAGATGCTTATTCCGGGTACCATCAGATCCGTCTGTTTGGGCCCGATGAGATCAAAACAGCTTTCATCACCCCATTCGGGTGCTTCTGTTATGTCACCATGCCATTCGGCCTCAAGAATGCTGGAGCCACGTTCATGAGGATGATTCAAAAGTGTTTGCTCACTCAAATCAGTCGGAATGTGGAAGCGTACATGGATGACATTGTGGTCAAGTCACGAAAAGGTTTCGACCTACTGACTGACCTCGCTGAAACATTTTCCAACATCAGGAGGTATGATATCAAGCTTAACCCATCCAAGTGCACATTCGGAGTTCCTGGTGGGAAGTTACTCGGTTTTTTCATTTTCGAACGAGGAATCGATGCAAACCCAGAGAAAGTGGTCACTATACTCCAAATGAAACGACCTGTGCGTGTGCACGATGTTCAGAAGCTTACTGGTTGCTTGGCCGCTTTAAGTTGATTCATCTCTCGTCTCGGTGAGAAGGCATTGCCTCTTTACCAACTGATGAAGAAGTTAGACAAGTTCGAGTGGACTCCTGAAGCTGATGCAGCGTTTGCAGAGTTAAAAACCCTGCTTTCCACCCAGCCGGTGCTTGCTGCCCCGATCAGCAAAGAGCCTTTGGTGCTTTACATTGCAGCCACAGGACAAGTCGTTAGTATTGTACTTATGGTCGAGCGGGAAGAAGAAGGGAAAGCCTTCAAAGTTTAGCGCCCAGTATATTACATTTCTGAAGTCCAAACCCCATCAAAGCAAAGATACCCTCATTATAAGAAGCTTGTATATGGGATCTATATGACCACGAAGAAAGTTGCTCACTACTTCTCTGACCATACCATCACAGTCGTCAGCAACGCCCCCTTATCAGAGATTCTGCACAACAGAGATGCAACTGGCCGAGTGGCAAAATGGGCGATTGAACTTCTTCCCCTCGATATCAGATTTGAGGCAAAGAAAGCTATGAAGTCCCAAGCAATAGCAGATTTCCTCGCCGAGTGGACTAAACAGTAGTTATCGACTCAAGTTCACTCGGAGCACTGGACTATGTTCTTCGATGGCTCTAAAATGCTAAATGGTTCCGGTGCCGTGGTAGTGTTGGTTTCCCCCTGAGGAGATAAGCTCAGATATGTACTCCAGATTCACTTTGATTCCTCCAACAATGAAGCAGAATACGAAGCACTCTTGTATGGGTTGCGTATGGACATTTCACTCGGTGTCCGTCGCCTCATGGTCTACGGTGACTCGGATTTAGTGGTCAACCAAGTGATGAAGGAGTGGGACGTCAGAAGCCCAGCCATGTCTGGTTACTGCAATGCAGTCAGAAAGCTGGAAAAGAAATTTGAGGGATTAGAGCTCCATCACGTCCCCCGACTGAAAAATCAAGCAGCCGATGACTTGGTGAAGATAGGTTCCAAAAGAGAAGCCATCCCGAGTGGCGTGTTTTTGGAGCATGTTCACACGCCGTCTGTACAAGAAGATCCTTTCACTGAAGAAGCCCCGCAGCCAAAAAGCGCCACGGATCCGACTGAAATCGAGGTCCCAGCTGTGGTCGACTTAATCATGGAAGTTCTGGTTATTACTCTCGACTGGACAGTGCCCTATATCGCGTATATTCTAAGGAAAGAGCTCCCAGAGAATGAAGAAGAGGCTCGAGAGGTCGTCCGTCGATCCAAGGCCTTTACCGTCATGAGGGGATAGTTGTATAGAGAAAGCGCGACTGGAGTCAGCCAGAAATGCATAACACCAGAAGAGGGTCGAATGATTCTCAACGATATCCACTCGGGGACTTGTGGCCATCATGCGTCCTCTCAGACCATTGTGGCTAAAGCATACCGAGCGGGTTTTTACTGGCCCAGAGCAAATGAAATGGCGAAAGAGATTGTCGACAAGTGTGAAGCATGTCAGTTCTACTCCAACATGTCACATAAACCCTCCTCAGCCTTGAAGACCATCCCAATCGTCTGGCCTTTCGCTGTTTGGGGTTTAGATATGGTTGGACCGCTGAGAACTGGCAGGAGCGGCTTCACCCATGTACTGGTGGCAGTCGACAAGTTCACCAAGTGGATCGAGGCCAAGCCCATTAAAAATCTTGATGCTGGCACGGCCATCAGCTTCATCAGAGAATTAGTATTCAGATATGGAGTTCTGCATAGCATCATCACTGATAATGGGTCAAACTTCGACTCCGATCAATTCAAAGCTTTCTGCGCTTCCCAAGGCACACGAGTCGACTACACTTCAGTCGCCCACCCCCAGTCGAATGGACAAGCAGAAAGAGCAAACGGCCTAATTCTCAAAGGACTGAAACCCCGGTTGATGCGCGACCTCAAGCACGCAGCAGGCGCGTGGGTCGACGAACTCCCATCAGTTCTTTGGGGATTGAGGACTACTCCAAATCGGTCGACTGGGAGGACTCCATTCTTTCTGGTCTACGGATCTGAGGCGGTCCTGCCAAGTGACCTGCTTCACAATGCGCCGCAAGTCGAGCTCTACTCTGAAGCTGAAGCAGAACAAGCCCGGCAGGATGCAGTCGACCTTCTAGAATAAGAAAGAGAGATGGCCATGATCCAATCGACCATCTATCAGCAAGACTTGCGTCGATTCTATGCCAGAAATGTGAAGAGCCGAGCCTTCCAAGAAGGAGACTTGGTCCTCCGAGTGGACCAACAGAAGCCACACAAACTCGCCCCTACTAGGGAAGGCCCCTTCATTGTTACCAAAGTTATCCACAACGGAGCATACCATCTGTACATCATCGATCGCCAGATTGACGAGGCACGAGCTTGGAATGCGGATCTGCTCCGCCCCTTTTATACTTAAGTTTTCACTCGGATGAGTTGTAATAAAAGTACTTCTGTAGTTTATTTATCAAAGACAAGAGTTTTATTATTTTCACAGTGATTGTTGTTACTTTTGTCCACATAAAGCAGTCCCCCAGCGGGTGGCTTAGCTGCGAATCCGTTTCGCCTAAGTTTGTAAAAGAAAGTCCTCCCGAGTGGTAAGCCAGCCTTCCACTCGGAGGCTTAGCTGCGAATCCTTTTGGCCTAAGTTTAAACAAAATCCTACCGAGTGGTAAGCCAGCCTTCCACTCGGAGGCTTAGCTGCAGTCCAAGTACTTGCCTAAGTTTAAACAAAATTGTACCGAGTGGAGAGCAAACCTCCCACTCGGGGGCTTAGCTGCAGCCCAGTGCTCGCCTAAGTTTTTGAAAATCCTACCGAGTGGTAAGCCAGCCTTCCACTCGGGGGCTTAGCTGCAACCTAGTGTTCTCCTAAGTACAAAATACAACATGCGCTCCGCAAGGAGGACGAGGCGTAGGTCGACTCCTGCCCTCTCCTTCCGAGCTACGCCACACATACAACGTGCGCTCCGCAAGGAGGATGAGGCGCAGGCCAACTCCTGCCTTCTCCTTCCGAACTATGCCACAAATACAACATGTGCTCCGCAAGGAGGACGAGGCGCATGTCGACTCCTGCCTTCTCCTTCCGAGCTATGCCACAAATACAATGTGCGCTCCGCAAGAAGGACGAGGCGCATGTCGACTCCTGCCTTCTCCTTCCGAACTATGCCACAATAAAACATGCGCTCCGCAAGGAGGACGAGGCGCAGGTCAACTCCTGCCTTCTCCTTCCGAGCTATGCCACAAATACAATGTGCGCTCCGCAAGAAGGACGAGGCGCAGGTCGACTCCTGCCTTCTCCTTCCGAGCTACGCCACAAATACAACGTGCGCTCCGGAAGGAGGACGAGGCGCAGGTCGACTCCTGCCCTCTCCTTCCGAGCTACGCCACAAATACAACATGCACTCCACAAGGAGGACGAGGCGCAGGTCGACTCCTGCCTTCTCCTTCTGAGCTACTCCACAAATACAACATGCACTCCGCAAGGAGGATGAGGCGCAGGTCGACTCCTGCCTTCTCCTTCCGAGCTATGCCACAAATACAACATGAGCTCCGCAAGGAGGACAAGGCGCAGGTCGACTCCTGCCTTCTCCTTCCGAGCTACGCCACAAATACAACATGCGCTCCGCAAGAAGGACGAGGCGCAAGTTGACTCCTGCCTTCTCCTTCCGAGCTACGCCACAAATACAACTTGCGCTCTGCAAGGAGGATGAGGCGCAGGTCGACTCCTGCCTTCTCCTTCCGAGCTACGCCACAAATACAACGTGCGCTCAGCAAGGAGGATGAAGCGCAGGTCGACTGCTATCTTCTCCTTCGGAGGTACTCCATGGAAATCCTACCGAGTGAAGAGCAAACCTCCCACTCGGGGGCTTAGCTGCAGCCCAGTGCTTGCCTAAGTTTTTAAAATCCTACCGAGTGGTGAGCAAACCTCCCACTCGGGGGCTTAGCTGCAGCCCAGTGCTCGCCTAAGTTTCTGAAATCCTACCGAGTGGAGAGCAAACCTCCCACTCGGGGGCTTAGCTGCAGCCCAGTGCTCGCCTAAGTTTTTAAAATCCTACCGAGTGGTGAGCAAACCTCCCACTCGGGGGCTTAGCTGCAGCCCAGTGCTCGCCTAAGTTTCTGAAATCCTACTGAGTGGAGAGCAAACCTCCCACTCGGGGGCTTAGCTGCAGCCCAGTGCTCGCCTAAGTTCTTAAAATCCTACCGAGTGGTGAGCAAGCCTCCCACTCGGAGGCTCAGCTGCAGCCCAGTGCTCGCCTAAGCATGACGAGTACAAGTTGATTGCAATTTGTGCTTCGTACCGACCTGCAAAAAGAGTGTCACAAACACTAGTATGTATTCCAAGCAAAAGATGATGATCGTTCGAAGGCAGAAGCAAACATATTCAACGGCAAAGATAAGTTCAGATAACGTCTTACGGATCCAGAAGTGCTCAGGCACCAAGCCTGTTAAAGTTTGTCGGTTACAAAAACCACTCGGCATTCCGAGGAAAATTTAAAGCATCAAGCATACAAGTTTTTTTACCCCTCCCGAGGAGGGCTGGAAGGTGCAACGAACTCGTCCAGGTCGATTCCATCTGCGATCCGAGTGGCAGCAGCGATGAAGGTCTCCATGAAGGATCGAAAGTCATGCTTCTTGGTATTGGCCACCTTGAGAGCTGCCAGCTTGTCCTCTCGCGCATCCTTGCAGTGAACACGGACCAGAGATAGAGCAACGTCGGCACCGCACCTGGCAGAAGACTTCTTCCATTCTTGCACTCGACTTGGAACTTCGTTCAGTCGAGTCATCAGGGACTCAAGGTCATTCTGAAGTGCTTCTCCTAGCCAGAGCGCCGTGTCGATGCGTGACGTCGCAACCTTCAGCCTTGCAAGATAGTCAACAATGGCAGCAATGCGAGACTCGAGTCGGAGCACGTTCATGGCAGTCTCATCCTTCATAGGAGAGTTGATGGGATCCAGGCTCGTCTCCAGTCGACCAGTCTCCTCCTCAAAGTTCTGGCAGAACTCTGTAGACACAACCCCAAAGTTAAGGTAGCAGTTTGGTGGCGAGGCCAAAATTAAAAAAGCCTGTCAGATACAAAGGGTTACCTTCAAGCATGAGGAATAGCTTCTTGGCGAGTCCTCCCAGATAAGCCTCCAGATCATTCTTCTTTCCCACCAGTTCGCTAGCTTTGTCACTCAGGACCATCTTGTCATTCTTCAGTCAGAGTGACCTCCTGGTTGGCCACGTCGAGAGCAGCTTTCAGATGAGTGTTTTCTTCTTCAAGTTTGCTGATCGAAGCCAACCTTTCTTCTGCGAGCCTGGTCTTCTCGAAAGCTGCTTTCTGCGCCTCAGCAAGGTCAAGATCCTTCTTCTTCAGAGAATCCCTCAGTTTATCTGTAAAATCACAGTAAGATCAGACTCATGGATGGACAAGAAGCAAAGGCAGTTGTCAAGATTCTCACCAAACATACCTTTTGCCTCCTCCTTCGCCTTCATGAAGTTCTCCTGGACAAGCTTCAGATCAAGTTCAAGTTGGATATGCTTGTTCTCCAATTCAGTATAATGAGCTGCAAGCTCGCAAGATTTCTGCAAAAAACCAATTGATAGACGTCAAAGATAGGTCACTTCTGAGTGATTAAGAGAAAAATCATAGTATTTCTAAGACTATAGCTGAATCTAAACATTCATCTATAGTCTCGGGGACTACACCCAGTGGGTGCACTCAGCGTGCCCCCACTAGTTCTATCAGCTAGACTCAGAGTCAGTCAGTCGACCAAAAAAGAAAGAGAGAGTGTGTTCTTCAGACCATAGTCGACTGCCAGCAGTCGACCATAGTCTCGGGGACTACACCCAGTGGGTGCACTCAGCGTGCCCCCACCGGTTTATGATTCCATTCGACCAGATCGAGTGAAGACAGTAAAAAAAACTCAAGACATAAAGACTATGCTCCACTGCCAGCAGTTGACCATAGACTTGGGGACTACACCCAGTGGGTGCACTCAGCGTGCCCCCACCAATCCAGAATCTCAATCGACACACCCAGTGGAACACCCAGTGGGCGTACGACAGATACCAAGATTTTCAGAAAGAAAAGTTTTCAGATACCATATCCTAACAGAACAGGCAGTGACAGACCAACCTAAACATTGCTCTGAAGGGCTGAACTGGCGTAATAAGCTGCTTGGCTGGCGTCTCGGATCGCCTTCACTTGCTCCATCATAACCCCCGCCTGGCATATGGCTTCTTTTGCAGTGCTTGCTTGGTCTTCAGGGACATGGTGGGTAGAGAAAACTGAAGGCTGACCGACACTCGACGACGAAGGGAGAGCACTCGTCAGCGGCACCGCAAAGGATATAGTAGGCCGAGTGACGTTGTCACCCTCCGCAACCAACGTCTCAGGTGCTGATACGACTTGAGCTGCCTTGCCAGCAGACGCTCTCCCATTCCTCCTCTGCCTCAGTGGTTCCTTGTCTTCATCATCATCATCAGGAAGATCAATGATGATATTAGATGGAGCTGCAGAAAAGAGTCAAAGTTAAAAACGAAGATCCCACTGACTGAAAACGAAACTTCAAAGGTCATACCAGGGTTGGAAGGGACGGCATCCTCCATATCTTGATCTTCAGGTCTGGCCGAGGTATCAGAAGTAGCAGCACTGCAGTTTCAGAAATCAGTCGGTCAGCTAACGAATCGACCAAGAATAAATCCATGAGAAACAAGAGGACACAAGTTATGTTATTACCCAGAAATACTGGGAATCACCATATTCATCTTCGGTAAAGCCTTCGTCGGCTTCGATGGCACCACTCGAGATTGCTTCGGCGCTTTCTCAGTCGGCGCCGGAGAGGTCGTCTGAGGACGCTTGGTCGATTGCGCAACAGGCGCGGCCCCCTTGCCGCGCTCGACTATAGGGTCATGGGCAAGCTTGGACCTTCTTTCAGAACGGGAAGGCGCTACTTCCTCCTCCTCTTCCTCCTCCTCCTCCTCATCGGATCCAGCATCTTCATCACCCTCGTCACCATCCGATTCCCACTCCTCTTGACTTTCACCTCCACTTCCCTCCTCCTCCTCGGTCTGTGCTTGCGCCCCATTGGGCATCGAATACAACTCAGTGGTAGCCTGAAAGACAACAAACAAGACAAAAGTTGATCGACTGAGCCGCAGCAAAGCAGAATGGACAAAGCATGATTACAGTCAGAGATAAGTAGTCATACCTTGTCTGGTTCATAAGATTGGTCGAGTGGCGGGATCCTCCTGGCCCCATGAGGGTTGTCCTTGTTTCCTGTGATGGCCGTCATCCACCTCTCCAGTGTGACATCGTCGACCTCCTCTGGGTGGACCGGAGTGGTGTCTTCAGTACCAGAGTACAACCACATCGGGTGGCCTCAGTATTGGAGTGGTTGGATGCATCGTCGAAGGAAAACCTCCGGAAGATCCATGCCAGTCACACCGTCGCGAATGAGTTGGACTACACGCTCCATCAACATTTTAACCTGAGCCTTCTCCTCCGGAATTACTTTTAGAGAAGACGACTTGTTCACTCGACTCATGGAGAAGGGAGGGAGCCCAGTCGACTGCCCTGGCGTCGACCGGTCTTGGCAATAGAACCAGGTCGACTGCCACCCTCTAACTGACTCGGGAAGGGTCATAGCTGGAAAAGTACTCTTACTCCTCATCTGGACCCCAAGACCCCCACACATCTGGATTACTTGGGTTCTCTCATCATTCGGATTAGCCTTTTTTACCGTCTGAGAGCGACAAGTGAATATGTGTTTGAAAAGGCCCCAGTGCGGCCGACAACCCAAGAAGTTTTCGCACAAAGACACGAAAGTGGCGAGATAGGCAATGGAATTAGGTGTGAAGTGGTGGAGCTGAGCCCCGAAGAAGTTCAGGAACCCCCGAAAGAAAAGATGCGGCGGCAGAGAAAACCCACGATCAACATGAGTCGCCAGGAGGACACACTCACCCTCCTGAGGCTGCGGCTGCCACTCCGCCCCCGGAAGCCTCGCTGCCGCGTGCTCGATCAGCCCTTCGTTGGCCAGGTCGTCGAGATCCTTCTGGGTGATGGTCGAGCGGATCCAATCCCCCTAGATCCAACCTTGCGGCAGGCGAGACCGCGACGAGGATCCGACCCGACTGGTCGCTCTCCCCTTCGCCTTCACCGTCGCCTTCTTCGCTCGCTCCAAAGCCGCCGTCTTCTCTTTCACCATTGTCGCCGACGAGGCTAGAACGGAGCAACGGCGCTGAATAGATGGCAAGCACAGCGGATGAATCTGAAGACGGGGGAGGGGAAAATGAGGGAGCATTGTTCAAAAACCTCCGCCTGGTTCCTTATATGGAGTCGCTTCCGAGTGGCTGACTGGTAGGCCCAGGCAATCCTGTCAAATCCCGAAACAGTCGCGGGAGCGATACGTGGCGAAAAAGGCGGCATGGGAATCGAGGCGTCTCTGCCTTATCCCATCCGAGTCCCACGGCCTTCTCCGCTTCGCGCGCTTCCCGAAATTCGGATCCCACTAAATCCGCTAACCGCAGGGCAACTTGTCAGACGGAAGATCTCCTGCGATCCGTCGCTCGGAAATCTCCCAGTCTATAAAGTTCAGTCGACAGATATAAAGAACGGATCAAGGCGACTGAAAGAAAGGTTGACACCCTCACTTAAAAGCCATTGGTCTAGAGTAAGACACATTTACAACACCAGAGAACAGGTCGGAAAGATTATCAACTCCTTCCTCACTCGAACCTTGATCCATTCGGGGGCTAATGATGAAGTCATGTACCTGGGGTAGGGTCATGGACCTGTCCAAGGTACCCTCCCCCAGGACATCTTTAGAAGAAGCCGTCTTCCAGTCGACCTAGAGGGACTCCAGTCGACGGACTAGAAGACACTCGACGAACATGAAGACACTCGACCATGGAGACTCACTCGACCACCAGGAGTTCAAGATCTACTCTGTATCCAAACGGTCTGTAATTAAGTATTCTTTATGGTCATGATGACACTTTATGTAAGGTGTTACCATTAACGCCTGGCCTTAATGTACTTTAAACCCTCCGCTACGTGGGCTGGCTGGGGTCTTCGCATCTTCTATATAAGCCACCCCCTCCACTGGCAGAAGGGTTCGCACCCCTGTAACTCTCACACATATAATCCAGTCGACCGCCTCCGGGCACAAAGAAATAGGGCTGTTACTTCCTCCGAGAAGGGCCTGAAGTCGTAAAACTCTTGTGTGCACAACTACTCCATAGCTAGGATCTTGCCTCTCCTTAGTACCCCCCTACACTACTGTCAGACTTAGAACCACGACAGCTGGCGCATGTTGGCGGCGGCAGATTTCTACCCCTACACGTTTGAAGACGCCATGCGCCATCTAGGCTGCTTCTTCGCGGTGACAAGCCAGGGGACTTGTTTCATCTGGTTGCCATCCTACGGTACGGGAGATTACAAACGGAATGCACAAACCATCATTTGCATCCCTAAGGGTACTCCATTATTTTGCAGGGACCGGTCATCCCCCGATCAAAATAAGATCGCCGATCCTGGATGTGCATTTGCATCAGCGATTCGGTCTAACCTGGAACCTTGTAGCTTACTTTGGCATATTGGTATCAACTATCTTAGCAGTTGTTACCCATGGTACCACAGATGTGCAACATGGTCACACAATCTACCACGATCGGACCATCACCATCTACCCAGGTATTCCATTTTTTAACCCTCTCGCCTTCTATTTCATTGTTGTACTAGTAGTATACTTAGTAGTACTAGAAGGAGTACTTTTTACCTACCCCTCAAAAAAAGGAGTACTTTTTACCTACCCCTCAAAAAAAGGAGTACTTTTTACCTTGGAGGACGCGTATAGCTAGCTAGGCCCTTGAAGACTTGAACCCACAAGCTGCCACCATTTTTGTTTTCCCATGTCTTACTATCTCATCCATGTAGCCAAGCGTGGCTATATATAATAAGCCGGTTATTTTACTTCTTCTATACCGGAGTAGTATTATTTGCTGCACAGTATTACTGACCGCCATATTTGAGCACAACATTATTATGCATGGACCTTGACTATGTACGTCACCATGTGTCTAGATCTGAGATGTCGCATGTACCAGATGAACGGCGCCGAGTTCGACCCCCGTGATGCTACGTGGGTGCCGAGGAACACTCTTGGAGAGTACTCGGTTTTCATCGGGGACAGCTACCCCATTGTGAAGCGGATGCCACCTTCCGTGCACGACACGGAAGGCCTGCCGTTCATGGAGCATGGTTGTGTCTTCAGTGTGCACAGCCAGATGAATGACATGCTGGGACACGCTATCCCTGATTTATGCTGCTTCAGCTTGGATGAGTCTCCATCCTATGGAACCGGACTAGGAAGATGCGTCAATGATTCCCGTTGCCCACCGCTATGGTTCGTGCCATCCATGAAGAACACCTGGGACTGGAACCTGGAGGAGGACATGTAGCCCATCTATAACGAGTAACTGGAGTATGGTAATTGTGAACGGTAGCACTGTGAATATATGTAGACTAGTCGTGCACAAATTTATCACATGAATTGGAGATGAACTTGTGTGGCATACTGGCATTTGTCCTTTAGAATTTATTACTAGTAAATGTTTTATGTGTACGTGCAACTTGTGTGGTTGTTACACGGGCTCCAACACGCTCTTTGAGAAAAAGAGGTGGCACAACTTTGGATATACGTGACGTGGTGGCATCATACAGTAGCATCGTTTGCTATAGTTGTAGTACACTCCTACTAGGACGACAACTCCTATAAAACCTTGCGCTTGGCTCTTTGCCTCTTCGGGAGGTTCAACAGTTCATACTCGTGTGAACCTTGCACTTGGCTCTTCGCCTCTTTGGAAGGTCCAACAATGATGATACTACAATACAATATGCTTCTGGCAATCTGATACCGATTGAACCGCTGCACGTCTACCGCGAGGGTGAGGGCGAGGGAGAGGGAGAGGGCGCTGTAGTCAAAAGACTCAAAACCCTCTCCTCGTCCTACGAACCACCGCGTGCGTGGGCGAGGGAGAGGCGTAGTAAGCAAGCTTCTCCTTGTTCGGCGAGTTGACGGGACACATCAAAGTAGTACTAGTACTAGTAGGCCATATTGTGTCCTTTCCGATTAATATGGCTTAATTTGAAACGAGAAAAATATACTGGCGGTCAACGTATGTAACAATATGCTCTTTACGGTCACTACATATAGTTTTGCGGTGATTATACGATCACTAGCTCATCATAGAGCACCGTATTGCACCCTACTGACTGGCCACATAGTCGACGTGGCACTTTGTTGACTGGTTAAATTGTCACCTGGTTTCTGGGTCCCACCTGTCAGTTGGCAGAGCAAAGAAATCAGTTAACCAAAACTTTACGCAGGCGCGACAGGAGTCCAACCCTTGTGCGCAAACCACCCTGGTTGTGTATGTGAGTGCATGCACGTGTACCTCCCTCGTTCTTCCAAGAAAGAGTGTACATCGGCTAAAAAACAAAGAGTGTAGTACATGATGTACATCTACACTTCCAATGCATTTAGCCTTTACACATTGTACATAGCAAACGAGTAGGTTGAGCACTTGAGTGTGAGCGTGTGTGTTGCATCGTGTGCTGTGTGCCGCATGGGTGCGTGAGTGTTGTGTGCGTCCATGTGTATGTGTGAGTGTTGCATGTTGCATGCATGCATGCATGGGGCTTACTCCCTCCCATTGACATGCTCATATTTCAAGCTTCCTCTGTTCCCTCCACACGGTGATACTCCCTGTGTTCCCAAATACGGAGTAAAAGCCTCCCTCTATTCACAAATATGGAGTAAAATGAGTGAAGTGAGCGTAGAGGCATAGGGATACTGTAGAAAGGAAGTCTTCACAATCCATTATTCCCCATCTCGGTCAGAGAGAACTATATTCAACTACTCTTCATAGTGAAGTGACAATACACGCTGCAGCAGATGGGACACGTAATTAATAAGCTGAACCAGCGTGTTGGTGTTACTAAATCAGCCTTACCCAGTACTACCATCATGTTTGCCAGTAGAGCACGCTTCCGCAAATACGCCTACGCACCTTTGTCCTCCATTAACTGACATATGGGCCCTCTTGTGGTAGACCCACATGTCATCGGTGTAACTATTTACACTCCGAAGGACGCTATATCCTGGTAGTAGTACTAGTAGAACTGAGATTTAATGCACTTTCTTCCCCGTCTTCCACTCTTCTTCCTCCTCTCTTCTTCTTCCTCCTCTCTTCCCCATCATCGGCCGCACACCATTTACCCTCGCTCACTGCTCGCCCGTTTGCGCCATCTTCCTTGGTAGCTCGCGCGTACGATATCCCCCCGCTCACTGCTCGGCCACACGAGGAGAAGCTTCTTTGCTTGCCCGCCCGAATCCACTTCCCCACTGGCTCGCAGGCACCGAAGACCCCAATGGCAGAACCGACTCACACATAGAGCCGTGATTGGAATTCCCTCCCGGTTGTTCTCTTGGAGCAGATCTGTAATCGTATGGACCCACTCAGCACCGTCCGTCTGGTCGCATGCTCGGTGTCTTTGTACCGTCTACTCGTCTGCAACCGGCCGGCTCTTTTCAAGACACCCTGCTTGCTGATGCCCGATCCTCGCAGGTGGCCCACACACCGACTTGACGATCTGGAGGTTGTCGTGGTGCCCCTCGACATGCTACCACTACCCGTCCACCTGTCCTTCATGCGCGACCACTACTGGGTGGGCATGAAGGCCAACTCGATCGTCCTCATCCACCAATCCGGTAGTGCGTGGCGTCTCGTGGATATCTACACCCAGTGAGAGATCACCCTTCCATCATTGGATACCGCCGCCGTCGAGCCTCGCGGCCCGACGGACACTCCTGCCTACTACGCACAAGACGCGTCAAGCTTTTGGCTCGACCTCTGTTTGCTGAAAGTTGTAATCTGCGAAGTGCCCATACCATCAGAAGACTACATGGATTAGAAGCTCATTGCCTTGTTCAACATGGGATTAGTCTATCTAGAATCCGGTCGCCATACATGGTTATGGCTCATCATCAATCCTGTTGAGGCAACATTTCTGTCTGATGATATAGTGCACAATGGCATTGTTTACATGGTCGACGCACAGATTGGCTGCCTATACTGGTGGAATCTATCGTCCTGTAATTGTTCTATCTCATCTCATCTTTACCTCATGAATACGACTGCATGTTCATTGTTACAAATGTAGAATAGATAGTATGTCTATGAACACATCATTGCTACTCCCTCCGTCCCAAAATAAGTGTCTCAAATTTGTACTAGCTCTAGTACAAAGTTGTACTAAGCATAAGACAGTTATTTTGGGATGGAGGAAGTATATGTTCCTCTCATTTCCTAGATTTTTATGACCTCGCATGTTATTGTTAGAGTTGATATGAGAATAATTGGCATCTAATGATTGTTAGAATACATATTATGAGCATAATATCATGATAGCTATATGTTACTCTCGTTTCCAAGATTTTTATAACAACGCATGTTATTGCTTAGAGTTGATATGAGAACAGTAGTAGTAAGTGCTATGGTAGAATATGAGTAGGCTCTGTCATAGCTGTTCTCCTCTCATTGTTACATGATGTTTGAACCATGACATATTGCTAGAATATGACAGCCATTGGCTTATTTTGTTAACTTGAGGTATGATTATGACCACGGAAATGCAATTCTCTGTCTATGATATGTGTCACTGTTATAATAATCTTAATTCCACACATACTCTGAACATGATTGTTTATTTTTGTCCTTTTGGTCTCCAATTCGAATTGTTGCAGTAGACGCAAATGCACTGGCCTTCATGATTCCAGGACCTGGAATCATACCAGCCGATGGGTGGTGGTTTATCGCTCGTTCAGCTGATGGCGGCCATTTGATGCTCATTCGCACGTACCAAATTTACCAAACCATTACATCAAACCACATGCAGTACAATGCATGGGGCGTTCGTGAAATTGATGGCTATGGCTGCTTCGTGTTTGAGAAAGATCCCAGCTCCGTTGGGCTAGGCGTATTTAACTGGAGGCGGGTTTACAGCCTCGGCAACCACTCCTTGTTCCTTGGGCTCAATTATCCGATCATCCTACCAATCATCAATCATATCACCGGCGATGATTACCGTGCTATGCAACTTCCATTCGCCGGGGGGACTGTGTTTACACATCATACCATGGGTTTCATGAATTAGCATATCCAGAGATTCGTCGACACAGCTTGTTGCCAGATAATCTTTGGTGTGTGAAAGGCATCAAGCTTCCATGCGATGGATGGCTTTTGCAAACCCGACATGCGGCGATGTGGTTCATGCCAACAGCAAAAATGCACCACTTGATTCGTGCTGATATCTAGACTGAGCCATGTATTCTGCTGCTGTAGCATGACCCTCTTTTGTTGGATATTATGTACTGTTGTTAGTTTGAAGCACTCCTCTGGTTTGAAGGATAGATACCTTCCTGGGATCAAGTGCATCCTAACTCACCTGCGTAGGATGTACTGATAATGATGATGGAGATGCTGTGCAGAAGCCATATATATATTGTGACACTAAATACGACTAGTAAGTAGTACAGTAGCAGTACTAATATACGTCGGTCAAATTATTCAACATGTCCAGTTTCAAAAAAAATATTCATCATGTCCACACATTGAATTGACGTGACAACACGCTGCGTGTGAGGTGACACAAGAATCCCGGTGGCGTGTTCGGGTATTATGGACTTCAGATTTGGAGTACCACTTATCTATCGAAATCTTTCATCATTCACTTAAGACAGTCGATTGATCATACATTGAGTACCATATAACTGGAATTACCGATGCAAGTCGAAGAAGGATTGGTCGGTGATGCCGACTGGCGTCAAGTTCGATCCCACGAATCAAGAGCTGATCGAGCACCTCAAGACCAAAGTAAGTGCTGGCAGCGTGAGATCTCACCCTCTCGTCGATTTGTTCATGCCAACCATCAACAGCGAGCACGGCATATGCTACACCCAACCTAAGAAACTTCCAGGTAAGACACCGATCGGCCGTCTACTTGCACAAACATATTCTTTTGTTTATAGCTCTATTTTTCTTTTTAGACGTAGACCTGGTGAAGCAATTACAATTTGATAGTTAATAAAAAGTGAAACAAGTGACTGCAACATGCCAAAGATGTTATGAAAATGCCAACTATGTACACTAAAACTTGTATTCGACAATACTGCTGGTATCTCACAGAGTGGCCTAAGGAAGCATATCTTCCAGCGCAATTATAGGGCATTCAAAAGGGGCACGTGGACGCGTCGCAAGATATAGCCGGAGTGTGACATGCACGCGATGTGGCACAAGACCGGCAATACCTTGCCGGTGATGGTCAACGGCCGGCAGACGGGCAGCACAAAGGTTCTGGTGCTGCACACCAACAAGAACTTCGACCAGCAGAGGACCAACTGGGTGACGCACCAGTACCACCTTGGGGACCCGGAACAAGAGAAGGAGCGGGAGCTGGTCCTCTACAAGGTTTTGTACCAGACGAACACTAGGGCCAGGAGTAAAAAGATTATAAGTTAGTTTGGTATTGGTAGTTGTACTACCTTGTCGTCCGCAAGTTGGTATTGTTGTTAACGATCTTTTGGTATGAACTTGCATTTTCTTCCAACCATCATGCTGAGGGTCGACATGGATATAAAGCTGAATCATTTGTTTTGAAACAAATTTTCAGGCACCTAATTTTTATTTGATGGGTAGCATCAGCACCTGCCGTTCGAATTCCCAGTTCTCCAATTATTTCGAAACAAGTGCATGCACTTATTATCACGATGAAAAAACAATACCCCTGCTGCATCCCAGTTATCAGTCTGTACTTGCAGAATTCTCTCGTTTATTGAGCATGTATATTTTTTTTCATTTTTTTCTAGACAGTACATTGTTTTTTCAGGTCGAGCAAGTTTCAACTGGGCTGTAGACTACCTAGGCTTGGTTTTGTTTTTAACAGGCCCAGCCCATGACGACAACGGGGCACAAAGATCCAGCATGTATCTACTAGCCTCTGGCCCACCAACGTTAGTTATATTTTGTCTTACAACATCCGCAGGCAGTTTTTTTACTAAATCATACACACAACCCAGTTCTATTTTCCTCTTGAAACGCATGTCCTACATCCGTTTTCTAATCTCTACCTATAGTTTTACTAGTTAATATACACGCATCATTATATTGAACAAACATAAAATTCCCTTTTCATATTTACATCCTTATTTTTGTTGTTTTTTCCCACCCAGCGCTGATTTTTTTACCACTGGTTTTCCCTTAAACCAACTCAATTGTCCCACGTCTTATTTGCTTACAAAAACAAAATGATTTTTTGGCAAATCAATATGTTCTTAAAAAATGTTCATCATTTCGGGATTACAACAGTTCGGACTCCACCGAAATATGCAAAATAAGGTTGAACTTTTTGACCGTGGTCCTGGGCAGAAAATGGGGTGTAATAAATTACTTAAGAATTAGCAAATGGGCTGCAAATTATAAAAAAATAGCGAATGGGCTTTATGTTGTCTGCCACAGATTTGGAGGCTGACTTGTGGGCCTACTAAGTTCATGCATACACAAGGTTTCTCAAAAAAGAAACTTAGTCAACAATCGACTCTACCAGCGTCAGGTCATTAGATGTCAATCTAACGGCAATCGTGCTTCTTCAGTCTCTGATCTTCCTGCCCCAGCCACCCAAACCAGCACCGTCCGAACCGCCTGCTCCCGCCTCCCGTGGTCGGCTGTGCTGCCGGGCAGGCCTCACGGCCCCATCATACTCGCATCCCTGGCCTGTCTATCCCTCTACTCACCCACACTTCCTGTTATTTTCTAGCGACGGCAGCCGAACCAGTCAACCCTCGTACTCTCCACTGCATGGGCAGCCACTACCATGTCTTCCCCAGCTCCATGTCATTCCCTTCGTAGGCCTCGCCGTCGTCCACCGCCCTGGTGCTCTAGGCGCGGCGTGGTCAACTTGGTCAACGAATGACATCCATAGGAAGTGGACTGTACGTGGAGAGGCTGACAGCTGGGTCCACGAGCGCACACAAGGAAATGCCTCCTTATTACGCGCAAAATAATGATTCCTCCACCTGACATCTGGGACGCGCCGGAAGGGCCTCTGTATTTCGCGAAAAAATGTTCCCTCCGCTAATAGGTCAGACCCACCAACTATATCTTCGCACGCAAGGAAGTGCCTTCTTATTACAAACAAAAAAATGAATACCCCCTACCAGCTGAGACCCACCATAGTGCGAGGCTGACTTGTGGTCCTACTAAGTTGACGTGGACAGAGGGCTTTGTCAACTTAGTCAATATATGAACGATTCTAGCTCCAGTGACCGTACAATGTCGATCCAACGGGCCGTAGTGCTTCTTCAACCTCTCGTCTTCTTTCTCCAGCCGCCCAAAGCAGCACCGGTCGTGCCGCATGATCCTACCTCCCATGGCCGGTTGTGCTGCCGCGGAGGCCTCACCGCCCCCATACTACTCGCACCGCTGGCCAGGCCATCCCTCCACTCACCCACTCCCCCTATTATTTTGCAGCGACGTCAGGCTCACACCACAGCCGAACCAGTGAACCCTCATACTCCTCTACGCGTGGGCATCCACTGCCCCGTCTTCCCCGGCTCTGCGTTGTCCGAGGGAGTCTTGGATAAGGTGGTATCCAAACAGCCGTACTATATACTTTGGCCGGACTGTTGGACTATGAAGATACAAGATTGAAGACTTTGTCCCGTGTCCGGATGGGAATCTCCTTTGCATGGAAGGCAATCTGGGCGATTCGGATGATAGATCTCCTTCTCTGTAACCGACTCTGTGTAACCCTAGCACCCTCCGGTGTCTATATAAACCGGAGAGTTTAGTCCGTAGGACATGAACAATCATAATCATAGGCTAGCTTCTAGGGTTTAGCCTCTACGATCTCACGGTAGATCAACTCTTGTAATACTCATATCATCAAGATAAATCAAGCAGGAAGTAGGGTATTACCTCCATTGAGAGGCCCGAACCTGGGTAAACATCGTGTCCCCAGTCTCCTGTTACCATTAGCCTTAGACACATAGTTCGGGACCCCTACCCGAGATCCGCCGGTTTTGACACCGACATTGGTGCTTTCATTGAGAGTTCCTCTGTGTCGTCGCTGTAAGGCTTGATGGCTCCCTCAACCTTCAACAACGCAGTCCAGGGCGAGACTTTTCTCCCCAGACAGATCTTCGTGTTCGGCGGCTTCGCACTGCGGGCCAACTCGCTTTGCTGTCTGGAGCAGATCGACAGCTACGCCCCTGGCCATCAGGTTAGGTTCGGAAACTTGAATTACACGGCCGATATCCGCGGAGACTTGATCTTCGACGGATTCGGGCCTACATCAAGAGTGCCGAACAGTCACGACGAGCACGACTTAAATCTGCTATTGGAGAGTATTCGGGATATCGCCCCTGCAGCTGCTCCAGAACTAAATCCGGGGCAGATCATGTCGTCCGAGGATGGGTGGATGGACCCCGCCATGGAATCTGCATACCCTTCAGCGGTAGATCCGAACACAGATTCTGCCGTTAAGGGAATCTGCGTCACCGGACCCCCGGACTCATGTCCGTTTGTGGGTTCCGAATGCGCGCGCCCGGGCCCATCGAGTCCGATTGGGCTCCAGTAATGGAGTACACTGCCGCGGATATCTTTCGGCACTCCCCCCTTGGCGATGTGCTAAATTCATTAAGGTATCTCTCTCTGTCAGGAGATTCCTGGCCGAACTATGTCCGGCTCGAGTGGGAAGCAGGCGACGAAGAAATTCGTTACCCACCCACCACCCACTTCATAGCCACTGTCAATGATTTGACTGACGTGCTTGACTTCGACTCCGAAGACATCGACGGTATTAACGATGATGTAGGAGAAGAACAAGAACCACCGCCCACAGGGCGCTGGACAGCCACCTCTTCATATGATATATATATATATATATATATATATATATGGTGGACACCCCCAAAGAAAACAATGGCGATGAGGCAACAGAAGATAACCCCTTAGGGAAGAAATCAAAGCATGGGCGTCATCGGCGCCGCTCTAAGCCCCGCCACAGCAATACCGGCACAGAAGAAGAAAACAATCCAGATGGTGCCGAAGAGGAATACAATCCTGATCAGCCTACCTTTGAACAGGCCGAACAGGAACACGGGCAGGTCAACCCAAAGGAATAGGCGACAGACGGATACTTGGAGGATGACAACTATATGCCTCCCTCCGAAGACGAGGTGAGCCTCGTCGACGATGAATTCGGCATACCTGAGGATCCCATAGAGCAGGAGCACTTTAAGCGCCGGCTTATAGCCACTGCAAGAAGCCTGAAAAAGAAGCAGCAACAACTCCAAGCTGATAAAGATATGCTCGCAGACAGATGGACCGAGGTCCTGGCGGCCGAGGAATACGGACTCGAGCGCCCCACCAAAGGTTACCCAAAGCACAAGTTTCTACCTCAACTAGAGGAGGAGGCCGTAGAGCCTACACTACCAGCACAAGACGAGGCTGACCGGCCACCTCGTGGCTATGATAAAACAGCGTATCAGACCGAATACCAGCCCGCACCCCACGCCAGTTCACTATGGCCCGGGGCAATACGTAGGACCTGCGAAATCTATTGGAAAACAAAGTAGGATAGCCAAGATCGATCTACGGATCATGGGGGCGCGCCCCAACACGTGACGACGACCGCCATGCCGGATAAACTAACAACAAGTCCGGCCGGGCCGAACATAACCGGCCAGTCATAGTCGCACTGCGTAGCGACATAGCCCGGCACAGAGGCGCCGCACACCCCCTCTGCTTCACTAATGAAGTAATGGAACACAAATTCCCATAAGGGTTTAAACGCGTAAACATCGAGTCATACGATGGCACAACAGACCCCACAGAAGACTTTCTTCTCCACATTCACATGGCCCGCAGTGATGACCTACACGCCATCAAGTATCTTCCCCTTAAACTCAAAGGACCGGCCCGACACTAGCTGAATAGCCTGCCGGCAAACTCCATCGGCAGTTGGGAAAACCTAGAGGACGCGTTCCTTGACAACTTCCAAGGCACCTATGTGCGACTGCCAGATGCTGATGACTTAAGTCACATTACCCAACAGCCGGGAGAGTCAGCCAGGAAATTCTGGATTCGGTTCCTAACAAAAAAGAACCAAATTGTCGACTGTCCGGATGTCGAAGCCCTGGCGTCCTTTAAGCATAATATCCGCGACGAGTGGCTCTCCTGACACCTCGGCCAACAAAAACCGAAGTCCATGGCGGCCCTCACGACACTCATAACCCGCTTTTGCGCGGTCGAGGACAGCTGGCTAGCTCGTAGTAGCACCACACCAAGAAGCTCCGGCACTTCATATGTCCACGACAGTAACGGCAAGCTACAACGCAATAGACACAAGCGTTGTAACAATGGCGAGAACACCGAAGACACGACAGTCAACGTCGGATTCAGCGGTTCAAAATCCGGTCAGCGGAAAAAGCCGTTCAAAAGGAACAATCCGAGATCGTCCAGTCTGGACCGCATACTCGACCGCTCGTGCCAAATTCACGGCACCCCTGACAAACCAGCCAACCACACTAACAGAGATTGCTGGGTGTTCAAACAGGCCGGCAAGTTAAATGCCGAAAGCAAGGACAAGGGGCTGCACAGCGATGATGAAGAGGAGCCCCGGCGTCCGAACACTGGGGGACAGAAGAAATTTCCCCCCTAGGTGAAAACGGTAAACATGATCTACGCCACCCATATTCCCAAACGGAACGAAAGCGTGCACTAAGGGACGTCTATGCGATAGAGCCAGCAGCCCCAAAGTTCAACCCATGGTCATCCTCTCCGATCACTTTCGATCGCCGGGACCATGCTACCAGCATCTGTCACGGTGGTTCAGCCGTATTGGTCCTTGACCCAATCATCGACGGAATCCACCTCACGCGAGTCCTTATGGACGGTGGCAGTAGCCTGAACCTACTTTATCAGGACACAGTGCGCAAGATGGGCATCGATCCCTCAAGGATCAAACCCACTAAAACCACCTTCAAAGGTGTAATTCCAGGGGTAGAGGCCCGATGTATGGGCTCCATAACACTGGAAGTGGTCTTCGGATCTCCGGATAACTTCCGCAGCGAGGAGTTAATCTTTGATATCGTCCCTTTCCGTAGTGGCTGTCATGCACTACTTGGACGAACCACGTTCGCTCGATTCAACGCGGTACCACACTATGCATACCTCAAGCTCAAGATGCCAGGACCTCGCGGGGTGATAACAGTCAATGGAAACACAGACCGCTCTCTCCATACGGAAGAGCATACTGCGGCCCTCGCGGCGGAAGTACATGGCAGCCTTCTTTGGCAAACCACCAATTCGGCAATGACAACCCCGAACACCGCCAAGCGAGTCCGGAGCACCCCGCAGCAGGACCGTCAGGCACGCCAAAAGCACGATTAGCAATCACGCCTCCACCCCAGCCCAGCTCAGGCGGCACTGGTGCCGCGTGTACACAATTACGCACTCAAAATACCATGGGCATAGGCGCAGGCGCAAAGACGAGGTGGTCCACAGTGCGGTTCAAACGCCACGAGGCCCGCATACCTTTGTAACTTCCTTTCTCTTTCGGGACCCCACTTTCGGACAGCCCCTTCACAGAACCTGATCAGCGGACTCATCACAGGAGGGAAAACCAAGGAGGCAAGAGGCGTTGCGCACAAGGGAATACCCAGGTGGTCTCTAACTAATGATCGATATACCTGTTTTACATACCCGCATGCGGCCCTTCCTTGGATATGACTGATGTCTACTACACAACCTTCTTCTTGTAGACGTTGTTGGGCCTGCAAGTGCACAGGTTTGTAGGACAGTAGCAAATTTCCCTCAAGTGGATGACCTAAGGTTTATCAATCCGTAGGAGGCGTAGGATGAAGATGGTCTCTCTCAAACAACCCTGCAACCAAATAGCAAAGAGTCTCTTGTGTCCCCAACACACCCAATAGAATGGTAAATTGTATAGGTGCACAAGTTCGGCGAAGAGATGAAAATACAAGTTTAAAATAGATAGTAGATAAAGGTTTTTGTAATCTGAAATAATAAAAACAGCAACGTAACAAGTGGTAAAAGTGAGCGTAAACGGTATTGCAATGATAGGAAACAAGGCCTAGGGTTCATACTTTCACTAGTGCAAGTTCTCTCAACAATAATAACATAGATAGATCGTATAACAAGCCCTCAACATGCAACAAAGAGTCACTCCAAAGCCACTAATAGCGGAGAACAAACATAGAGATTATGGTCGGGTACGAAACCACCGCAAAGCTATTCTTTCAGATCGATCTATAAAAGAGTCCGTACTAGAATAACACCTTAAGACACAAATCAACCAAAACCCTAATGTCACCTAGATACTCCATTGTCACCTCAAGTATCAGTGGGCATGATTATACGATATGCATCACACAATCTCAGATTCATCCATCCAACATAAAAGTACTTCAAAGAGTGCCCCAAAGCTACTACCGGAGAGTCAAGAACGTGTGCCAACCCCTATGCATAGGTTCCCAATGTCACGAAACCCGCAAGTTGATCACCAAAACATACATCAAGTGGCACATGATATCCCATTGTCACCACAGATAATCACGGCAAGACATACATCAAGTGTTCTCATAAAGACTCAATCTGATAAAATAACTTCAAAGGGGAAACTCAATTCATCACAAGAGAGTAGAGGGGGAGAAACATCATAAGATCCAACTACAATAGCAAAGCTCGGGATACATCAAGATCGTATCACCTCAAGAACACGAGAGAGAGAGATCAAACACATCACTACTGGTACATACCCTCAGCCCCGAGGGTGAACTACTCCCTCCTCATCATGGATAGCACCGGGATGATGAAGATGGCCTCCGGTGATGGGATCCCCCTCCGGCAGGGTGCCGGAACAGGGTCCCGATTGGTTTTTGGTGGCCATAGAGGCTTACGGCGGCGGAACTCCCGACCTAGGTTCTGTTGTGGAAGTTTTAGGGTACGTAGGTATATATGGGTGAAAGGAGAACGTCGGTGGAGCTTCGGGGGCCCCACGAGGCAGGGGCGCGCCCAGGGGGGTGGGCGCGCCCCCCACCCTCGTAGCCAGCTCCCGTATCTTCTGATGTGGGGTCCAAGTCCATCAGGTGGGTTTCCTTCCAAAAATAACTTCTCCAGTTGATTTCATTCCGTTTTGACTCCGTCTGATATTCCTTTTCCTCGAAACACTGAAATAGGCATAAAACAGCAAATCTGGGCTGGGCCTCCGGTTAATAGGTTAGTCCCAAAAATAATATAGAAGTGGATAATAAAGCCCATAATCATTCAAAACAGATAATATAATAGCATGAATGCTTCATAAATTATAGATACGTTGGAGACGTATCAATGACATGTCAAATGGTCCTATTCATTTCTGCTTCGCGCATTAATTATACACATATGCCTTGACGTATTATTTAAATAACATCGGGAAACAACATACAGCATCAGCTTGTTATTCCTATCTTCACGTTTTCCCTTGAATGTTCAATGCATCCGTACACTTTGGTACGTCCAGTTTGCCCGGGGCTTCTTATGGTGTCCCATAATATGGCAAGATAAGTCCGAACACTTTCGACAGTGCGGCACCCCGAACTTATAGCATTATATGCATCAGCTCCGAATCATGTCTTGCGTCAATAGTTGGGTTAGCCCGGCTCCCTTGTTTTGGTACCTTACATTCTGTTATATCGGCTAAGGTAGCGCAGGGAGAACTACTGCGATTGTGTCCCGGTTCTTCCGGACGAGCACCTCAGTAGAGAAAGTCGAAAACTGACTGTCATGATGCGGTGAAAGCTGGTCGCTGTTCGAGAGGTTCAAAATCCTTAAAGATTTTTTCCGCTTCAGGCAAGGAATTGGCCTTGTCCAATTTAGGCATGTATAGCGCCCCGATTCAGCTTTCCGAATATTAGGAGCTTCGCCGAAATTTAAAATTGTGGACTTTTATGGCTAAGTAAGAGTTATAAAGCCGCATAGTCTGATTGCCTTGTTCGCTGCGCTAAACAACTCCTTAAAGGACCAAAAATTTGGATAAAGAGTGTTTGGGTTTTCCACGAACACCCCAGTACTAGTTACAAGGGGCAGAAGCCGACGACTGGCCTACTTTCAGAATTTTATAAACAGCCACACAGAAGGTATTATTTTAAATCAACAAAGCATCATATAAGCGCAAACAAACTTTTTTCCTATTACAAAAACGACATGAGTACATTCACTCAAAGATTATGTCCTTGGTACATTCATTGGCCACAAGGCGAGCACCTTTCATAACGCCATCATAATATTTTTCGGGGTAGCGATGCTGCTTACCCTCAGGTGGTCCATCCTTCACCAGCTTCTCAGCATCCAGTTTGGCCCAATGCATCTTCGCGCGGGCAAAGGCCCAGCGGGCACCCTCAATGCAGACGGATTGCTTGATAACTTCAAGCCACGGACAGGCATTTACCTCGCTTTATAACGCCAAAGTAGCTGTCGGGCAGGGGCTCACCAGGCCACATCCAGACTATGAGGCCCTTCATGGCCAGCTCGAACGCCTTGTGGAGTTCGACCAATTGCTTCAGTTGGTCACTCAAGGGCATCGGGTGTTCGGCTCCGGTATAATGGGACCAAAACAACTTCTCCGTTGAGCTCCCTTCTTCGGCACGGTAGAACTCCGTGGCATCCGATATGCTGCGTGGCAGATCTTCGAATGCCCATGGAGAGCTTTGAGTTCGTTTAAGTAAAAGAAATGTCTCCTCCACATGCTTGCTCTGCATAATGAATGCCTTACCCGCCGCTATCTTCTTGGCCGCCTGGATTTCCTGGAGGGCCTTTTGGGTTTCGGCCTTGGCGTCTTTCGCGCTCTCAAGGCCTTTGACAAGCTCGGACCCTTGCGTCTTGAAGTCATGCTCCAAGGACTCGAACTTCTTGCCGAACTCCTGGAGCACTTGCTGTACCTCCCCCACCCGAGCATCTTTCTTTTCACGCTCGGTGCGCTCCATGGCCGCCTTGGCTTTGGCCTCGGACATCGCTTTCTTCAGGGCCGCCACTTCGGCCGTGGCCCCTATTAAAAATCATGATGCTTTTTATTAGCATCACCAAGTTTTCTCCTCTACATGACACACGGACGGGGTATCACTTACCTTTGTTCTCCTCGAGCTGCCTCTTCACATGGCCGAGCTCTTCTTCGGCCTGCCCCAGGTCCCGCCTGAGTCCGGCGACCTCAGCTGTGCGAGCAGTGGCGGCCAGCAGCAACGCCTGCTTATTAACATAGACAAGTACTGTCAGACTCCTGCAGTTCTTAAGTTGACCCTCCGTTTGGCTTTTCTTTCCGAACACCAAACAGAGTATCATGGGATACTGTCTATTGGGTGATATCTTCTCACACTTTTTAATTACTTACCTCAAAGCCTAGTAGGAGGCTGGTGCAGGCTTCGGTCAATCCGCTTTTGGCGGACCGAACCTTCTCAATCAGCATACTCATAAGAGTACGGTGCTCTTCGTCAATGGAAGCACCTCGAAGCACTTCCAGCAAATTATTCGATGCCTCCGCGTGGGCGGGGGTCCTTGGCACGGCCGGATCACCCACCTTAGCGAGGGGCTACCCACTTGAATCCGGAACCTGTGGTGGCTCCGACACAGCAACCGGCGGGGAGCCAGACTTGCTGTGCCTCCCGTCCGCATAATCCATGGGGATCTTACCCCCCATGTGCCCGGCGTTTGGGATTTTGCCTTGGGGTGTCTCCTGAACCATCGCCCCTGCTCTGGTATCCTTTGGGACAACACCTCGATGTCATCCGCAGGTCGTGGGGAGGTGGCCGTCGGGAATGAATCCATCTCTGACTCACTTAGAGAGCCATCCGAAGAGGATACCTCTAGATGGGACCCGACCGGACTGAATATGCATGTTCAACGTTATAACAAACCATGAAAATAAGACGTACTATAGAGTGCGGATACTTATGATTTCGCCAGGGGCTTGCCCCTGGGCAGCCACTCCTCCTCGCTATAGGCGGCCGTGGTGGAGTGATCCGGAAGGGATGTCTTTCCCTTCTTCGGTGTCCTAGCCTCCCCCTATGGGGGGCTTTCCTTTTATTCTCCTCCCCGGTGCGGGGAGGGGGCATTTCTTCATGTGTCCCCCCGTCTCCGTGGATGGAATCTGCCTCGGCATCCTCGGACGACGAGTCTATCACGGCCCTACGCCAGAGACCTTTTCTGGTCCCCGCGGCCGCTTTCTTGGGCCCTTTGCCCCCCCCCCAGTTGGGGCGGCCTTCCGCTTCGTCTCCTCCCCTTCGTAGGAGGAGTGCGCCTCATCATCTTTGGACGGGGCGTCCGGTGCAACCTCACGCCGGAGACCCTTTCTGGTCCCCGTGGCCTTCTTTTCGGCCTTCTTCTCTGGCACCTTGTAAGGCGCTGGAACCAGCATCTCCGTCAAGAGTGTGGTGCTAGATCTTCAGGTAGAGGAGCTGGACAGTCGATCTGCTCCGCCATCTTCACTTAATCCTGTTTTGTGAGCATGGTGACTTAAAATCCTCCCACGAATATGTTGGGCAAGGTACATCTTGTGATATTCAGAGGACTTACCGGATTGGCGAGGCGCTTTGCACTGAGTCCGCGGTCCTCGGAAATGGGAGGGGGAACTTCGCCGGCCTTGAACAGCACCTTCCAGACATCCTTATGCATCGTGTCGAAGAGCTCTCGCAGCATCTAGTGTTCCGCCGGATCGAACTCCCACATATTGAATGCCCATCTTTGACACGGGAGGATCCGGCGGACGAGCATGACCTGAACCATGTTGACGAGCTTGATCTTCTTGTCCCTCATACTTTTGATACAAGTCTCGAGTCCAGTCAGCTCTGCAGGTTCACCCCAGGCCAGGCCCTTCTTTTCCCAAGAAGTGAGCCGCATGCGGATGCCGGACCGGAATTTGGGCGCCGCCGCCCTGTTGGCATCGCGCGGCTCGGTGATGTAGAACCACCCTGATTGCCACCCTTTCACGGTCTCCACGAAGGAGCCGTTAAGCCATGTAACGTTGGGCATTCTTCCCACCATGGTGCCTCCGCACTCCGCCTGCTGGCCGCTCACGATCTTCGGCTTCACGCAGAAGATTTGCAGCCACAGGCCGAAGTGGGGCTTGATGCGGAGGAAGGCCTCGCACACGACGATGAACGTCGAGATGTTGAGGATGAAATTTGGGGCTAGATCATGGAAATCTAGCCCGTAGTAATACATGAGCCCGCGGACGAATGGGTGGAGTGGAAATCCTAGTCCACGGACGAAATGAGGGAGGAATACTACTCTCTCCCGAGACTTTGGGGTGGGGGTGATATGTCCCTCCGCTGGAAGCCTGTGCGTGATGATTTCGGCCAGGTATCCGGCTGCCCGAAGCTTGGTAATGTCCTCCTCTGTGATGGAGGAGGCCATCCACTTTCCTCCCGCTCCGGACATGCTGTGAATGGCCTACGAAGAAGGTGAGAACTAGGGCGCTGGGGCTCGAGAGTGCGAGAATGGATGAGCAAAGGAGGAAGAAGGCGTGGGTGAAAACGGGAGATCCTTATCCCTTTATAAAGGCGGTGATAAAATGTGCACCTCCCCCCTTGCCTGTCAAAATTACTCATTTTCCAAGTGCCACAATTGATGGCACGGTTGGGTTACCCATACCCATATTGATGAGGATCCCGCGATAAGGGGGGAAACGATCTCTGCTTCGACAAGACGTGCCAACGAAACCGCCTCGCAATTTGTGCGGTAGCTGGTTGTAAAAAATGGTTCGAATAATGGCTGGGCCATGGCATGATGTCATGCTATGAAGAGTTGTCAGCAAATTAGATTTGTGGATTATTGTTCTCTCTACGGTGGTATGTGAAATTTGTCTTGCAGAGTCGGACACGATTAAAGTGTTCGAAATTTATCTTGGGGTATTCTAAGATGGAACCCGCCTTGCAATGCCGAAGACAATCTACGTGTCGGACTCATCGTCATTGAACCCTGGTTCAGGGGCTACTGAGGGAGTCCTGGATTAGGGGGTATCCGGATAGCCGGACTATATACTTTGGCCGGACTGTTGGACTATGAAGATACAAGATTAAAGACTTCGTCCCATGTATGGATGGGACTCTCCTTTGCATGGAAGGCAAGCTTGGTGATTCGGATGATAGATCTCCTTCTCTGTAACTGACTCTGTGTAACCCTAGCCCCCTCCGGTGTCTATATAAACCAGAGGGTTTAGTCCGTAGGACACGAATAATCATAATCATAGGCTAGCTTCTAGGGTTCAGCCTTTATGATCTCGTGGTAGATCAACTCTTGTAATACTCATATCATCAAGATCAATCAAGCAGGAAGTAGGGTATTACCTCCATTGAGAGGGCCCGAACCTGGGTAAACATCGTGTCCCCGGTCACCTGTTACCATTAGCCTTAGACGCACAGTTCGGGACCCCCTACCCAAGATCCGCCGGTTTTGACACCGACATTGTCCCCTTCCTAGGCCTCGTTGTCGTCCACCGCCGTGGTGCTCTCGGCGCGGTATGGTCAAATGTGGTCAACGACCGACTTCCATCGGAAAAGTACTGTACGTGGAGAGGCTGACAGCTGGGTCCACAGCCGCAGCTGGGTCCACGGCCACAACCCAGTTTTTTTGGGATTTGCCAAGTAAGTCGCTTTGTCATGCTTGTTGGGCTGCAAATCTTTCAAGACGAGGAGAGCTTCATTCGGCTGGCCGAGAAAATGGCCTATCAGTAATGAGAAATGGGTTGTACATTTTTAAAACACATCAAACCAGCAATTAGTTTCAAATTTCTTTTTTTCATTTCGAGATTTTAAATTGCATTGATTTTTATGCGTGGACAATTTGTTGGATTTTCTATTGATATACATTTATTTTTAAAATCAGTTTGAATGTGACTCAAAATTTCGGGATTAAAAACAGTTCGGACTGCACCGAAATATGCAAAATTTCGTATAATTTTTTAAACGTGGCCACAATATGGGTTGTAATGCTAACAAAAAGAATATGGGCTCCAAAAAGAACCTTAAGAATTAGCAAATGGGCTGTAAATTATTAGAAATAATGGCAGATGGGTTGTATGATGTCTTCCACAGATTTGAGGCTTTCCTAAAAAAAGGTTGACTCACAAGCAGTGACTATTGGATTTCCATACAATGGCCATCGTGCTTCTTCAATCTCTGCTCTTCCTGCTCCAGCCGCTCAAACAAGCGCCAGCGGGACTGCCTGCTCCCTCCTCCCCGCGGTCGGCTATGCTGCCGCGCAGGCCTCACGACCCCACCGTACTCCCATCGCTGGCCTAGCCATCCCTCTACTGACCCACACCTGATGTTATTCTCCGGCAACGGCAGACGAACCAGTAAACCCTCGTACAGTCGTACTCCCCTTCGCGTGGGAAACAATTACTGAGTCTTCCCTGCCTCCGTCTCATTCCCTTCCTAGGCCTCGCCGTCGTCCATCGCCCTGGTGCTCTCGGTGTGGCCTGGTCAACGTGGTCAACGACCGACATGCATCTGAAGTGGACTGTACGTGAGTGGCTGACAGCTGGGTCCACGGCTGCAGCAAGGAAGTACCTCCTTATTACGCGCAAAATAATTATTCCTCCACCTGATAGTAGGGACCCACCGGACGGGCCACCATATTTCACGAAACAAACGTTCCCCCTGACTACTGGGACCCACTAGCTACATCTTCTTACGCAAGGAAGTGCGTCCGGGCAAAAAAAAACGATTCGCCCCCCTGACTGCTGGGACCCACCAGCTATATCTTCGCACGCAAGGAAGTGCCTCACAGTAGGGACCCACCTAGTCGAAGCGTACATAGCATTGTCATTCTGGTCGCGAACGTGTATGTACATATATACTGGTCGATGTAGAGGCGCGCACGTGTCGTAGTAGAGGCGCGCACATAGCATGTACACGTACATACAGCGGCCAGTGTGCAAGAAAGAAAATACAGCCACGTACATACATACGGACGGGGTCTCGAAAGCTTACTCACGCATATATACGTACGGCCAGGGCTCGTGTACATGGCTGGGTCAGAGCTGAGAAACAGTGTCGTCATCTTGTTCATGGGGAGGCAACGGAATGCGTCGTGTTCATGGGGAGGCAACGGAATGCGTCATGTTCATCGGGGGGTAACGGAACGCGTGGGAGCCAACCGTCTTGGATGGAATAGGCGATGGAAACGAGGCCTGGCGTACCGCAGAACGGAGGAAACGGCATTGTGTTCGACTGGCACATTCGAAACGGGATCTTGTTCATCGGGAGGGGTCTAGCGCACCGCAAAACGAAGGAAACGGATCTCCGACGGTCGAAACGGGGGTCCTGTTGATCGGGAGGGGTGTGGCGTACCGCAAAACGGACGAAACGAACTTGTGTTGGAGCGCTACGGTCGAAACGGGGGTCCTGTTCATCGAGAGGGGTGTGGCGTACCGCAAAACGGGACTCCACGGGATACTGTTCATCTCCATCGACGACCTCCTCCAGCCTCCGCGGGCTACTGTTCATCCACCATCGACCTCCTCCAGCCTCCACCTTCGACTGTTCATCCACGGGCTTCTGTTCATCCAGCCTCCACCGTGCGCTACTCCACCGGCTATTGTTCAACCACCCCTCTCCACGGGCTCCTGTTCAACAACCCCTCCATGAGTTACTGTTCATCCACCCATCCACCGTCTAGTGTTCATCCAGCCCTCCACGGGGCCGTCCTGTTCATCTAGCCCTCCACGGGGTCCTGTTCATCCAGCCCCAACCGGCTCGATCGATTGGGGTCCTGTTCATCCAGAGGCAACGCCACGGGTCCTGTTCCTCCACTCCCACCGCTCACTGTTCATCCACCCCCCCCCCGCAACACTCACTATTCATCCAAACCCCCCTGCAACGCTCACTGTTCATCCAGAGGCAACATCGATCGGCTTCAGTTAGCAGCAGTAGCGAAGGAATCGCTCGATTGCTCGGGTTCAGTAATGCGTAGCCTGCAGTGCAATCGCTCGGGTTCAATTAGGCGACGCCTCGCTCGGGTTCTGTTAGAGCCCAACGCCTTGCACACAAGCGCGTACGTGTACAAGAGAAACGTGCATCACTCGGGCCCCGACCACCCACCGTAACCGGGAACTCCCCGAAATTTTCCTCGGCCTCGCTTCTACCATGGTTTTTTGTCATGGACGGCCCAAAGAATGTCATGCAGCTGCGTCTCCGGCCCGCCCAGGACGAAAAGCCCATTTTCTGTTATGATTTTTTGTCATAGAAGTAGGAGCCCACCACATCTATGATGATATCGGGTTTTGTCACAATTATCGTCATAGAAGTGTCATATGTATGACAGGAAAAAAATCGTTCGGCCCAAAATGTCACGGATGTGTCTTTTTTTGTAGTGTTAGGACTAGTTTCATAACCAAAGAAAATTACCATGATGTTTAAGACTCTAAAAATAATATAAGTGAAGCATGAGAGTTCATCTATTTCTTCAAAATAAATCCACCGTCGTGCTCCAAAAAGATATAAGTGCAGTACTAGAGCAAATGACAAACTACTCCGAAAGATACAAGTGAAGATCAATGAGTAGTCGAATAATTATGTAACTATGTGAAGACTCTCTAACATTTAAGAATTTCAGATCTTTGGATGTTATTCAAAAATGAAGCAAAATGAAATGAAATAAAATGACGCTCCAAGCAAAACACATATCATGTTGTGAATAAAAATATAGCTCCAAGTAAAGTTACCGATGAACGAAGACGAAAGAGGGGATGCCATCCGGGGCATCCCCAAGCTTAGGCTCTTGGTTGTCCTTGAATATTACCTTGGGGTGCCTTGGGAATCCCCAATCTTAGGCTCTTGCCACTCCATATTCCATAGTCCATCGAATCTTTACCCAAAACTTGAAAACTTCACAACACAAAACTCAACAGAAAACTCGTAAGCTCTGTTAGTATAAGAAAATAAATCACCACTTTTGGTACTGTTATGAACTCATTTTAAATTCATATTGGTGTAATATCTACTGTGTTCCAACTTATAAATGGTTCATCCCTCCGATACTACTCATAGATTCATCAAAATAAGCAAACAACACATAGAAAACAGAATCTGTCAAAAACAGAACAGTCTGTAGTAATCTGTAACTATCGAATATTTCTGTAACTCCAAAAATTCTTAAATAAACTGCTGGACGTAAGGAATTTGTCTATTAATATTCTGCAAAAAGAATCAACTTAAAAGCACTCTTCTGTAAAAAAAATGACAGCTATTCTCGTGAGCGCAAAGTTTTTATTTTTTACAGCAAGATCGCATTAACTTTCAGCCAAGTCTTCTCAAAGGTTCTACTTGGCACTTTATCGAAACAAAAGTTATAAAACATGATTACTACAGTATCTTAATCATGTAAACTCATAAAAACAGTAGGGGTAAATATTGGGTTGTCTCCCAACAAGCGCTTTTCTTTAATGCCTTTTTAGCTAGGCATGATGATTTCAATGATGCTCACATAAAAGATAAGAAATTAAACATAACGGGAGCATCATGAAGCATATTACTAACACATTTAAGTCTAACCCACTTCCTATGCATAGGATTTTGTGAGCAAATAACTTATGGGAACAAGAATCAACTAGCATAGGGAAGCAAAACAAACATAACTTCAAGATTTTGAACATATAGAGAGGAAACTTGATATTATTGCAATTCCTACAAGCATATAATCCTCCCTCATAATAATGTTCAGTAGCATCATGAATGAATTCAACAATATAACCATCACATAAAGCATTCTTTTCATGATCTACAAGCATAGAAATTTTATTACTCTCCACATAAGCAAATTTATTCTCATGAATAGTAGTGGGAGCAAACTCAACGAAATAACTATCATGTGGTACTTTATTCACATAATCAATTTGAGCATTAAAATCATGATGACAAGTTTCATGGATATCAGTACTCTTTATCGCATAAATGTCATCACAATAATCATCATAGATAGGAGGCATGCTATCATCATAATATTTTTTTCTCATCAAAACTTGGGGGACTAAAAGTATCATCTTCATCAAACATAGCTTCCCCAAGCTTGTGGCTTTGCATATCATTAGCATCATGGATATTCAAGGATTTCATACTAACAACATTGCAATCATGCTCATCATACAAAGATTTAGTGCCAAACATTTGATAGATTTCTTCTTCTAGCACTTGAGCACAATTTTCCTTTCCATCATTTTCATGAAAGATATTAAAAAGATGAAGCATATGAGGCACCCTCAATTCCATTTTTTGTAGTTTTCTTTTATAGACTACACTAGTGATAAAATAAAAAACTAAAAGATTCGATTGCAAGATCTAAAGATATACCTTCAAGCACTAACCGCCCCGGCAACGGCGCCAGAAAAGAGCTTAGTTGACGGGGTGTTAGTGCCGCTTACGTAGCCTCCCCGGCAACGGCGCCAGAAAAGAGCTTGATGTCTACTACGCAACCTTCTTCTTGTAGACTCGTGTTGGGCCTCCAAGTGCAGAGTTTTGTAGGACAGTAGCAAATTTCTCTCAAGTGGATGACCTAAGGTTTATCAATCTCTAAGAGCCATAGAATGAAGATGGTCTCTCTCAAACAACCCTGCAACCAAATAAAAAAGAGTCTCTTGTGTGCCCAACACACCCAATACAATGGTAAATTGTATAGGTGCACTAGTTTGGTGAAGAGACGGTGATACAAGTGCAATATGGATGATAGATATAGGGTTTTGTAATCTGAAATTATAAAAACAGCAAGGTAGCAAGTAACAAAAGTGAGCGAAAACAGTATTGCAATGCTTGGAAACAAGGCCTAGGGTTCATACTTACACCAGTGCAAGTTCTCTCAACAATAATAACATAATTGGATCATATAACTATCCCTCAACATGCAGCAAAGAGTCACTCCAAAGTCACTAATAGCAAAGAACAAACGAAGAGATTATTGTAGGGTACGAAACCACCTCAAAGTTATTCTTTCCGATCAATCCATTGGGCTATTCCTATAAGTGTCACAAACAGCCCTAGAGTTCATAGTAAAATAACACCATAAACACACATCAACCAAAACCCTAATGTCATCTAGATACTCCAATGTCACCTCAAGTATCCGTGGGTATGATTATACGATATGCATCACACAATCTCAGATTCATCTATTCAACCAACACAAAGAACTTCAAAGAGTGCCCCAAAACTTCTACCAAAGAGTCAAGACGAAAACGTGTGCCAACCCCTATGCATAAGTTCACAAGGTCACTGAACCCGCAAGTTGATCACTATCGGTGTTAAAACCGGCGGATCTCGGGTAGGGGGTCCCGAACTGTGCGTCTAAGGCTAATGGTAACAGGAGGCTGGGGACACGATGTTTACCCAGGTTCGGGCCCACTCGATGGAGGTAATACCCTACTTCCTGTTTGATTGATCTTGATGATGTAAGTATTACAAGAGTTGATCTACCACAATATCAGAGAGGCTAAACCCTAGAAGCTAGCCTATGGTCTGATTGTTGTTATTGTTCTTGAGTCCTACGGACTAAACCCTCCGGTTTATATAGACACCGGTGGGGGCTAGGGTTACACGTAGTCGGTTTACAGAGAAGCAGATCTACATCCGAATTGCAATCTTGCCTTCCACGCCAAGGAGAGTCCTATCCGGACACGGTACGAAGTCTTCAATCTTGTATCTTCATAGTCCAACAGTCCGGCCAAAGCATATAGTCCGGCTGTCCGGATACCCCCTTATCCAGGATTCCCTCAGTAGCCCCTGAACCATGCTTCAATGATGACGAGTCCGGCGCGTAGATTGTATTCGGCATTGCGAGGCGGATTCCATCTCCGAATACTTCAAGATAAATTCCGAACACAAGGACCGTGTCCGCCTTTGCAAGATAAATTCCATATACCACCGTAAAGTGAATAATAATCCAAGAATCTGATCTGCTGACAACTCTTTGTAGTGTGACATCACGCCATGGCTCGGTAATTATTCGAATCGTTTTCTACAACCTGCTTCCGCACACACCGCGAGGCAGTTTCTTTGGCACGTCTTGTCAAAGCAGAGATCGTGTCCCCTTATCGCGGGATCTCCATCAATATGGGTATGGGTAACCCAACCAGCACCATCAATCGAGGCGCCTGAAAAAATAAGAGATTTCGAGAGGCAAGTGGGGAGGCGCACATTCTGCATCGCCTTTATAAAGGGACAAAGATCTCCCGTTTTCATCCATGCCTTCTTCCTCCTTTTCTCATCCATTCTCGCACCCTTGAGCTCCAGCGCCCAAGTTCTCACCTTCTCTGTAGGACCACAGCATGTCCGGAGTGGGAGGCAAGTGGATGGCCTCCTCCGTCACAGAGGAGAACATCACCAGGCTTCGGGAGGACGGATACCTGGCCGAGAGCATCGCGCACAGGCTTCTGGCAGAGGGATAGATTACCCCCACCCGAAGTCTCGGGAGAGAGTAGTATTTCTCCCTCATTTCGTCCGCGGACTAGGATTTCCACTCCACCCATTTTTCCGTGTGCTCATGTACTACTATGGGCTAGATTTTCACGATATGGCCCCGAATTTCGTCCTCAACATCTTGGCGTTCATCGTCATGTGCGAGGCCTTCCTCCGCATCAAACCTCACTTCGGCCTGTGGTTGAAGATCTTCTGCGTGAAGCCGAAGATTGTGAGTAGCCAACAGGCGGAGTGCGGAGGTGCCATGGTGGGCAAGATGCCCAACGTCACATGGCTTGATGGCTCCTTCATGGAGACCATAAAAGGGTGCCAATTAGGGTGGTTCTACATCACTGAGCCGCGTGACACCAACTGGGTGGCGTCCCCCAAATTCAAATCTGGAGTCCCCATGCGGCTCACTTCTTGGGAGAAGAAGGGCCTGGCCTAGGGCGAACCCATGGAGCTGACCGGACTCGAGACCTGCATTAGAAGTATGAGGGACAAGAAGATCAAGCTTGTCAACATTATCCAGGTCATGCTCATTCGCTGGATTCTCCGGTGTCAGAGACGGGCATTTGATATGTGGGAGTTCGACCCGGCCGAACACCAGATGCTGCTGGAGCTCTTTGACAGAATGCACAAAGAAATCTGGAAGGTGTTGTTCAAGACCGGCGAAGTTTCTCCACCCCTTTCCGAGGACCGTGGGCTCAGCGCAAAGCGTCTTGCCAGTCCGGTAAGTCCTTTGACTATCACAAAATGTTCCCTTAGTACATTCGGGGGAGGATTTTTAAGTCACCATGCTGACCAAACAGGATTGGGTGGAGACGGCGGAGCGGATTGACTGTCCGGCTCCATTGCCTGAGGACCCAGTAGATGCGCTTCTGGCGGAGATGCTGGTCCCGGCGCCTTACAAGGTGCCGGAGAAGAAGGCCAAGAAGAAGGCCGCAGGGACCCGGAAGGGTCTCTAGCGCGAGGCCGCACCAGACGCCTCGCTAGAAGATGACGAGGTGCTCTCCTCCCATGAAGGGGAGGAGAGAAATAGGAAGGCCGCCTCAACTGAGGGGGCCGAAGGGTCCAAGAAGGCGGCCACAGGGACCAGAAAAGGCCTCACGCGCAAGGCCGTGATAGAATCGTCATCCGAAGATGACGAGGAAGATCCCCCCCCCCCCCGAATACAGGGGAAACATGAAGAAATGCCCCCTCCCCGTACTAGGGAGGAGAAGAAAAGGAAGGCTGCCCCGTCGGGGGAGGCCGGGACGCCGAAGAAGGGAAAGGCGTCCCTTCCAGATCACTCCACTACCACCGCTTACAGCGACGAGGAGTGGTTGCCCAGGGGCAAACCCCGGGCGAGGTCGTAAGTATCCGCATTCCACAATACTTTTCCGTGCAACTTTGACCTCGTGGTTTGTAATGACGTCGAACACGTATATGCAGTCCGGCCGGGTCCAATCTTGGGGTGTCCTCTTCGGAGGAGTCTCTGGATGAGTCGGAGATGAACTCACTCCCAATGGCCACCTCCCCACGACCTGCGGATGACAGCGAGGTGTTATCCCGGAGGATGCCAGAGCAAGAGGCGATGGTTCCGGAGACGCCCCAAGGCAAAATTCCAGGCGCCGGACACATGGGGGGTAAGACCCCCATGGATTGTGAAGACGGGAGCCGGAGCAAGCCTGGCTCCCAGCCGGTTGCTACGCCGGAGCCTCCGAAGGCTCCGGATTCCAGAAGGCAGTCCCTCGCGAATGAGAGCGAGCCGGCCGTGCTGATGACCTCCGCCTAGCCGAAGCCATCGGATAAGTTGTTGGAAGTGCTTCGAGGCGCTTCCATTGACGACGAGCACCGTACTCTCATGAGTACGATGATTGAGAAGGTTCGATTCGCCAAGAGCGGATTGACCGAAGCCTGCACCAGCCTGCTAACAGGCTTTGAGGTAAGTAATGAAAAAGTGTGAGGAAATATCACCCGATATACAATATCCACTGATACTCTGGTTGGTGTTCGGAAAGAAAAGCCAAACGAAGGGTGAACTAAAAAACTGCAGGAAGCTAATAGTACTTGTCTGTATGAACAAACAGGAACTGCTGCTGAACGCCGCTACGCGCACGACTGAGGTTGCCGGACTCAAGCGCAAACTGGGGCAGGCCGAAGAAGAGCTCGACCTCGTGAAGAAGTAGCTCGAGGGGAACAAAGGTAAGTGAAACCCCGTCCGTATGTCGTATAGAGGAGAAAAAGTTTATGATGCTAACAAGAAGCATCATGGCTTTTGATAGGGACCGCGACCGAAGTGGCGGCCCTGAAGGAAGCGTTGTCCATGGCCGAAGCCAAGGTGGATACGGAGCGCATCGAGTGCGAGAAGCAAGATTCTCGGGTGGGAGAGGTACAGCAAGAGCTCCAGGAGCTCGGCAAGAAGTTTGAGTCCTTGGAGTATGACTTCAAGATGCAAGGGATTGAGCTTGCGAAGGCCCTCCAGAGCGCGGCAGATGCCAAGGCCGAAGCCCAAAAGGCCCTTTAGGAAATCCAGGCGGCCAAGAATATAGCGGAGGGTAAGACATTCTTTATGCAAAGCAAGCATGTGGAGGAGTCATTTCTTTTACTTACACGAATCCAGAGCTCTCCAGGGGCATTCATAGATCTGCCACGCAGCATTTCGGATGTCACGGAGTTCTATCACGCTGAAGAGGGGGGCTCCACGGAGAAGCTGTTCTGGTCCCAATATACTGGGACCGAACACCCGATGCCTCTGAGTGACCAGCTGAAGCAGCTGGCCGAACTCCACAATGCGACCGAACAGGCCATGAAGGATCTCATAGTTCGGATGTGGCCTGGCGAGCCCCTGCCCGGCAGCTACTTTGGCCTTGTGAAGCAGATGGTGCATGCCTGTCCATGGCTAGAAGTGATCAAGCAGTCTGAATGTATTGAGGGTGCCCGATGGGCCTTTGCCCATGCGAAGATGCATTGGGCCAAGCTGGATGCTGACAAGCTCGTGAAGGAAGGACCCCCGGAGGACAAGGAGCATCGCTACCCCGAAAAATATTATGATGACGTTATGAAAGGCGCTCGGCTTGTGGCAAATGACTGTCCTAAGAACATAATTTTTGAGTAAATGTACTCATGTCGTTCATGTAATATGAGAACGGGTTTGTTTCTGCTATATAACACTTTGTTTGATTTAAAATATTACCTTCTCTGCGGCCGTTTATCAAAATCTGAATGTAGGCCAGTCGTCGGCTTCCGCCCCCTTGCAACTAGTACTGGGGTGTTCGTGGAGACCCAAACACTCTTTATCCAAGTTCTTGGTCCTTTAAGGAGGTGTTTAGCGCAGCGAATAAGGTAATCAGACTATTCGGCTTTATAACTCTCACTTGGCCATAGAAGTCTATAATTTTAAATTTTGGCGAAGCCCCTAGTATTCGAAAGGCCTAACTGGGGCGTTATACACGCCTAAATCGGGCAAGGCCGATTCCTCGCCTTAAGCGGAAAAAATCTTTAGGGATTTAGTACCCCGCGAACAGCAACCATCTCTCGGCGCATCATGACGGTCAGTTTTCGGCTTTCTCTACTGAGGTGCTCGTCCGGAAGAACCGGGACACAATAGCAGTAGTTCTCCCTGCGCTACCTTAGCCGATATAACGGAACGTAAGGTACCAAAACAAGGGAGCCGGGCTACCCCAACTATTGACCCAAGACCTGATTCGGAGCTGATGCATATAATGCTATAAGTTCGGGGTGCCGCACTGTCAAAAGTGTTCGGACTTTTCTTGCCATATTATGGGGCTCGCTAAGAAGCCCCTGGCAAACTGAGCGTACCAAAATGTACGGATGCAATATTGAATAAATATTCAAAAGAAAATATGAAGATAGTAATAAGAAGCTGACGCTATGTACTACTTCCAATTTATTTGGACAATACGGCAAAGCATAGGTGTACAATTAATGTATTAAGCGGAAAGAAATAGGACTATTTGACATGTCCTATCTAAGGGCAGGCTACATGCGGGTATGTAAGAACAGGTATAACGATTAATGAAGAAGACCACCTGAGTATTCCCTTGTGTGTAAAGCCTCTTGCCTCCTTGGTGTCCCCTCTGTAATGAGTCCGGTTATCCGATCTCTCTGAAGGGGCTGCCCGAAAGTGGGTTCCTGAAAAAAGAAAAAACGGTATGCGAGCCTCATTGCAACTGAACCGCACTCTGGACGCATTGTCATCTCGCCTCCACCTATGCCCATGGTATTTTGAGCGCGCATTTATGTATGTGTGGCACGAAAGCAGCCTGAATGGGGCTGGGGTGGAGGCCGGATTGCTAATTGATCTCCTGGCGTTCCTGGAGGTCCTGTTGCGGGGTACTCCGGACTCGCTTGACGTTGCTCGGGGTTGTCGTTGCCAAATTGGCTGTTTGTTGAAGGAGGTTGCTTTGTACTTCGGCCGTGAGGGCCGTAGTGTCCTCTTCTGTACGGAAGGAGTGATCTGTGTTTCTGTTGACTGTGATAACCCCGCCAGGTCCTAGCATCTTGAGCTTAAGGTATGCATAGTGAGGCACCGCGTTGAATCGGGCAAACGCGGTTCGTCCAAGTAGTGTGTGATAGCCACTACGGAAAGGGACGATATCAAAGATTAACTCTTCGCTTTGGAAGTTATCTGGAGATCCAAAGACCACTTCCAGTGTTATTGAGCCCGTACAGCGGGCCTCTACCCTTGGAATTACACCTTTGAAGGTGGTTTTGGTGGGTTTGATCCTTGGTGGATCGATGCCCATTTTCCGCACTGTGTCCTGATAAAGCAGGTTTAGGTTGCTGCCACCGTCCATGAGGACTCGCGTGACGTGGAATCCGTCGATGATTGGGTCAAGGACCAATGCGGCTGAGCCGCCGTGACGGATGCTGGTGGGATGGTCCCTATGATTAAACGTGATCGGGCGGGATGACCATGGGTTGAATTTTGGGGCGACGGGCTCCATCGCATAGACGTCCCTAAGTGCACGCTTTCGCTCCCGTTTGGGGATGTGAGTGGCATAGATCATGTTCACCGTTTTTAACTGGGGAGGAAATTTCTTCGGTCCTCTAGTGTTCAGACGCCGGGGCTCCTCATCATCATCGCTGTGCAGCCCCTTGTCCTTGTTCTCGGCATTTATCTTGTCGGCCTGTTTGAACACCCAGCAATCTCTGTTAGTGTGATTGGTTGGTTTATCGGGAGTGCCATGAATCTGGCATGAGCGGTCGAGTATGCGGTCTAGACTGGACGATCCCGGATTGTTTCTTTTGAATGGCTTCTTCCGCTGACCGGATTTGGCATTGCTGAATCCGGCATTGACTACCGTATCCTCAGCATTGCCGCCATTATTTTGGTTCTTGTGTCTGCTGCGCCGTGGCTTTCCGTTACTGTCACGGATATCTGAAGGGCCAGGGTTTCCTGGCATGGTGTTACTGCGAGCCTACCAGCTGTCCTCACCCGCGCAAAAGCAGGTCATTAGTGTCGTGAGGGCCGCCATGGTCTTCGGTTTTTCTTGGCCGAGGTGTTGGGCAAGCCACTCGTCACGGATATTATGCTTAAAGCCCGCCAGGGCCTCGGCATCCGGACAGTCGACGATTTGGTTCTTTTTAGTTAGGAACCGAGTCTAGAATTTCCTAGCTAACTCTCCGGGCTGTTGGGTAATGTGACCTAAGTCATCAACATCCGGTGGTCGCATGTAGGTGCCCTGGAACTTATTGAGGAATGCGTCCTCAAGATTTTCCCAACTGCCAATGGAGTTTGCTGGCAGGCTATTCAGCCAGTTTCTGTTGGCCCTTTAAGCTTGAGTGGGAGATACTTTATGGCATGTACGTCATCACCGCGGGCCATGTGAATGTGGGGAAGAAAATCTTCAATCCATACCGCGGGGTCTATTGTGCCATCGTATGACTCGATGTTGACGGGTTTAAACCCTTCTGGGAATTTATGTTCCATTACTTCGTCAGTGAACTAGAGGGGGTGTGCGGCGCCTCTGTGCTGGGCTATGTCGCGGTGCAGTCCGATTAGGTCTGGCCGGTTATGTTCGGCCCGGCCGGATTTATCAGTATTGTATCCGGCATGACGATCGGTGTCATGAGCTGTGGCACGCCCTCGTGATCCGTAGATCGATCTTGGTTGTCCTGCGTTGTTTTCCAACATGTCTTGCAGGTCCTGTGTATTGCCCCAGGCCGTAGTGAACCGGCATGGGGATGTGGGCTGGTATCCGGCCTGATATGTTGGTTTGTCTCGGCCACGGGGTGGCCGGTCAGCCTCATCTTGTGTTGGAAGTTCGGGCTCTTTGGCCTCTTCTTCTAGCGATTTGTGCTTTGGGTATCCCCTGGTGGGGGGCTCGAGTCCGTATTCCTCGGCCGCCAGGACTTCAGTCCATCTGTCTGCGAGCAGATCCTGATCATCTTGGAGCTGATGCTGCTTCTTTTTCAGGCTTCTTGCAGTGGCTATAAGCTGGCGCTTGAAGCGCTCCTGCTCTATGGGATTCTCTGGTACGCCAAATTCGTCATCACCGAGGCTCACCTCGTCTTCGAAGGGAGGCATATAGTTATGTTCCTCCAAGTATCCGTTCGTCGCCTGCTCGTCTGGGCTTACCTACCCGTGTTCCTGTTTGGCTCGCTCAAAGCTGGGTTGATCGGGATCGTATTCCTCTTCGGCACCATCTGGATTTTCTTCTCCCGTGTCGGTGTTGATGTGGCGGGGCTTGGAGCGGCGCCGGTGACGCCCATGCTTTGATTTCTTCCTTGAGGGGTTATCTCATGTTGCCTCATCGCCATTGTTTTTCTTTGGGAGTATCCACCATATATATATATCATATGAAGAGGTGGCAGTCGAGCACCCTGTGGGCGGTGGTTCCTGTTCTTCTCTCGCATCGTCGTCTATACTGTCGATGTCTTCGAAATCGAAGTTAAGCATGTCGGTCAAGTCATCGACCGTGGCTATTAAGTGGGTGGTGGGTGGGTAACGAATTTCTTCATCGCCAGCTTCCCACTCGAGCCGGGCATAGTTTGGCCAGGAGTCTCCTGACAGAGAGAGAGACCTTAATGAATCTAGCACGTCTCCGAAGGGTGAGTGTTGAAAGATATCCGCGGTGGCGAACTCCATAACCGGGGCCCAGTTAGATTCGATGGGCACGGATGTGCGCGGTCCGGAACACACAACCGGAGATGAGTCCGGGGGTCCGGAGATACAGACTCCTTTAGGAGAGGAGCCTGTGTTCGGCTCCAACACCGAGGAGTGTGCGGCCTCTAGGGCGGGATCCATCCACCCGTCCTCGGAAGGCACGTCCTTCTTTGGAACGAAGTCCGGAGCCGTAGCAGGTGCGATGTTCCGAATACTGTCTGACGGCAGATCTAGGTCATGCACGCCATGATCATTCGGCGCTACTGACATGGGCCCGAATCCGTCGAAGATCAAGTCTCCGCGGATGTTGGCAGTGTAGTTTAAGTTTCCGAACCTAACCTGATGGCCAGGGGCGTAGCTGTCGATCTGTTCCAGATGGCCAAGCGAGTTGGCCCGCAGTGTGAAGCCGTCGAATACGAAGATTTGTCCGGGGAGGAAAGTCTCACCCAGGACGGTGTTGTTGAAGGTTGGAGAAGCCATCAAGCCTTACAGCAACGACACAGAGGAACTCTCAATGAAAGCACCAATGTCGGTGTCAAAACCGGCGGATCTCGGGTAGGGGGTCCCGAACTATGCGTCTAAGGCTAATGGTAACAGGAGGCTGTGGACACGATGTTTACCCAGATTCGTGCCCTCTTGATGGAGGTAATACCCTACTTCCTGCTTGATTGATCTTGATGATATAAGTATTACAAGAGTTGATCTACCACGAGATCAGAGAGGCTAAACCCTAGAAGCTAGCCTATGGTATGATTGTTGTTATAGTTCTTAAGTCCTATGGACTAAACCCTCTGGTTTATATAGACACCGAAGGAGGCTAGGGTTACACGGAGTCGGTTTACAGAGAAGGAGATCTACAGCCGAATCGCCAAGCTTGCCTTCCACGCCAAGGAGAGTCTATCCGGACACGGGACGAAGTCTTCAATCTTGTATCTTCATAGTCCAACAGTCCGGCCAAAGCATATAGTCCGGCTGTCCGGATACCCCCTTATCCAGGACTCCCTCAATCACCAAAACATACATCAAGTGAATCACGTGAATATCCCATTGTCACCATAGATCACATGCAAGACATACATAAAGTGTTCTCAAATCCTTAAAGACTCAATCCTATAAGATAACTTCAATGGGAAAACTCAATCCATTACAAGAGAGTAGAGGGGGAGAAACATCATAAGATCGAACTATAATAGCAAAGCTCGTGATACATCAAAATCGTGCCAAATCAAGAACACGAGACAGAGAGATCAAACACATAGCTACTAGTACATACCCTCGGCCCCGAGGGTGAACTACTCCCTCCTCGTCATGGAGAGCGTCAGGATGATGAAGATGGCCACCGGTGATGGATTCCCCCTCCGGCAGGGTGCCGGAACAGGCTCTCGAGAGGTTTTTGGTGGCTACAGAGGCTTGCGGCGGTGGAACTCCTGATATAGGTTATTTTCTGGGGGTATTTGTATTTATAGGACGGTTTGGCCTCGAGAACAAGTTAGGGGGACCCACAGGGAGTCCACAAGGCACAGGGGCACGCCCCAGGGGGGTGGGGGGGCGCTCTACCCTCGTGGGCCCCACAGGACTCTTCTCTGGTAAATTTTTGTTCCAGTATTTTTTATATTTTCCAAAAAAAATCTCTGTTGATTTTCAGCACATTCCGAGAACTTTTATTTCTGCATAAAAACAACACCATGGTAGTTCTGCTGAAAACAGCGTCAGTCCGGGTTAGTTCTAACCAAATCATACCAAAATCATGTAGAAATATTATAAACATGGCATGAATACATCAAAAATTGTAGATTCGTTGGAGATGTATCAAACACCATGGCAATTATGCTGGAAACAGCGTCAGTCTGGGTTAGTTCCATTCAAATCATGCAAATTAGAGTCCAAAACAAGGGCAAAAGAGACTGGAAAAGTAGATACGTTGGAGACGTATCACATCCTGACCCCCTTATAGAGACCAGTTCATGCGCAAATGCACCGCCTTGTCAGGCACACACAAGAGAAATATGCCTCTAAGCTATTAGTTAAGTCAGCTCACACTAGGCCTGACAATGGGCCCACCTAATAGAATGTTAAAGATGGTTGTTAGGAGTAAAACCTGGAACAATGTTGTTTAGGGCTCTCCAACACTGACCGGTAAACAGACATCATGTTCGTTTTTACTTCCGGACATGGGCCATAGACATGATGCGGGAGAGATCTATCCAACACTATTTACAAATTAATCCGGATGGGAGGAGAGAGAGTAGAGGGGGACCATGCATGTAATGAGATATTTTGGTGTGGTGTTCGGTTGGTAGGAGAGAGAGGAGAGGGGACCATTCATGCAAAAAGAGAGAAAAAGAGGAGGACCATGTTGGGGCTATTTGTTGGTTAATTGCATGTCCGGACTCCTGATATGTCTCCAACGTATCAATAATTTTTTATTGTTCCATGTTATTATAGTATCAATCTTGGATGTTTTATATGCAATTATATATCAATTTTTGTGACTAACCTATTAGCCTAGCGCCAATGTTAGTTGATGTATTTTGCCTGTTTTTGGTTTTCCAAAATATCAATACCAAACGAAGTCCAATTGCCACAAAACTTTTTGACGTTTTTTTCTGGAAAAAATAGACCCTGGAAGCTTCGGGAGAAGCGAGAAGATGAAGGAGTAGAACACAAGGCACCAGGGCATGCCCTAGTGTGTTGTGGGGGCCATGTTCGGCTTTTGGACCTAATTCTGCCTTTATAAATTCTCTCAAATCAGGAAACCAACAGAGAGCCACCCAAAATCCTTTTTCCACCAGCGCAACCTTCTGTTCTCGAGAGATCCCATCCGAGGGCATTTTCTCACACTCCACCGGAGGGGAAATCAAACATGGAGGGGTTCTGCATCAACCTCATTGCCCCTCCGATGATGCGTGAGTAGTTTACCATAGACCTACGGGTCCATAGCTAGTAGCAATATGACTTCTTCTCTCTCTTTGACCTTCAATACAATGTGCTCCTCGATGTTCTTGGAGTTCTATTCGATGTAATCACTTTTTGTGGAGTGTTTTTCGGGATCCGATGATGTGAGTTTATGATCAGATTATCTATGAATATTATTTAAGTCTTCTTTGAACTCTTTTATGCATGATTATTATAGCTTTGTATTTCTTTCCGGTCAATTGATTTTGTTTGGCCAACTAGATTAATTTTTCTTGCAATGGGAGAGGTGCTTTGTGATGGGTTCAATCTTGCGATGCTCAATCCTAGTGACAGAAAGGGACATGACACGTATTTGTATTGTTGCTGTTAAGGATAAAAAGAGGGGGTTTACTCATGCATTATTTTATTTTGTTTACACCATGTTATATTGCCTAAGGCATTACTCTGTTCTTTGTGAACTTAATACTCAAGATGCATGTTGAATAGCGGTCGATGTGTGGAGTAATAGTAATAGATGCAGGCAGGAGTCGATCTACTTGTCTCTGACGAGATGCCTATATACATGATCCTTGCCTTGTATATTGTCATGATTATTCACTTTTCTATCAATTGCCCAACAGTAATTTGTTTACCTACTGTAAGGTCTTGATAACCCACACGTATAGGGGATCACAACAGTTTTCAAGGGTAGAGTATTCAACCCAAATTTATTGATTCGACACAAGGGGAGCCAAAGAGTATTCTCAAGTATTAGCAGTTGAGTTGTCAATTCAACCACACCTGAAAGACTTAAAATCTGCAGCAAAGTATTTAGTAGCAAAGTAATATGGAAGTAACTGTAACGGTGGCAAAACTAATAGTAGGAATTTGTACCAATTGTAACAGCGGTGGCAATGAAAGTGACGTAGCATAGATCAATATGTGAAAAGCTCGTAGGCATTGGATCGACAATGATAATTGCGTTGGATGATATTCATCATGTAGCAGTTATAAACTAGGGTGACACAGAAATAGCTCCAATTCATCAATATAATGTAGGCATGTATTCCTTATATAGTCATACATGCTTATGGAAAAGAACTTGCATGACATCTTTTGTCCTACCCTCCCGTGGCAGCGGGGTCCTAATGGAAACTAAGTGATATTAAGGCCTCATTTTAATAGAGAACCAGACGACAACATTATCACTTAGTGAATACATGAACTCCTGAAACTATGGTAATCACCGGAAAGAATCCCAATTATTGTCACCTTGGGGTATGCGGATCATAACTCGTAATAGGTGTCTACAACTTGCAACATCGGATCAAGAACACAAATATATTTATTGAAACATAAAGGGTTCATATCTGAATTCATGGCACTCGGACCCTACTGACAAGCATTAAGCATAGTAAAGTCGTAGCAACATCAATCTTAAAACATAGTGGATACTAGGGATCAAACCCTAACAAAACAAACTCGATTACATGATAAATCTAATCCAACCCATCATGGTCGAACAAGCCTACAATGGATTTACTCATGCATGGCGGTGAGCATCATGAAATTGGTGATGAAGGAAGGTTGGTGATGATGATGGCTCCTCTCCGGAGCCCTGGACGGACTCCAAATCAGCCGTCTCGATGAAGAACGGGAGGTGGCGGCAGCTTCGTATCATAAAATGCAATGAACTCTTCTCCTTGATTTTTTTTCTCTCTGAATAGGGTTATATAGAGTTGGAGTTGAGGTCGGAGGGGTTCCAGGGGGCCCACAAGCCTGCAGGGCGCGCCTCAGGGGGGTGGGCGCGCCCCCAGGTCTTGTGTCCTTTGGGTGGCCCCCTCTGAATAATTCTTGTGCTAGTATTTTTTATTAATTTCAAAAATATTCTCCATAAGTTTACAGGTCAATCTGAGAAATTTTATTTCTGCACAAAACTAACACTATGGCAGATCTGCTGAAAACAACGTCAGTTCGGGTTAGTTCCATTCAAATCATGCAAGTTGGAGTCCAAAACAAGGGCAAAAGAGTTTCAAAAAGTAGATATGATGGAGACGTATCACTATCTTCAAGAGAGAAGCCTTTCGTAGAGCGAAGCAGGGATTTGCATAGGTGCCAGAGCTCTAGCTTTTAAAACAGAGATGAATATAATTTTGAGCGGTATGCTTTCATTGTCAACATAACAACTAAGAGATCTCACTATTTTCCATGCTAGATACATTGTAGGAGGTTCCCAAACCGAATGTTAAATTTTTTACTCCCCCTCCACCAACAATCACACTCCACGACTGATCCGAAACAACGGGTACCGTCCATACGAACAACCATCCTGGGGGAGTTTTATTTGAAGTTATATTTTGATTTGATTTCGTTTACATGGAATGGCAGGTAAATACCACATATAGGTAGATATGGTGGACTCATATGGAACAACTTTGGGTTTAAGGAAGTGGATGCACAAGCAGTATTCCCGCTTAGTACAAGTGTAGGCTAGCAAAAGATTGAGGAGCGACCAACTAGAGAGCGACAATGGTCACAACCAACATTGAGCACAAGCATGAGTAGGATATAAATCACCATGAACATAAATATTGTAGAGGCTATGTTGATTTTGATTCAACTACATGCGTGAACATGCGCCAAGTCCAGACACTTAAATCATTCAAAGGAGGATACCATCCTATCATACTACATCATAACCATTTTAAATTGCATGTTGGCACTCAAGACAAACCATTATAAACTCTTGGCTAATTAAACATGGCATGAGTAACTATAATCTCTAATTGTCATTGCAAACATGTTTCATTCATAATGGGCTGAATCAAGAACGATGAGCTGATCATATTTATAAAAACAAAATAGGTCGAGTTCGTACCAGCTTTTCTCCATCTCAATCATTTCATCATATATCATCATTATTGCCTTTCACTTGCACGACCAAACAGTGTGGATAATAATAAGAGTGTACGTGCATTGGACTAAGCTGGTATCTGCAAACATTTATTCAAAGGAGAAGACAAGGTAATATGGACTCTCTGTTAGATCAACAATAATGCATATGAGATCCACTCAACATTTTCATAGTGGTCTTCTCCTTATGACCCAAAGAAAAAGAATTTCAAAGAAAACACAACGAAATATTTTTGGAGTTTTTGTTTTTCCAAAGAAAGTAAAACAAGAGGAAGAAAAACTATTTACATGGGTAAGCTCCCAACAAGCAAAATAAGAATGAGAAATCTTTTGGGTTTTCTTTTAATATTACAACTAATTAAACTAGAAGGAAAACTAAAAAGAAGTGAGACTATTTTTTTAGATTTTCTCAAAGTTTTCCAAACACACAAGAAGAAAGCAAGAAAAAATAAACTAGCATGGATAATACAATGAAAAATTATGAACACCGACAACTGGAATGAGTGCGTGAACATGAATGCAATGTCGGTGGGAAATACGTACTCCCCCAAGCTTAGGCTTTTGGCCTAAGTTGGTCTAGGGCCATGGTTGGCCTGGCGGATATCCAAACTTGTAGTTGGGGTTGTACTGAGCCGCGGCAGCTATCGCTTGGAGAGTTTCCTCGTGGATACGAGCGACCTCCACCTCTCTCTCATACTCGTACGCCTCCCCTCTGTTTATGAAGTATCTTCATTTTACCTGAAAGTCAAAGAAGGCATGAGTAGGAAGCGTAATACGGAAGACGCACTCCTTGTCAAAGATTAGTAGGTACAGGAGGGACTAATCATTCCTCTCAAGAAACTGGTAATGTACCATAGTATTATAATCAAGGAAAGCAGGAGGCAACGGAGCATCATTTTCTCTTTTGGGGACACCAAGATAATTAGCTAAGCGGGTGGCATAAATTCCACCAAAGAAATCCCCATCTTTAGCATTGTTATGTAAATGGCGTGCAATGATAGCCCCCAAGTTAAATCTTTTATCATTCATTACTGCGCTCTTAAGATCAATGAGATCGGAGGCGCAAAAGTGGCTATGATCATGTTTACCATTAATGCATCTGCCTGTGAAGAGACCAAAGTAGTGTAATGCACAGAAGTGAATGATCCATGTAGTGGCTTCTGTTATGATTCTGGTTTCTCCTACAGTAATGCTATCAAGGAACTCAGAACTATCAGATTTACGAGGTTCAACACAACTTCCCCATTGCGGAATTTTACATGCCTCATTAAAATCTTCTAGGTCCATTGTTAACGATTTATCATGAAGATCAAACAAAACAGAATTCGTATTGCGATGGATTGAATACTTAAATCTCCGCCATTATCTGACACGAAGTCTGTTAGCTCGGCGTTATGCATGCGCACATAGAACTCATTCTTGAACCCGACGCCATTCATGAAATTATCTGACGGCCATTCACAAGGTTGCACTAGAGCATCCCTCGGTGGTTCGAGATCTGGTTCACGTATCGTGAGCCTTGGAGTCTTCTTCTTTGAGGAACCACCTTGGAACACTTTCCTCAACATTTTCTCCCTTTGAAAAATTTCTGAAATTTTTAGTTACTCAAAATAAAAGTGAACAAAATTCAACAAAGTTGATAGCAACTACTCCCACAAGTGTATAGAGGCTATATCATGCAACAAAACTACTTTGGACCATATAAATTTGACATGCAAGCTCAAGAACATGGTCACCACAGCAGCAATAATTTGCAATATATAAAGCACTAGAACAAAAACTAATTGGACCATTCGAGCAGTCACATACCGAAGAACAAACTCCCAAAACAATTTTGCGAATGGAGCTTTGAGCAAGGAGATCGAAAATGGCTGCAAAATGAGCTAGAACACGGGTTTGAGCAATGGTGGGATTTTTTCTGGAGGAACACGAAGTGGATGGATGCTGGAATAAATGAGGGAGACCCATGTCAGGACCCCGACTCAATGTCACATCGATCTAGCATGTAACACCTCATATCACTTTGCGGCCTCACGCACGGTATTCCCACGGGTGTCGCCTTACCTTAGCCCGGGACCGTTTGCGCCTTTTGGCACATGTATATGATAGTGTCGCTAGCATCCATATGATAAGGAGCCCGGGCTGACATGGCTAGTCGTAAACCCAAAGTGGCACAGACTTACAGGGACAGGCATCCATGACCCAGCATCGAACGTGTCGGTCATCAGCGAGTGAATCCAGGCTGTAGCACTGGGCTAGCAGGACTCCGGTGAACCGGGTTGTAGCGGGCTAACAGGACTCCGGTATTCATCGCGTGACATTTCCCCGAAGGGACAGACACAGGAACGAAGAAGGACACATGCCGGCCAGCCTAAGTGTTCCGGAGCAGTAGCAAGCTACCATGGCTCAGTGGAAGCACTAGGAGACATTTCCCGGTAAGGGAGGCTACTAAGGATAAACAACTAGATAGTCAGATCCCACACATACCAAGCATTTCAACAACATACACACAATATGCTCGATATGTGCAGATACAACATGGCATCACAACATGACTCTACAACTCAAGTAATTATTCAATAGGCTCTGAGGAGCGAGATATTACAAACATGGGTCTCATGACCCAACACTCAGAGAATACAAATCAAAGCACAAGCGGAAGCTATCATGTCTGAGTATAGACATCTATAAATGAAAAAGGCTGAGAAGCCTGACTACCTACCAGACCCTGCCGAGGGCACAAGATCGTAGCTGAGGTAACAAGCTAAACGTCGAAGACCACGCGGAATTACTAGTGAGACTGAAGTCTCTCTGCAAAAACATAAAATAGGCAAACGTGAGTACAAATGTACCCAGCAAGACTTACATCAGAACTATCTACATATGCATCATTATCAACAAAGGGGTGGTGGAGTTTAACTGCAGCAAGCCAGCTTTAACTCGGTGGCTATCCTGAACTACGACTGCAAGTAACTCTTTTGAGGTGGCGCACACAAGTCCACATATTCACCAAACAATACACCACTATGGATCCGCTCCCGTCTCCCTACGAGAACGCCATCCATAGCACTCACGCTTATCTTGCGCATTTTAGAGTATCCACTTTCACTTGTCTATGAACTATGCAAGGGGTCCAAGTTTCCATATCCGAGGAATCCGGCTATTCGAATAGATGATGTTAACCCTGCAGGGGTGTACTTCTTCACACACGCTCTCGCCACTTACCGCCCTGTACACGTCATGTACCTCGGCAACCTTCAAGCGGAAGCCGGGCGAGGGAGTCGGCCACGACCTGACTAACCGAACAAGTCTCTAGTCCAGGTTTATCGCCTATTCGGGTTCCATCCGCAAGGAGATCCGGCCGGGGTGTCGCTTACGGCCCCAAACGATGTGTGCAGGGTTCCCAAGCCCACCAACCGGGTGCCACTTGGTACACCGGGCCACTGTGCCTAGTCTGTCCCAAGCCCACCTGTACCGGGTGCCACTTGGTAGACTATTAACACTACCTACAAACACCAGAAACTAGTTGCAACTCCTGGACAGAGATCATGTTGATTAATAAGCCGAGAGGGGTTGAGTTACCGGAACCCAATGTGTGGTAGTAACTGGTCATGGATCACAAACACAGAACTCAGTTCCTGAGGACGGCTGCAATGAGACAACCCACCATGTACTCCTACATGGCCTCTCACCGCTACCTTTACCAAATCGTGTTCACACACTTAGTTCACCCATAGTAGGACATGTTCACACGCCTCTGATTCATCCCCAATGAATCAGACCTGACTCAACTCTAAGCAGTAGCAGGCATGACAAACAAGCATGAATGAGTAGGCACATCAGGGCTCAAACAACTCCTACTCATGCTAGTGGGTTTCATCTATTTACTGTGGCAATGACAGGTCATGCAAAGGATAAAGGGTTCAGCTACCGCAGCAAGTATCAAATATGTCGTTGTTGTCCTAATGCAGTAAAAGAGAGCAGGAGCGAGAGAGTGGGATTTTATCGGAATGAACAAGGGGGTTTTGCTTGCCTGGCACTTCTGAAGATAATATAGCTCTTCATCGGTGTCAACGATCACATCATCGGTATCACGTCTATCGAGAGGGAACAAATACCGGCAACACAGAAGGAAACACAATCAATGCAATGCACAATATGATGCATGATCATGACATGGCAAGATGAATGTGTTTTGGGCTAATGCATCTAGCAACAAGTTAAATGGGGTTGGTTTGAATACAAGATTCAAATTCAAACTCCATATGTGATTATTCAAATGCCATTCACTTCATTTGCCCTAAACAGTAGTGATAAGTTGTTCTAACATGCATGAAAATGGTACAGATGGATTCCTTGAATTTTTTTGATAATTTTTCATATATAAATTATTTAATTTGGAGTTACGGTTGAATTTCTATGATTTATTGAAGTTTTAGCTATTTTCTGGAATTTCCTGATTATTTTTAAATCCAGAAAATACTTATTGCGTCAGCATGACATCACCTTGACGTCATCAGGTCAACGGGGCAGATTTAGGTCAAACCTGACCAGTGGGGTCCACTGGTCAGTGACTGGGGCTGATTAGTGTCGCTAACATGTGGGCCCAGTCAACAGTCACGTCAGCTTAGTCAAAGCTGACGCGTGGGCCCACTGACATTAGTTAAAACTAAACAGAAACTAATCTACGATTAATTAGATGGCGGGGCCCAGCTGTCAGTGTCACAGGGGTTAATTAGCAGGGTCATTAGCCCCTAACGACGACGCCACGTCAGCACGTCGGAGACCCGCCGACGGCGACCACAGAACACGGCGGGGGCACGCCGGACTTGCGCTAGAGGCGTCAGTTTGGCGCGCTGAGGGCACCAGGGGATGGCCCTTGCTCTCGCGCATCCAGAGGACCAAGTGGAAGGTCGTGGGGTGGCCGGAACTCATGCCGGCGACGAGCTTTGGCGGCGATGGTGTTCGGTGGTGCTCGGGCGCGTCGCTACGGAGCATCAGTGAGCAAATGGAGAGGCTGGGCAGCACCTGCTAGACATGGGGAGCACTAAGAGCAGCACAATGAGGCCAGGGGAGCACGGGGGCTATGCGTGCAGCAGCAATGGCGGACGGTGGCTTCGGTGCTCGTGGGGAACGGTGCTACGGCACGGAGGAGAGCATGCTGAGTTAGGGGAGAAGGTCAGTGGCTCACGGCGATGACGAGGGGACGCTCGGCGAGGTCGGGGACGGTCCGGAGCCGACGGATTTGAGGAAGATGGCCGGCGGTCCCGAGGTTGAAGAAGACAGCGAGGGCGGTGTTGCGGCACGTCCGGGGCCTTGTGGCTCGGTGGGGAGAAAGAGAGGGTCGAGGCGGAGCCTTTGAGCGCATCGGCGAGGCTAGGGGGTGGCGGTGGCCGCGAGGGAGCTCGTCGGTGGCGGCGGCTCCGTTCGGGCGAGTGAGAGAGAAATCCAGGGGAGAGGATGAGGGCGCGGGAGAGTGAGGGAGAGAGGCAGGGAGGTGCGTGGCGCTTCGTGGCGTGGATTAGGACAAAGGGCAGCCTCCAGCGCGAAGCAGGAGGTGGCCGAGGCCTCTCGGGCGCGCGCCACGCCTCGCCTCTGTTCGTCCTCCTGGCAGAGGAGGAAGATGACAAGGGGGAGGAGGTGGGCTGGGCCGGCCAGACGGGCTGGCCAGCTGGGCCAGGTAAGTGGCGCCAGGTAGTCCGCGGGTAAGTGACCCAGGTAGGTTTTCTGCTCTGTTTTATTTTTTCCTTCTGTTTTGTTTTATTTAATTTATTTTGCCACTGTTTTGAATTTAAAATAATTCAAACAATGCCAAAAACTCCTCTGAATATTTTATATTGCTAGATGGACTTTTCCAAAAGCTTATAAAATATATCAGGGGTATTTGAAATTATATTCTAATTATATGAATATAACTCAAATTCAAATAGCTAATGAATTAAATCCAAAGTCCCAAAAATAATTCCTTAAAAATGTTCAATATTTTGGTTGGGACCAGAACCCTTACCAAAAATTATCAAACATTTAAGAAGAGCATTTTGGAGCAATGAATGAGATTTCCAGTGTTTTTGCCCCTCTTTTATTTAAGTTTTTGAGGCTTCCAAAATTCCCTCAGTTCAAATTTCAGAATTTAAACATGATGCACACATGAAGCTAGCCTAGAGCATTACCAGAAGCTAGGGATGTGACAACTCACCCCCACTAAACAAAAATCTCGTCTCGAGATTCAAGCGTAGGGTAAGGTGAAGGGTAACGTAAACTAGCACAATCTTCACGATCCAGGTTGCACTTCATAGGAACGTTGATTCGAACACCATCTTTGTCTTGTCGTCTTGCTCGGAGAACTCCAGCTAATCATGACAAGAAGAGGAAAGGAAAACTCTAGAAAGGTCGATCTTCTCGAAGATCGAACAACTCACGGAATGAGACATAGGACCATTTCTCGGGTTGAGACACGAGATACACATCGAGAGGGGTGGAAGAAACGGATGACGAAGGTTCACTAGGTGGACAACAATTCCACACTTAAGAAGGTGGTAATCGGTTGTCAACATAGCGAGGAGTTGAATTGCCATGATACCACGACGAAACATCCTGGAGGAGGGTGATTCGTAGATTATTATCTTGAGTGGCAAAAAGAATTACTTTTGATTCAGAGATCATTGAAACTCTTCATACCAGCCTAAGGCAATTCACAACGATCGTTTGGAGAGGGTCGGTAGAATGGCATACTCGGACTTGGACGATGTGGATTACCTTGTTGAAGACAACGTAATGGATGAACTTGCTTACCACCGGAGATGGAAGAGACCCATGGTAGAATGGCACATTGGCGGTGCAAGCTAGGAACAAAATGCAAATGCTGGGAATGATTCTGGTAACTGGGGAAAAACCCAACAACAGAGAGTGAGTTCACTGTTTGAAAAGATCATAGCATTGCCGAGGAAACTGAGAGCAAACCCAGTTAGTGCCGATGATAACACGTAGCGCTTGTGCGTGCTCTCAAGAACTTGAGTATTTCCATATTCATCAAGGTTTTACCAACATCCGTGTCAAGGATCCTGGCAACACAACATACCACCATGATGAACAACGATGGACGATGCAGATGCATAGGAAGATAACACTTTCCCAGATTTCACCTTAGCGAGGCCAAGGGAATGAAATCTGGGTGATCGACCGAGAGACATTTATCACTCCGCTTCTAATGTTCTCCTTGATGTGTTAGCGTATCCCATTCATAGACATGGTTTGATAACTAGAACATCAAGTAAAAGGTCGGACTTCGGGAACACAAAAAAAATCCATAGGGGCAACTAGGGAGTAAACCCTACGAAATCCCTATGGGAAGGTGGCCAACTTCATCAATCAAGATATTATAATAACAGGTCTTCCGGCTGGGTGTGTTGGGCACGACATCCACTCTACCGGTTATTGCGCGACCAATATTATAATTCTTGGGAAATATTCCAACCATCATATCTGCCTGAGATTCAGATCTGGTTGGTGTCAGGATATTCCAGACTCTTCGAGTCTAGGAAGAAAAATGAAAGTTTGCAACACAAATCGACGAGATGACGTTGCGAGATTCTCGAGGGACGAACTGCGATAGCAAGCTCCAAAACATGAGCTGGTTCTGCTAAAAACATGTGAACACGCTGTCCTAGACAAACATTATCACATGGTAGTCTTACAATAAAACACTACCGAGTTCAGGTGGGGAATCATAATCGAGGATATTGAAGTCTTGTGCATGACCTAGGATTAGCACATCAACTCCTTTTCCGTGAACAAATCAATCAGTGGCTTGGTGTGCTAGGATATACATATGGAATGGAGGTTGCAAGTCTCCGAACCACAGAATACTTCGCACGTATGCATGACTGATTTGGGATGATTCCAAAGGAAACAACATTGAATTTCTCGAGTCCATGGCGGCAACTTGCATCCAATGCACATGAACTAGAGGAAGTCTCTCCTTACATCCGAACATATGCTTCATGAGCTAGCATGAACAAATGCTTTCAAAAGTTTCGAACACTAGCTTAATGTTCAGCAAAATTATGGAGAAGACAAGGATGTTGTCGATGGGCTCAACAACAATTCATCCAGATTCCCATGAAGATGGAATTCCCTAATTATGTGAACAGGTGATAGCATTGGTCAGACCCAAAGAACATAATGGTGTATGCTCGAGGAAAAACCACGAGTAAAACAACATTACAAACATCGTTGGTACTGATTTGATTTGACGATAGCCCACACTCAAATCAAAGGATTGATGAGACAATAGGTCCAGCAACTGATCACAGGTACCAATCCATGAAGATATCATCTTTCTTCAACACACACTACACAAGAATATCCCTTTGGAACGAACTAAGTCAGGCAAGCTTTTATCTTCCAACTCTCCAAGTTGTTGTCTAGCTCAACCAACTAGCTCAGGGATATCTAACACCGATCTTGGAGAAAGAGTGGTTCACAAGAAACCAACTTGATCACGAGCTCAACATAACAGTCAGGTGACAACCTGGTAATACTACCGAGAAGATCTTCGAAAAATCACGAACCACCGATATGTTACTAAGCTCGAGAACAGCCTCGCTTTTGAGGGCAAGACGATATGATCAAATGACTGAGGACTTGACAAGATCCTAACTCATCAATCGAAGGGTGCATCGAAATAAGGACTAGGTAGCACGATCAATCTTAGAATGATGATTCAAGAACCAACACGTTAAGAATGAGGTTATTGTCCATTTAACTACCAAGCAACGAGGTTGCTGGGAGTATTGATTTCACACATCACAATTCATTTGGCGGTATTCCGGTGGCATCAACACGAGGGCCGAGGAATGACTAATGATGGTGAGAAGTATCACTACGTCAAAATTCATGAGAGTTGGTGCAGTTCTCATGACAATTCTGACATAAAGGGGGTAATACTCCAAGGTAGAACAGAACCAAAAGCTGGATTGGCATTTGATCTGCGGAATACAACTACTTTGACCCAATCCTAGATATGGATGAGGTACTGGAGTTTGTTTCTCCAAGTCATTCAGGACAGAATGGCTTGACGGACCACAAGGGTAATAGGCATCGATAAACGAAGGTATGCATACCCTTGACTATCAATTGATAGACGAAGGTCAGTAGACAACTAAAGAGGGACAACTCAAAGGAACATATAGTTTTCTGAGTTGTGGATGCATAGATTAGTATGTCGAGCGAGATCAACATTTCTTCCAGATAACCCATGCAGAAAGGTAGAACAGGCAGAGTCACAATTATGAATGGAGAACCCATCGAGAGCACTCCTGTTGTGATCTTTTGATCCAACAAACTTTTGCCGTAAGTGGTTCATGGTATTTGGAAGAAGGAAATACCATGGACCTCGAGGACTATCGCAAAGTTACTAATATCCTGAGGGAACTAGCAAACACTATCAACATGAAGTAGGTAGAGTGAATCTCGGGTTCAAAACCCAGAAATAGAATGCCTACTAACTAATAACATCACGGGATGCTTTCAAAAATAATGGCCAGAATCATCACACTGGGGATACAAATCATGGCTGAATTACTAGATGATCCCCTAAGACACCTAGGGTCATAATAATATCTCCAACATATAGGTCAAGGTAACGGAGTACCTCAACTCACTGATTAGAGTGGTTAATCTGGCCCATGGGAACATTGAAACGGGAAGAAAGGATTTGCAAATGCATCAAACTATTTAGAAACCTGGGATGACTCGGACAGCATAACGGCTGTAAATGCTCGGAAAAGATTTGAGACATTCACAAAATGGTGGCATAACCACTCAGAAGCACGATATCAAGGTTTCGAGATCAACAATTAACATACGGAAGTAGTAGAAACCGAACTCAAGCTTAAATCCAACAATCTTATAAGTCTACGGATTAGTAACACTTGATCCTGGTAGAAAGAAGAGAAAGCCTAGTTCTTAATCCCCGTAGGAAAGATAAGATGACTCAGATCAGAAGGGCATAAGGTATAAGGAGTAAAAAGAGCCTTACGTTCCATCCCACAATCAATTCCCTTACATATAACTAAAGAATTTCTAGACTCAACTTCGACCAGTTTGGCTTGGTAATCCTACAGGCAGTCAAGCTCTGATACCAGCGCTGTCAGGACCCCGACTCAATGTCACATCGATCTAGCATGTAACACCTCATATCACTTTGCGGCCTCACGCACGGTATTCCCACGGGTGTCGCCTTACCTTAGCCCGGGACCGTTTGCGCCTTTTGGCACACGTATATGATAGTGTCGCTAGCATCCATATGATAAGGAGCCCGGGCTGACATGGCTAGTCGTAAACCCAAAGTGGCACAGACTTACAGGGACAGGCATCCATGACCCAGCATCGAACGTGTCGGTCATCAGCGAGTGAATCCAGGCTGTAGCACTGGGCTAGCAGGACTCCGGTGAACCGGGCTGTAGCGGGCTAACAGGACTCCGGTATTCATTGTGTGACATTTCCCCGAAGGGACAGACACAGGAACGAAGAAGGACACATGCCGGCCAGCCTAAGTGTTCCGGAGCAGTAGCAAGCTACCATGGCTCAGTGGAAGCACTAGGAGACATTTCCCGGTAAGGGAGGCTACTAAGGATAAACAACTAGATAGTCAGATCCCACACATACCAAGCATTTCAACAACATACACACAATATGCTCGATATGTGCAGATACAACATGGCATCACAACATGACTCTACAACTCAAGTAATTATTCAATAGGCTCCGAGGAGCGAGATATTACAAACATGGGTCTCATGACCCAACACTCAGAGAATACAAATCAAAGCACAAGCGGAAGCTATCATGTCTGAGTATAGACATCTATAAATGAAAAAGGCTGAGAAGCCTGACTACCTACCAGACCCTGCCGAGGGCACAAGATCGTAGCTGAGGTAACAAGCTAAACATCGAAGACCACGCGGAATTACTAGTGAGACTGAAGTCTCTCTGCAAAAACATAAAATAGGCAAACGTGAGTACAAATGTACCCAGCAAGACTTACATCAGAACTATCTACATATGCATCATTATCAACAAAGGGGGGGGTGGAGTTTAACTGCAGCAAGCCAGCTTTGACTCGGTGGCTATCCTGAACTACGACTGCAAGTAACTCTTTTGAGGTGGCGCACACGAGTCCACATATTCACCAAACAATACACCACTATGATCCGCTCCCGTCTCCCTACGAGAACGCCATCCATAGCACTCACGCTTATCTTGCGCATTTTAGAGTATCCACTTTCACTTGTCTATGAACTATGCAAGGGGTCCAAGTTTCCATATCCGAGGAATCCGGCTATTCGAATAGATGATGTTAACCCTGCAGGGGTGTACTTCTTCACACACGCTCTCGCCACTTACCGCCCTGTACACGTCATGTACCTCAGCAACCTTCAAGCGGAAGCCGGGCGAGGGAGTCGGCCACGACCTGACTAACCGAACAAGTCTCTAGTCCAGGTTTATCGCCTATTCGGGTTCCATCCGCAAGGAGATCCGGCCGGGGTGTCGCTTACGGCCCCAAACGATGTGTGCAGGGTTCCCAAGCCCACCAACCGGGTGCCACTTGGTACACCGGGCCACTATGCCTAGTCTGTCCCAAGCCCACCTGTACCGGGTGCCACTTGGTAGACTATTAACACTACCTACAAACACCAGAAACTAGTTGCAACTCCTGGACAGAGATCATGTTGATTAATAAGCCGAGAGGGGTCGAGTTACCGGAACCCAATGTGTGGTAGTAACTGGTCATGGATCACAAACACAGAACTCAGTTCCTGAGGACGGCTGCAATGAGACAACCCACCATGTACTCCTACATGGCCTCTCACCGCTACCTTTACCAAATCGTGTTCACACACTTAGTTCACCCATAGTAGGACATGTTCACATGCCTCTGATTCATCCCCGATGAATCAGACCTGACTCAACTCTAAGCAGTAGCAGGCATGACAAACAAGCATGAATGAGTAGGCACATCAGGGCTCAAACAACTCCTACTCATGCTAGTGGGTTTCATCTATTTACTGTGGCAATGACAGGTCATGCAAAGGATAAAGGGTTCAGCTACCGCAGCAAGTATCAAATATGTCGTTGTTGTCCTAATGCAGTAAAAGAGAGCAGGAGCGAGAGAGTGGGATTTTATCGGAATGAACAAGGGGGTTTTGCTTGCCTGGCACTTCTGAAGATAATATAGCTCTTCATCGGTGTCAACGATCACATCATCGGTATCACGTCTATCGAGAGGGAACAAATACCGGCAACACAGAAGGAAACACAATCAATGCAATGCACAATATGATGCATGATCATGACATGGCAAGATGAATGTGTTTTGGGCTAATTCATCTAGCAACAAGTTAAATGGGGTTGGTTTGAATACAAGATTCAAATTCAAACTCCATATGTGATTATTCAAATGCCATTCACTTCATTTGCCCTAAACAGTAGTGATAAGTTGTTCTAACATGCATGAAAATGGTACAGATGGATTCCTTGAATTTTTCTGATAATTTTTCATATATAAATTATTTAATTTGGAGTTACGGTTGAATTTCTATGATTTATTGAAGTTTTAGCTATTTTCTAGAATTTCCTGATTATTTTTAAATCCAGAAAATACTTATTGCGTCAGCATGACATCACCTTGACGTCATCAGGTCAACGGGGCAGATTCAGGTCAAACCTGACTAGTGGGGTCCACTGGTCAGTGACTGGGGCTGATTAGTGTCGCTGACATGTGGGCCCAGTCAACAGTCACGTCAGCTTAGTCAAAGTTGACGCGTGGGCCCACTGACATTAGTTAAAACTAAACAGAAACTAATCTACGATTAATTAGATGGCGGGGGCCCAGCTGTCAGTGTCACAGGGGTTAATTAGCAGGGTCATTAGCCCCTAACGACGACGCCACGTCAGCACGTCGGAGACCCGCCGACGGCGACCACAGAACACGGCGGGGGCACGCCGGACTTGCGCTAAAGGCGTCAGTTTGGCGCGCTGAGGGCACCAAGGGATGGCCCTTGCTCTCGCGCATCCAGAGGACCAAGTGGAAGGTCGTGGGGTCGCCGGAACTCATGCCGGCGACGAGCTTTGGCGGCGATGGTGTTCGGTGGTGCTCGGGCGCGTCGCTACGGAGCATCAGTGAGCAAATGGAGAGGCTGGGCAGCACCTGCTAGACATGGGGAGCACTAAGAGCAGCACGGTGAGGCCAGGGGAGCACGGGGGCTATGCGTGCAGCAGCAATGGCGGACGGTGGCTTCGGTGCTCGTGGGGAACGGCGCTACGGCACGGAGGAGAGCATGCTGAGTTAGGGGAGAAGGTCAGTGGCTCACGGCGATGACGAGGGGACGCTCGGCGAGGTCGGGGACGGTCCGGAGCCGACGAATTTGACGAAGATGGCCGGCGGTCCCGAGGTTGAAGAAGACAGCGAGGGCGGTGTTGCGGCACGTCCGGGGCCTTGTGGCTCGGTGGGGAGAAAGAGAGGGTCGAGGCGGAGCCTTTGAGCGCATCGGCGAGGCTAGGGGGTGGCGGTGGCCGCGAGGGAGCTCGTCGGTGGCGGCGGCTCCGTTCGGGCGAGTGAGAGAGAAATCCAGGGGAGAGGATGAGGGCGCGGGAGAGTGAGGGAGAGAGGCAGGGAGGTGCGTGGCGCTCCGTGGCGTGGATTAGGACGAAGGGCGGCCTCCAGCGCGAAGCAGGAGGTGGCCGAGGCCTCTCGGGCGCGCGCCACGCCTCGCCTCTGTTCGTCCTCCTGGCAGAGGAGGAAGATGACAAGGGGGAGGAGGTGGGCTGGGCCGGCCAGACGGGCTGGCCAGCTGGGCCAGGTAAGTGGCGCCAGGTAGTCCGCGGGTAAGTGGCCCAGGTAGGTTTTCTGCTCTGTTTTATTTTTTCCTTCTGTTTTGTTTTATTTAATTTATTTTGCCACTGTTTTGAATTTAAAATAATTCAAACAATGCCAAAAACTCCTCTGAATATTTTATATTGCTAGATGGACTTTTCCAAAAGCTTATAAAATATATCAGGGGTATTTGAAATTATATTCTAATTATATGAATATAACTCAAATTCAAATAGCTAATGAATTAAATCCAAAGTCCCAAAAATAATTCCTTAAAAATGTTCAATATTTTGGTTGGGACCAGAACCCTTACCAAAAATTATCAAACATTTAAGAAGAGCATTTTGGAGCAATGAATGAGATTTCCAGGGTTTTTGCCCCTCTTTTATTTAAGTTTTTGAGGCTTCCAAAATTCCCTCAGTTCAAATTTCAGAATTTAAACATGATGCACACATGAAGCTAGCCTAGAGCATTACCAGAAGCTAGGGATGTGACAACCCACATCAGACCCACAAGCCATGAAGGCGCGCCCAGGGGGTGGGCGCACCCTATGGGCTTGTGGCCCACTGGTGCTGCACCCTGGTGTGTTTTCAGTGCCAGAAACTCTTATATATTCCACAAAAAATCATACCAAATTTTCAGGGCATTTGGAGAACTTTTATTTTTGGGACATTTTTTTATTGCACTGATAATTCAGAAAACAGACAAATAGTAGTATTTTTCGTTATTTATTCTAAATAACAGAAAGTAAAAAGTAGCTACAGAAAGTTGTTTTTACTAAACTCATCCATCTCATGCCCATCAAGAGGAATCCATTAACAAGGTTGATCAAGTCTTATTAACAAACTTCTTCCGAATGACATGAAACCGAAGAATCTTCGTACAACACTAGGTTACCTCAACGGGGATATGCATGTCCCCAACAATAAGAATATCATATTTCTGTTTGATAGTAGGAATAGGGAATTCAAAACCTCCAATAGCAATAGTTGAAATTTTTCCAATAGAATTGATGCTATTAACTTGAGGTTGTTTCTTCAAAAAATGTACTATATGCTCATTACCATTAACATGAAAAGTGGCATTGCCCTTGTTGCGATCAATAACAGCCCCTACAGTATTCAAAAAGGGTCTACCAAGGATGATCGACATACTGTCATCCTCGGGTATATCAAGAATAATAAAGTCCATTAAAATAGTAACATTTGCAACTATGACAAGAACATCCTCACAAATACCGATGGGTATAGCAGTTGATTTATCGGCCATTTGCAAAGAGATTTCAGTTGGTGTCAACTTATTCAAATCAAGTCTACAATATAAAGAGAAAGGCATAACACTAAAACCGGCTCCTAAATCACATAAAGCAGTTTTAACATAGTTTCTTTTAATGAAGCATGGTATATTAGGTATTCCTCGGTCTCCTAATTTCTATGGTATTCCACCCTTAAAAGTGTATTTAGCAAGCATGGTGGAAATTTTAGTTTCCGGTATCGTTTTTTATTTGTAACAATTTCTTTCATATACTTAGCATAAGGAGATATTTTCAGAATATCAGTCAAACGCATACGCAAAAAGACAGGTCTAAGCATTTCAGCAAAGTGCTCAAAATCCTCATCATCCTTTATCTTGGATGGTTTAGGAGGAAAGGGCATGGGTTTCTGAACCTATGGTTCTCTTTCTTTAACGTGTTTTCTAGCAACAAAGTCTCTCTTATCATATATTTTATTCTTAGGTTGTGGGTTATCAAGATCAACAGCAGGTTCTATCTCCACATCATTATCATTACTAGGTTGAGCATCAACATGAACATCATCATTAACATTATCACTAGGTTCATGTTCATCACCAGATTGTGTCTCAGCATCAGAAATAAATTTCATTTGGATTCTTGGGTGTGTCTATAATAGGTTCACTAGATGCATGCATAATCCTATCATTATTATTTTTCTTTTTAGACGAACTAGGTGCATTAGTATCAATTCTCTGAGAATGTTGCTCAATTCTCTTAGGGTGGCCTTCATGATACAAGGTTCCTGAGTCATTCTACCTACCGTGGTCACAAATCTAACAGCATGATCGTTGTTCTTATTATTCATCTCATTAAGCAAATCATTTTGTGTCTTGAGAACTTGCTCTACTTGATTTTTTAGCATGGAAGCATGTTTACTAATAATCTTGAGATCATTAATAATTCTACACATATAGTCACCCAAGCAATCAAGCATATAAGCATTATGTTTCAATTGTTTACTAACATAAGCATTGAAATTTTCTTGTTTGACGAAAAAGTTATCAAAGTAATCCAAGCGTTGACTAGTAGACTTATTATGAGGAATATCACCTTCATCAAATCTATAGAGAGAATTTACCTCTTCTACCCGTGTTGGAATATTAAGGACGTGTATTTCTTCAATAGGTGGTAAATTCTTAACATCTTTAGCTTTAATACCTTTTTCTTTCATAGATTTCTTTGCCTTTTGCATATCTTCAGGACTGAGAAATAGAATACCTCTTTTCTTCAGAGTTGGCTTCGGAGTTGGTTAAAGAAGAGTTCAATCATTATCATTACTTCAGCTTGTTCAACAGTTCGTTCTCTGAAAACACAACCGGCACAACTATCTAGGTGGTCCCTAGAAGCATTGGTTAGTCCATTATAAAAGATATCAAGTATTTCATTTTTCTTGAGAGGATCATCGGGCAAAGCATTAAGTAATTGGAGAAGCCTCCCCCAAGCTTGTGGGAGACTCTCTTCTTCTATTTGCACAAAGTTAAATATCTCTTGTAAGGCAGCTTGTTTCTTATGAGCAGTATTTTTTTTTCCAGAGAAGTAATATATCATATCATGTGGACTACGCACACAACCAGGAGCAAGATAATTAAACCATATCTTAGCATCACCCTTTAATGAGAAAGGAAACAACTTAAGAATATAGTAATAGCGAATTTTCCACATGAGCAAATAGGGTAGCTATATCATTCATTTTGGTAAGGTGTGCCACAACAGTTTCAGATTCATAACCATGAAAAGAATTAGATTCAACCAAAGTAATTAACTCAGGATTGACAGACAATTCATAATCCTTCTCGGTAACAAAGATATGTGAAGTAGCAAACTTAGGATCATATTGCATTCTAGCATTCAAAGATTTTTCTTTCTACTTGCATAATAATTTCTTAAGATCATCTCTATCCTTAAAAGCAAGAAAGTCCCTAGCTACCTCTTCATCCATAACATAACCCTCAGGTATAACAGGAAATTCATATCTAGGAGACCTAGGTTTATCAGGTGTCTCAAAGTGTTCAATTTCAATAATTTCATCAGTTTCAGAAATATCACCAGTTTCAGCATTAACTCTAGCAAGTTGTTGATACGTCTCTGTCGTATCTACTTGTCCTAACACTTTTTCCTCTTGTTTTGGACTCTAATTTGCATGATTTGAATGAAACTAACCCGGACTGGCGCTGTTTTTAGCAGAATTACCATGGTGTTGCTTTTTGTGCAGAAATAAAAGTTCTCGGAATGGAATGAAACTTTGCGAGGATTGTTTATACAATACAAGATAATTTATGGAGCCAAGAACCACCGAAGGGGGGCCCCTGGGTGGGCACAACCCACCAAGACATGCCACCCCCTCCAGGCATGCCCAGGTGGGTTGTCCCCACCTGGTGGCCCGTAGACCCTAAAACCAACGCTATAAAATCCTATTTTTCCAGAAAAAAATCAAGGAGAAAGAATTATCGTGTTTCACGAGACGAAGCCGCCGACGTCTCGTGTTCTTCATCAAGAGTCCAGAACCAAAGTCCGTTCGGGGCTCCGGGGAGGGGGGTCTTCGATCTTCATCATCACCAACCCTTCTCCATCGCCAATTCCATGATGCTCCCCACCGGGAGTGAGTAATTCCTTCATAGGCTCGCTGGTCGATGAGTAGATGGATGAGATTCATCATGTAATCGAGTTAGTTTTGTTAGGACATGATCCCTAGTATCCATTATGTTTTGAGATTGATGTTGCTATGACTTTGCATGCTTAATGCTTGTCACTTTGGACCCAGATGCCATGATTTTAGGTCTGAATCGTTTATGTTATCACCATTATATCCATGTTCTAGATCCGGTCTTGCAAGTTATAGTCACCTACTACGTGTTATGATCCGGCAACCCCGGAGGGACAATAGTCGGGACCACTCCCGGTGATGACTGTGGTTTGAGGAGTTCATGTATTCACTGTGTGCTAATGCTTTGTTCTGGTTCTCTATTAAGAGGAGACCTTAATATCCCTTAGTTTCCAATAGGACCCCGCTGCCACAGGAGGGTAGGACAAAAGATGTCATGCAAGTTCTTTCCATAAGCACGTATGACTATTTACATAATACATGCTTACATTATATTTAAGAACTGGAAATAGTGTCGTATCGTCCCAGGTTATGACTGTCTCCTGATGAATATCATCCAATGAATCACCGATCCAATGCCTACGATTTTCCTATATATTGTTCCTGCTAAGTTACTATTGCTACTGTCACAATCGCACTTGCTAAAAACTATTGATATCACTGTTGTCGTTACTGTTGCTGCTGCTACCATTATCAAAACTATCATAATACTGTGCTACTGATCACTTTGCTGCAGATAATTAATCTCCAGGTGTGGTTGAATTGACAACTCAGCTGCTAATACTTGCAAATATTCTTTGGCACCCCTTGTGCCGAATCTATAAATTTGGGTTGAATATTCTACCCTCAAAAACTGTTGCGATCCCATATACTTGTGGGTTATCAAGACCTTTTTCTGGCATCATTGTCGGGGAGCATAGCTATATTTGTTTAGTCACTTGGGATTATTATCAATTTATCACTATGAAGAATCTGAAGGATGCTAAGACTAAGATTTTCCCTCTAAGACGAGGGGCGGTAAGGAATTTCCATCCAGCTCTGCTTTATATTCACCTTCTGTTATAAGTAAACTTGCAACACCACCACATGCTATTAATTCTGATATGTCACAAGTCGTTGATGATGCTACTTCTGTTATGAATGCTACTCATGATGATACTAGTGCCTTGCTTGATGATAATGTGCCACTAGGTGAATTTCTTGATGAACAAATTGCTAGAGTAAGACAACATGATATTATTGAAACTAATGATGAGCTTGAAACTGAAAATCTTGAAACACCTATTAGAACTAGCCCTCCTAAATATGAATTGCCAAAGGTACTGTAAGGTTATGCTATGAGAGAGGAGGCAACTAGAGATATTCTTACTTGTAAGGATAGAGACGATCTAGAAAAATTATTATGCAAGTATAAAGAAAGATATCTGAATGCTAGAATGAAATGTGATCCTAAGTTTGCTACTTCACCTATCTTTATTGATGATAAGGATTATGAATTCTCTATCGACCCAGGGTTTATTACTTTGGTTGAATCTGATACTTTCCATGGTTATGAAACTGAAACTATTGTGACACATCTTACTAAATTGAATGACATAGCCACCCTTTTTGCTCATGATGAGAAGATTCACTATTGCTATATCCTCAAATTATTTCCGTTCTCATTAAAGGGTGATGATAAAGCTTGGTACAATACACTTACTCCTGGTTGTCTGCGTAGCCCCCGGGATATGATTTATTACTTCTCTGAAAAATATTTCCCTTCTCATAAGAAACAAATTTCCTTGTAGGAAATATTTAACTTTGTGCAAATTGAAGAAGAGAGTCTCCCACAAGCTTGGGGGAGGCTTCTCCAATTGCCTAATGATTTGCCTGATCATGCTCTTAAGAAAAATGAAATACTTGATATCTTCTATAATGGACTAACCGATGTTTCTAGGGATTTCCTAGATAGTTGTGTTGGTTGTCTTTTCAGGGAACAAATTATTGAGCAAGCTGAAGAATATTATTCAATAACATATTGAAAAAATTATGATGATTGGGCTCCTCCTGAAACACCGCTTAAACCCACTCCGAAGAAGAGGGGTATTTTATATCTTAGTCCTGAAGATATGCAAGAGGCAAAGAAATCTATGAAGGAAAAAGGTATTAAAGCCGAGGATGTCAAAAACTTACCACCTATTGAAGAAATACATAGTCTTGAAGAACCACCACCACCTAAGGTGGTAGAGGTAAAATCTTTAATGAATTTCAATGATAGTGATGATCCTCGTAATAAACATCCTAGTCTATGCCTTTATGAGTTTGATAATTACATTAGAAAGCAAGATCACTTCAATGCAAATGTTATGAAACAATTGAAAAACAACTCTGATATGATCGCTCACTTAAGTGACTTGTTGTTTAGAATCACAAATGATGTGAGAGGTGTAGGAAAGCATGCCTCTATGGTTCAAACCGAATTAGAAGAAGTTGCTAAATCTCAAAGAGAGTTACTTGATGAAATGAACAATAATATAAGTGACTTTGCTGTTAGAGTAGCAACTAGGGGAGGTAAAATGACTCAGGAACTGAAGGAAATATGCCCTAGAGGCAATAATAAAGTTATTATTTATTTCCTTAATTCATGATAAATGTTTATTATTCATGCTAGAATTGTATTAACCGGAAACTTAGTACATGTGTGAATACATAGACAAAACATATAGTCCCTAGTATGCCTCTACTTGACTAGCTCGTTAATCAAAGATGGTTATGTTTACTAACCATAGACATGGTGTTGTCATTTGATGAACGAGATCACATCATTAGGAGAATGATGTGATGGACATGACCCATCCGTTAGCTTAGCATTATGATCGTGTTAGTTTCATTGCTACTGCTTTCTTCATGAATTATACAAGTTCCTCAAACTATGAGATTATGCAACTCCCGAATACCGAAGGAACACTTTGTGTGCTACCAAACATCACAACATAAAAGGGTAATTATAAAGGTGCTCTACAGGTGTCTCTGAAGGTGTTTGTTGGGTTAGCATAGATCGAGAATAGGATTTGTCACTCCCTGTTTCGGAGAGGTATCTCACATCCCTCTCGATAATACTCATCACTATAAGCCTTGCCAGCATTGTGACTAATGAGTTAGTTGCGGGATGAAGTATTACCGAACGAGTAAAGAGACTTGTCGTTAACGACACTGAACTAGGTATTGAGATACCAACAATCGAATCTCGGGCAAGTAACATACCGATGACAAAGGGAACAACGTATGTTGTTATGCGGTTTGACCGATAAAGATATTCGTAGAATATGTAGGAACCAATATGAGCATCCAGGTTTCGCTATTGGTTATTGACCAGAGACGTGTCTCGGTCATGTCTACATAGTTCTCGAACCCATAGGGTCCGCACGCTTAACGTTCGATGACAATTGGTATTATGAGTTTATGTGATATGTTGTACCAAAGATTTTTTGGAGTCCCGGATGTGATCACGGACATGACGAGGAGTCTCGAAATGGTCGAGACATAAAGATTTATATATTAGACGACTATATTCAGACACCAGAAGTGTTCCGGAGAAGTTTCGGATAAAACCAGAGTGCCGGAGGGTTACGGAACCCCCCGGGGAACTAATGGGCCTCGATGGGCCCTAGTGTAGAGAGAGAGGGGCCAGCCAGGGCAGGCCGCGTGCCCCTCCCACTGAGTCCGAATAGGACAAGGAAGGGGGCGGCGCCCCCTTGCCTTCCCTCTCTCACTCGCCTTCCTTTCCCCTCCCTTCCCGAAGTTGGAAACCTACTAGGAATAGGATTCCTAGTAGGAATCCTACTTGGGGCGCGCCCTACATGGGCCAACCGGCCTCCCCCTTGATCCTTTATATAAGGCGGCAGGGGGCACCCTAGAACACACAAGTTGATAATTGTTTTAGCCGTGTGTGGTGCCCCCCTCCATAATTACACACCTCGGTCATATTGTCGTACTGATTAGGCGAAGCCCTGCGCCGGTAACTTCATCATCACCGTCACCACGCCATCGTGCTGACAAAACTATCCCTCGGCCTCAACTAGATCAAGAGTACGAGGGACGTCTTCGAGCTGAACGTGTGCTGAACATGGAGGTGTCGTACGTTCGGTGCTTGGATCGGTTGGATCACGAAGACGTTCAACTACATCAACCGCGTTAACTAAAAGCTTCCGCTTTTGGTCTACGGGGGTACGTTGACACACTCTCCCCTCTCATTGCTATGCATCACATAGATAGATCTTACGTGATCGTAGGATTTTTTTTTGAAATTACCACGTTCCCCAATAGTGGCATCCGAGCCAGGTCTATGCGTAGATGTTATATGCACGAGTAGAACACAAAGAGTTGTGGGCGATAATAGTCATACTTCTTACCAGCATGTCATACTTTGATTCGGCGGTATTGTTGGATGAAGCGGCTCAGACCGACATTACACATTTGCTTACGCGAGATTGGTTCTACCAACGTGCTTTGCACATAGGTGGCTGGTGAGTGTCTGTTTCTCCAACTTTAGTTGAATCGAGTGTGGCTATGCCCGGTCCTTGTTGAAGGTCAAAATAGCACACTTGACGAAAAGTTGTTGTGGTTTTGATGCGTAAGTAAGAACTGTTCTTGCTAGAAGCCCGTAGCAGCCACGTAAAACTTGCAACAACAAAGTAGAGGGCGTCTAACTTGTTTTTGGAGGGCTTGTTGTGATGTGATATGGTCAAGGCATGATGTGATATAAATTGTTGTATGAGATGATTATGTTTTGTAACAAAGTTATCGGCAACTGGCAGGAGCCATATGGTTGTCGCTTTATTGTATGCAATGCAATTGCCATGTAATTGTTTTACTTTATCACTAAGCGGTAGCGATAGTCGTAGTAACAATAGTTAGCGAGACGACAACAATGCTACGATGCAGATCAAGGTGTCGCACCGGGTAACGTTGGAGATCATGATGATGCTTCGGTGATGGAGATCATGAGCACAAGATGATGATGGCCATATCATGTCACATATTTTGATTGCATGTGATGTTTATCCTTTATGCATCTTATTTTGCTTAGAACGTCGGTAGCATTATAAGATGATCCCTTACTAAATTTCAAGGTACAAGTGTTCTCCCTGTGTATGCACCGTTTCTACAGTTCGTCGTGCCGAGACACCACGTGATGATCGGGTGTGATAAGCTCTACGTTAACATAAAACGGGTGCAAGCCAGTTTTGCACATGTAGAATACTCGGGTTAAACTTGACGAGCCTAGCATATGCAGATATGGCCTCGGAACACTGAGACCGAAAGGTCGAACATGAATCATATAGTAGATATGATCAACATAGTGATGTTCACCATTGAAAACTACTCCATCTCACATGATGATCGGACATGGTTTAGTTGATTTGGATCACGTGATCACTTAGATGATTAGAGGGATGTCTATCTAAGTGGAAGTTCTTAAGTAATATGATTAATTGAACTTTAATTTATCATGAACTTAGTACCTGATAGTATTTTCCATGTCTATTGTAGATCAATGGCCCGTGCTACTGTTCCTTTGAATTTTAATGTGTTCCTAGAGAAAGCTAAGTTGAGAGATGATGGAAGCAACTACACGGACTGGGTCCGTAACTTGAGCATTATCCTCATTGTTGCATAGAAGATTTACGTCCTGGAAGCACCGCTAGGTGCCAGGCCTGCTGCAGATGCTATTGATGACGTTAAGAATGTCTGGCAGAGCAAAGCTGATGACTACTCGATAGTTCAGTGTGCCATGCTTTACGGCTTAGAATTGGGACTTCAAAGATGTTTTGAACATCATGGAGCATATGAGATGTTCCAAGAGTTGAAGTTAATATTTCAACCAAATGCCCGAGTTGAGAGATATGAAGTCTCCAACAAGTTCTATAGCTGCAAAATGGAGGAGAATAGTTCTGTCAGTGAACACATACTCAAAATGTTTGGGTATCATAATCACTTGACTCAGCTGGGAGTTGATCTTCCAGTTGATTGTGTCATTGACAGAATTCTTCAATCACTGCCACCAAGCTATAAAGGCTTCATGACGAACTATAATATGCAAGGGATGAACAAGACTATTCCCGAGCTCTTCGTGATGCTAAAGGCCGCGGAGGTAGAAATCAAAAAGGAGCATCAAGTGTTGATGGTCAATAAGACCACTAGTTTCAAGAAAAAGGGCAAAGGGAAGAAGGGGAACTTCAAGAAGAATGGTAAAAGGTTGATGCTCAAGAGAAGAAACCCAAGTCTGGACCTAAGCCTGAAACTGAGTGCTTCTACTGCAAAGGGACTGGTCACTAGAAGCGGAACTGCCCCAAGTATTTGGCGGATAAGAAGGATGGCAAAGTGAAAGGTATATTTGATATACAAGTTATTGATGTGTACTTAACTAATGCTCGCACTAGTGCCTGAGTATTTGATACTAGTTATGTTGCTCATATTTGCAACTCAAAACAGGGGCTATAGATTAAGCGAAGATTGGCTAAGGACGAGGTGATGATGCGCGTGGGAAATGGTTCCAAAGTCGATGTGATCGCGGTGGGCACGCTACCTCTACATCTACCATCGGGATTAGTCTTAGACCTGAGTAATTGTTATTTGGTGCCAGCGTTGAGCATGAACATTATATCTCGATCTTGTTTAATGCGAGACAATTATTCATTTAAATCAGAGAATAATGGTTGTTCTATTTATATGAGTAATATCTTTTATGGTCATGCACCCCTACTGAGTGGTCTATTTTTGTTGAATCTCGATAGTAGTGATACACATATTCATAGTGTTGAAACCAAAAGATTGAATTTTAATAATGAGAGTGCAACTTATTTGTGGCACTGCCGTTTGGGTCATATCGGTGTAAAGCGCATGAAGGAACTCCATGTTGATGGACTTTTGGAATCACTTGATTATGAATCACTTGATGCTTGCGAACCGTGCCTTATGGGCAAGATGACTAAAACTTCGTTCTCTGGAACAGTGGAACGAGCTACTGACTTGTTGGAAATAATACATACCGATGTATGCGGTCCAATGATTATTGATGCTCGTGGTGGGTATCGTTATTTTCTTACCTTCACAGATGATTTGAGCAGATATGGTTATATCTTCTTAATGAAGCATAATTCTGAAACATTTGAAAAGTTCAATGAATTTCAGAATGAAGTGGAAAATCATCATAACAAGAAAATAAAGTTTCTACGGTCTGATCATGGAGAAGAATATTTGAGTTACGAGTTTGGTCTTCATTTGAAACAACATGGGATAGTTTCACAATTAACGCCACCTGGAACACCACAGCAAAATGGTGTGTCCGAACATCGTAACCGCACTTTATTAGATATGGTGCGATCTATGATGTCTCTTGCTGATTTACCGCTGTTGTTTTGGGGTTATGCTTTAGAGACGGCTCCATTCACTTTAAATAGGGCACCATCAAAATCCGTTGAGACGACGCCTTATGAACTGTGGTTTGGCAAGAAACCAAAGTTGTCGTTTCTTAAAGTTTGGGGCTGCGATGCTTATGTGAAAAAGCTTCAACTTGATAAGCTCAAACCCAAATCGGAGAAGTGCGTCTTCATAGGATACCCAAAGGAAATTGTTGGGTACACCTTCTATCACAGATTCGAAGGCAAAATCTTTGTTGCTAAGAATGGATCCTTTCCAGTGAAGGAGTTTCTCACGAAAGAAGTGAGTGGGAGGAAAGTAGAACTTGATGAGGTAAATGTACCTTCTCCCTTATTGGAAAGTAGTTCATCACCGAAATCAGTTCCAGTGACTCCTACACCAATTAGTGAGGAAGCTAATGATGATGATCATGAAGCTTCAGATCAAGTTACTACCAAACCTCGTAGGTCTTCCAGAGTAAGATCCGCACCAGAGCAGTACGGTAATCCTATTCTGGAAGTCATGTTACTAGACCATGATGAACCTACGAACTATGAGGAAGCGATGATGTGCCCATATTCCGTGGAACGCGCTTGAGGCCATGAAATCTAAGATGGGATCCATGTATGAGAACAAAGTGCGGACTTTGGAGGACTTGCCCGATGATCGACAAGCCATAGAAAATAAATGGATCTTTAAGAAGAAGACTGACCCAGACAGTAATGTTACCGTTTACAAAGCTCGACTTGTTGTGACAAATTCAAGGAGTTGACTACGATGAGACTTTCTTACCCATAGCGATGCTCAAGTCTGTCCGAATCATGTTAGCAATTACTGCATTTTATGATTATAAAATTTGGCAAATGGATGTCAAAACTGCATTCCTGATTGGATTTCTGGAAGAAGAGTTGTATATGATGCAACCGGAATGTTTTGTCGATCCAAAGGGTGCTAACGAAGTGTGCAAGCTCCGGCGATCCATTTATGGACTGGCAAGCCTCTCGGAGTTGGAATAAACGCTTTGATAGTGTGATCAAAGAATATGGTTTTATACAGACTTCTGGAGAAGCTTGTATTTACAAGAAAGTGAGTGGGAGCTCTGTGGCATTTCTAAACTTATATGTAGATGACATATTGTTGATTGGAAATGATATAGAATTTCTGGATATAAAGGGATACCTGAATAAGAGTTTTTCTATGAAAGACTACAGAGAAGCTACTTACATATTGGGCATCAAGATCTATAGAGATAGATCAAGACGCTTAATTGGACTTTCACAAAGAACATACGTTGACAAAGTTTTGAAAAAAGTTCAAAATGGATCAGTCAAAGAAAGGGTTTTTGCCTGTGTTACAAGGTGTGAAGTTGAGTCAGACTCAAAGCCCGACCACTGCAGAAGATAGTGAGAAAATGAAAGTCATTCCCATGCTCCGGCCATAGGTTCTATCATGTATGCAATGTTGTGTACCATACCTGATGTATGTCTTGATATAAGCCTAGCAGGGAGGTACCAAAGTAATCCTGGAGTGGAGCACTGGACAGCGGTCAAGAACATCCTGAAATACCTGAAAAGGACCAAGGCTATGTTTCTCATTTATGGAGGTGAATAAGAGCTCGTCGTAGACGGTTACGTCGATGCAAGCTTTGACACTGATCTGGATGACTCTAAGTCGCAAAACAGATACACTGATCTGGATGACACTGTCAGTTGGTGCAGTTCCAAGCAGAGCGTCGTGGCGGGATCTACGTGTGAAGCGGAGTACATTGTTGCTTCGGAAGCAGCAAATGAAGGAGTTTGGATGAAGGAGTTCATATCCGATCTAGGTGTCATACCTAGTGCATCAAATCCAATGAAAATCTTTTGTGACAATACTGGTGCAATTGCCTTAGCAAAGAAATCCAGATTTCACAAGAGAACCAAACACATCAACGGACGCTTCAATTCCATCTGTCATCAAGTGTTGGAAGGGGACATAGAGATTTGCAAGATACACACGGATCTGAATGTTGCAGATCCATTGACTAGGCCTCTTCCACCAGCAAAACATGATCAGAACCAAAGCTCCATGGGTGTTAGAATCATTACTATGTAATCTAGATTATTGACTCTAGTGCAAGTGAGAGACTGAAGGAAATATGCCCTAGAGGCAATAATACAGTTATTATTTATTTCCTTAATTCATGATAAATGTTTATTATTCATGCTAGAATTGTATTAACCGGAAACTTAGTACATGTGTGAATACATAGAATAAACATATAGTCCCTAGTATGCCTCTACTTGACTAGCTCGTTAATCGAAGATGGTTATGTTTCCTAACCATATACATGTGTTTTCATTTGATAAACAGGATCACATCATTAGGAGAATGATGTGATGGACATGACCCATCCGTTAGCTTAGCATTATGATCGTGTTAGTTTCATTGCTACTGCTTTCTTCATGACTTATACAAGTTCCTCAGACTATGAGATGATGCAACTCCCGAATACCGGAGGAACACTTTGTGTGCTACCAAATGTCACAACGTAAAAGGGTGATTATAAAGGTGCTCTACAGGTGTCTCCAAAGGTGTTTGTTGGGTTGGCATAGATCGAGAATAGGATTTGTCACTCTGTGTTTCGGAGACGTATCTCTGGGCCCTCTCGATAATACTTATCAGTATAAGCCTTGCAAACATTGTGACTAATGAGTTAGTTGCGGGATGAAGTATTACCGAACGAGTAAAGAGACTTGCCGTTAACGACACTGAACTAGGTATTGAGATACCAACAATCGAATCTCGGGCAAGTAACATACCGATGACAAAGGGAACAACGTATGTTGTTATGCGGTTTGACCGATAAAGATATTCGTAGAATATGTAGGAACCAATATGAGCATCCAGGTTTCGCTATTGGTTATTGACCAGAGACGTGTCTCGGTCATGTCTACATAGTTCTCGAACCCATAGGGTCCGCACGCTTAACGTTCGATGACAATTGGTATTATGAGTTTATGTGATATGTTGTACCAAAGATTTTTTGGAGTCCCGGATGTGATCATGGACATGACGAGGAGTCTCGAAATGGTCGAGACATAAAGATTTATATATTAGACGACTATATTCGGACACCAGAAGTGTTCCGGAGAAGTTTCGGATAAAACGGGAGTGACGGAGGGTTATCGGAACCCCTTGGGTAACTAATGGGCCTAGATGGGCCCTAGTGGAGAGAGAGGGGCCGGCTAGGGCAGGACACGTGCCCCTCCTCCTGAGTCCGAATAGGACAAGGAAGGGGGGTGGCACCCCGCTTGCCTTCCCTCTCTCCCTCTCCTTCCTTCCCCCTCCCTTCCCCAAGTTGGAAACCTACTAGGAATAGGATTCCTAGTAGGAATCCTACTTGGGGCGCACCCTACAGGGGCCGGCCGGCCTCCCCCTTGCTCCTTTATATACAGGGGCAGGGGCATCCTAGAACACACAAGTTGACAATTGTTCTAGCCATGTGCGGTGCCCCCCTCCATAGTTACACACCTCGGTCATATCGTCGTAGTGCTTAGGCGAAGCCCTGCGCAGGTAACTTCATCATCACCGTCACCATGGCGTCGTGCTGACAAACTCTCCCTTGGCCTCAACTCGATCAAGAGTACGAGAGACGTCTCCGAGCTGAATGTGTGCTGAACGTGGAGGTGTTGTATGTTCGATGCTTGGATCGGTTGGTTCGCGAAGACGTTCGACTAAATCAACCGCGTTAACTAAACGCTTCCGCTTTCGGTCTACGAGGGTACGTGGACACACTCTCCCCTCTCGTTGCTATGCATCACATAGATAGATCTTGCGTGATCGTAGGATTTTTTTTGAAATTACCGCATTCCCCAATAGGAACCACTTTATCCTGAGGGACACCCAAAGAGAATTGAACAAGACTCTCAAAGAATTAGCACTGATGCACCTAGTCCTTCTAAAAAGAAAAAGAAGAAGAAAAATAATAGGACTTTACCTGCTACTAGTGAACCTGAAGTAGAAAACCTCGTGATAATGATAATGAATTTTCTATCTCTTATGCTGAAACTCAATCTGGTAGTGAACACTCACCTTCTGATAATGAAAAAGATAATGATGAGGTTCATGAATACACTCAACCTAATAACAAAGAACCAGACAATGATGTTGAGATGGAACCAGCTGTTGATCTTGATAACCAACAACCCAAGAACAAACTACATGATAAAAGAGATTTTGTTGCTAGAAAACACGGTAAGGAAAGAGAACCATGTGTTCAAAAGCCTATGCCATTTCCACCTAAGTAAACTAAAAAGAAAGATGATGAAGAATTTGAATGCTTTGCTGAAATGCCGAGGCCAGTCTTTTTGCGCACTCGCTTGACTGATATCTTAAAATGCCTCCTTATACAAAGTATATGAAAGACATCATCATCACCAATAAGAGAAAAATTCCGGAAGCTGAAATCTCCACTATGCTTGCTAACTATACTTTCAAAGATGGAGTACCTAAAATACTTGGAGATCCAGGAATACCAACTAGACCTTGCTCCATTAAAAGAAATTATGTGAAAACTGCTTTGTGTGATTTGGGAGCTGAAAGTGCGCTATATCGACTAGAGGGGGGGTGAATAGGCGATTTTTATAAATTCTTCACTGAGGAATTTGTCGGTGAGGAAATTCCTTAGCGAAGAACTACTAGCAGCGGAATAAGTACTCAGAAGTAAGCATAACAGGATACAGACATAGTCATCATAACGAAATGAAGACACGCATAGAGTACAGAAAGCGTGAACACAGGATAACACAAGATGAAGACAAACAGATTGAAGAAATTGAACTGAGGAAATTAAGAAAGTCTTCAGTCAAAGTCTTCAAACACAGATATGAACAATCACTCAACACAGTAATGAGGAAATGAAAGAGTTGAGGAAATAGAACCAGTAAGGTTGGTGAAGACAATGATTTGTTAGACCAGTTCCAACTGTTGTCTCAGTTGTACATCTGGTTGGAGCGGCTGAGTATTTAAACTCGAGGACACGCAGTCCCGGACACCCAGCCGCTGAGCACGCAGATCAGGACACCAAGTCCTCAACGTATTCTCCTTGAACTAAGATCACACAGATCTCGTCCAATCACTTGTGGTAAGTCTTCAGCGACTTCCAAACCTTCACAGACTCGGTCACTCGGCGATCCACAATTCCTCTTGGATGCTCTAGACCATGACGCCTAGCCGTCTGGAAGAAGCACAGTCTTCAAAGGTAACAAGCATCGGATCCATGCAGGATCAATCTCTTCAGTGATGCTCAATCACTTTGGGGTTTGTAGGTGTTTGGGGTTTTGGGATTTTCCTCACTTGATGATTTTCGCTCAAAGTCCTCGGAGGATGGGTTGCTCTCAAATGACTAGTGTCAGTTTCTCTCAGAGCAGCCAACCAACTAGTGGTTGTAGGGGCGGCTATTTATAGCCTAGGGAGCAGCCCGACATGATAATACATAAATGCCCTTGTCTGATATGACCGTTAGGTGGATAAGATATTTTGGGATAGCTGGCGCGCAGCACAGCAACGGTCGGAAATTTGACTCTCAAATTCCTCAGGGCTATCATGTTCCTCACTGTGTAGACAATCCGCACTGGCGAATTCCTAACTCCTCAGTCAGAACAAATTCCTCAGTGACCAGAAGAACTTCGTCTCTGTCACTGAAGAAAGTGACTGAACTATATGAGATTTCCAAAGGCTTCACTCAAAGGGTTTGGTAGGTTTAGGATTTTGAGTTGAGCATCACTTGGAAATTTTTCCTTAGTATTTCCTCGACCCCCTTTAACAGTACGGTGTTTCCTATGACTCAAGAAAGAGAAAAACAAAACTATGAAAACGAAAGTCTTCAAGCTTCATATTCCTCGCATGAATATCAAGTCTTCACGGTAACACCAATTTCTTCACTTTCAAAGTCTTCATGAAAGTCTTCAGAAATACCAAAATCTTCAGTCGAAGATATTCATTTTTAGGGGTCGACTTTCTCTGTAAATATCAATCTCCTCATAGACTTATAGACCTGTGTACACTCACAAACGCATTAGTCCCTTAACCTATAAGTCTTCAATACACCAAAATCACTAAGGGGCATTAGATGCACTTACAATCTCCCCCTTTTGGGTGATTCATGACAATATAGGTTAAGTTTTCGACGGGGATAAACATATGAAGTGTAAGTACTGATATTGAGGAATTTGATTGCAAGATATACAAGAACTCCCCCTGAAGATGTGCATAGTGAGGAATTTGCTTTTGAAGCAATGCACACTTGACGAGTTGAATCATGGAGATCTCCCCCTATATCTTGTAATTCATACATGCATTTGACATATGATATGAAGAATTTGAAATGCATGATGAAATATGGTGCCTGATGAAATTCAGCATGCGTGCAGTAACATTAATGAGGAACAAGCATGTAGAATAACATATCGACAGTATCAAAGAACAGTGCATAAAAAGTACCAGGGCACCATCGGGTTTAAGATTACAACTCGATCCAATAAAGTTTCAGAAGAACAAGAGTTGTAACTTAATCAAAAAAACACCCATATAATAGACCCGCTTGAAGACTAACTCAAATTTCTCCCCCTTTGTCATCGAATGACCAAAAGGATCGAAACTGAGGACTAACGCCCCTGAAGAATATCAAGTTGATGGTGGAGCGCCAGCGTTGTTGGGGTCGGTTGTTGTAGTAGGGCATGCCGCAGTGTCGTCCAAATCTTCATTTTCATCAGTCTCGCGTGATGAAGAATAGGAGCTGGCCACCAAGGAAGGAACTTTGACCTTCTTGAATTTCTTCGGTGGAGGTGCAGACCAGTCAAATTCTTCCTTGAGACCCATATTCTTCAGATATGCAGCGCTGTAGACATGAGATAGAACAGCCCAGGTACGGTTGAAGGTTTCATGCAGGTAGTATTGGTTTTTCTTCACTGCATTGTGTGTTGAGGTCATGTTGTGAAGAATTGAACCAAACTGACGCTTGACCCATTTATGATTGCGATCAACCTTCTGATGAAGACTGAGGAGTAACTCACGATCAGTCATCACCCTGGGAGCTGTGGCTTGAGGATTTTGCTTGGCGGCAGAGTCATGTGTGGCAGAGTCATCATTGGTGGAGTAGGATGCAGCCTTGTGAAATTGACCATCCAATGGACGAATGCCTTCATCTATTACAGCAGTTGCCTTGCCTTTGTTATCAGCTGAGGAATATGTCCGTTTGAGGACTTCAATCGGAGGCAAGTAGCTGCCATGGTTCAAAGTGTCAACTTGGTAATTCAGTGAAGCCCTTGTCCTGATGAATCTCATAATCCATGGTGCATAAGGCTTCAGCTCAAATGGTGACATAGCAATATTTTCCATAGTCCTCATGAAGAAATCATGGAAGTTGACGAGAACGCCATGAATGATATTGAAAAGCATGTTCTTCATGATGCCAACGACCTCTTCATCATTTGAGTCGTGGCCTTTGATAGGACTCATTGTCTTTGACAGAATGCGATAGACAGTCCGGGGCACACATAGTAATTCCTTGACGAGGAATTTGATTCGAGGAGCCTGCCCTGGCTTCAATGGCTTCATCAGCACTTGCATGAAATGATTTGAAAGTTCAGGTTCACTGTAGACACAACGAGCACCGTCAAGGGGAGGACTGAGTGGGAGGGCACGAAGCAATTCAGTTGCTGGTGCCTTGTAGTGAGTATTTTCAGACATCCAGTCCAACACCCATGAATTCACATCTTTAGAGTTCCCTGTGATGTGCAGCGTTGCATAGAATTGGAGAATGAGTTCTTCATTCCAGTCACAGATGTCAGTGCAGAAATTTAACAGTCCAGCATCATGAAGAACACTGAGGACTGGCTCGAAGCACGGCAGAGACTCCATGTCTACATGAGGAATGTGTTCATGATCGAAGACTTTGTCTTTGTTGAACAGCACTGAGGAATAGAAATTTGCTTGACTAGCAGTCCATAAACGCCTCTTCCTTATGCGAGCAGAGTCATAAGGGTTATAGTCAGTGAAGAACACATGCTCGCTGAAGAAATCTTTAGCCTTGAACTTTTGCTTCTTTGAGAATGGATCTGTTAGCTTGGGTACTGGAGTGTCAGTGAGTTGCATCACAACCTCTGGAATCGCAATCTCAGGTTCTTCAGGCTGAGGAATTTCTGGTTCCTCTTCAGTAGCAGGCTCCGTGTTCAAGGGTTCAACGACAGCAACTTCTTCAGCACTAGCGGCTGGAATGTCTTCATGCATAGATGAAGTGGGATGAGTGCCTTCAGAGCCCATTTAAATAGTTGGTGCAGGGGACTGAGGTATTTGTTGAAGTGGGGTGAAGAGTGGAGTATTGGGGTGCTGACTTTCCCAAAAGTCATCATTCATCACTGGCATTGTGCAGCCAATGTCCACGTCTTCATCTTCAATTTCTTCAACGCCAGCCTCTTCATCTGTGAACTGAGGCATTAGCGAGGAAGCAACAGTTGTTGAAGGGATCGCATCCACTTCAATTTCTTCATCAACCTGGTCTGACGAAGCAGCGGATTGAGGTTCTTCATTAGATCCGCTTGGGATCACATATTCCTCACCAAAAGGAACAAGGTCCTTTGATGACATGGTGGAAATTGGAACAGCATCAATTGGATTCTCAATAGAACTTGTCAGAGGCTTCATCTTCTTTGGAGCTGAAGATTCTGAAGCACTGGATGCTTTCCTCTTCTTCACTGCAGCTCGCTCTGCAGCCTTGGTCTTCCTCACATCTGATGCAGATGGAAGAATAGGAGTTGGTGTAGGCGCAGGAGGAGCTAAGGAATCTGGTTGAATTTCCTCAGGCGCAACTGATGCAGTTGCCCTGACATTTTCAGTTTCTTTAGGCGCACCACTAGTGGATGCCCTGACAATTTCTTCAGCAGCTGGAATGGAGTCATCAGCCCTGGAACTAGCATTTTCTTCAGCAGCCTGAATGTCATCAGCAGATGCTTCAGCATGAGGAATTTCTTGTTGCGATGGGGCTGCAACATTTGTGAATTTCTCAGTCAGTTTCACAAGCCTGACTTTGGCTCCTTGCCAATAAACATAGTAAGCATTGAAGTCATTGCTGAGGGTTTTGATTTCAGCTTGGATCTTGAGGAGTTCATCAGGTGTCATATTGACAACGTTATTCTTCAGGAACTTCTTCTTTCTGAACTGAGTCTTGTTGATCTGCCTGGCCTTCTCAAATTTCCATTTCTCTTCAGTGATGAAATGGGTCAACATGTGACTTTGACCAGGAGTCAACTTGAAATCAGGCATAGGAGTATTTGGATCCTTGTGCCAGAGATCAATGTAATCAAGGATCGCCCTTGGATCCAAAAGAAGTGGCACATTTGTGCCTTTGGCTCTAGCGGCCCTTTCTTGTCGGTCTCTGATGATTTCTGCAAGTTCATCATCATCAGCTTCATCGTTAGATGGCACGTGGAAGGCAACCTGTTTCTTCTTCGGACTTGGTTGAGGACCTCGACCAGCCGTTGCCTTAGTCTTCAACAGAGTGGGGCCTGATGAAGATTTTGGTGCAGCTGAGGAACTTCCTGAGGCACCAGAGGCAATAGAGATGCCTGTTGTCCTTTGGCATGTAGCCAGATGTACAGGTGTTGAGGACTTTTCCGGAGCATCTGAGGACTTTGGAGGAGGAGCAGTAGTTGGTACTGGCCGTGAGGGCTTTGAAGAATCTGGCCGTGAGGGCTTTGAAGATTCTGGCCGTGAGGGCATTGCTGAGGAACTTGGCCGTGAGGGCATAGTTGGTGAAGCACTTGGCTTGTGAGCAGGCTTCTTTGCCATTGATTTTCTTGGCTTGACGGAGGCCTCAGTGGCAGTAGCAGCAGCAGAGTCTTCATTGAATTTCCTCACTGCTTCTTTAGCTTGTCTTGCCAACTTAGCTTGGTGCTTGGCCCATTATTCAGGGAAATCCTCACCACGCTTGATGCTGGTGGGGTCAGCTCTTTGGCCAGGTGCCAATGGAGCTCTTGGGCATGGAGGAGTAAGTGCGAATTTCTTCATATACTTTGGAGTCACATATCTGTACTCCCTCCATTCTCTTGCCCATCTCCGTTCAATCTTCTGTATGCGCACCTTGCGCTGAGTTTTGGTTTCTTTTCCATACTTAGCCTCATCAGGTGTGCAATAATCAGCATAGAGGTCCTCAGGGATTTCAAAAGCAGTCATGACCTCTGGCTTCTTTCCTCCTTTCTGCAGCCTCTTACCATCAGCCATATTCTTTAGATGAGGAATTTGAACAATCGAATTTTCTGAAGAAGTGTGCAACTTTTCTTTGAGGAACGCTGCAAATGAGTTAAGTTGATGAGAACCTAGTGATTCAGCAGCGGACATGAGTACTTGTGAACAGAGTATAGTTGCGAGGAATTTGGAGAGGTCATATGCGTTCTCAAAAGGTTTTTCAAAAAGAACAAGTTTGAGGAATTTAACCAGATGAGCCTTGAAGAATTTCACTACGTGTTCTTTGTCTTAGGTTCCAGAGTTGTATAGATCGAGGATCCACACAATTGAGGAATCTTGAAGAAAATGACGCTTAGAGAAATGAATCAAGAACAGATGACTAGTGAGGTGTTTTGTGTGTGAGGATTTGAAGAATAAAACACCTTTGAAGATTTTGTTGTGAAATTTTGAATCAAAAATGGGTAGTAAATGTAACTTTTAATTACCCTGAGTGAAGAACACGACGAACTAAGAAGCAGAACAGTGAAGTTTGTCGGTGTAGATCTTCCATGCCCTAACTTGGTGGAGGAAGACAGCTACGGAGGCAGCGGAGTGAAGATTTCCGCGGTCGGTGCGAGTACGACGGCGACGAGGTCGAGGCAGTGAAGCTCTTCCTCACCGGCGATGATGGATTAGCGGCGGAGCTAGGGTTTGAGAAGCTCGAGCAAGAGAGAGAGAGCGGTCGAGCAGAGTAAAGGAAGTGAGGAAGGGCTGAGGGGGTATTTATAGTCGCAGTGAAAAATTGTTCGCTCGAAGATTTTGGACGAACCTGCCCCTGACCCTTCTCCTTCGCTTGACATGTGTCACCCACGTACTAAGGAGTGGAGATCGTGTTAGATCGTGGGTGAATAGATAAGTCTATCGTGGGATCCGGAACAGATTGAGCAGTAAAACCGAAAATTTTGATAAGATTAATTTCAAAGTTCCATTCGCAAATTCTTCAGCTGTCAAGGACACAGTGAAGATTTTGAACGAGTTTCAAATAGAACGCACATGAAGAATTTGTGAATATAATGGGTTGAGTATAGCATAGAGGGGGAAGGGTCTGATCACATTCACTTAGCAGAAAAATGAAACTTGAAGAAATAGCCATAAGTGAATGCTGTAGAGGACATAAACTCATATATATATAGTCAATGAAGAAAAACGACGGAAACATTGAAGATTTTGCAAAGTTGAAGAAGTTGAAAAACTGAAGAATTTCAAAACTGAGGAATTTCAAAAATGAAGATTTTCAACTTTGGTGGTGGCGTGACCCACCGTATAAGAATGATGATTTCAGACACCGCGTACAATTGTCGTAGGGTTCTGAGAATCAAATTCTTAATTAACTTCTTCACACTTAGAGTGTTATTCTTCATTGATTGAAGAAAAATGTTTCTTCATGTGTTGCACATCTAAGTCATCAATTTTGCATAAGTGTCAGGATGAGTGTCCTTTTTCAAAGAACATTCGAAGATTCTAAGATATTTAGCTCACACCGCAACTTGCTAAATCTCTTCTCATCCAAGGGCTTTGTGAAGATATCGGCTAGCTGTTCTTCAGTCTTCACGTGCTCGATGGAGATGTCGCCCTTCAACACATGATCACGAAGAAAATGATGACGAATCTGTATGTGCTTTGTCTTCGAGTGCTGAAGTGGGTTGTGAGAAATCTTGATGGCACTCTCATTGTCACAGAGGAGAGGCACATTCTTCACGTTGATGCCGTAGTCCTTGAGGGTTTGCTTCATCCATAGCAGTTGAGCACAACAAGAACCAGCAGCAATGTACTCAGCCTATGTAGTAGACAGTGATACGCAGTTCTGTTTCTTCAAGGACCAACAGACCAAGGATCGTCCGAGGAAATGACAAGTACCAGATGTTGACTTGCGGTCCACACGATCACCAGCATAGTCAGAGTCAGAATATCCAATGAGATCAAAAGTAGAGCCCTTGGGGTACCATAATCCTAGTGTTGGTGTGTGAGCTAGATATCGAAGAATATGCTTCACAGCCTTATGGTGTGATTCCTTCGGTGCAGCTTGAAATTGGGCACACATGCAAACACTAAGCATTATATCTAGCCTAGATGCACAAAAGTACAATAAAGAGCCAATCATGGAGCGGTATACCTTGTGATCGAAGTCAATACCATTTTCATCAGTGCATAGATGGCCATTTGTGGGCATAGGAATTTTGACGCCTTTGCAATCTTGCATGCCGAATTTCCTCAGAACTTCCTTGAGGTATTTCTCCTGAGATATGAATATACCATTGTGCTGTTGACGAATTTGAAGACCTAAAAAGAATTTCAACTCTCCCATAATAGACATTTGATATTATTTACTCATCATATAGGCAAATTCATCACTATAACGTTGGTCAGTACAGCCAAAGATAATATCATCAACGTATATTTGGCACACAAATAGTTCACCATCATAAGATTTAGTAAAGAGAGTAGGGTCGAGTGAACCGGGTGTGAAGCCATTCTTCATGAAGAATTCCTTCAAAGTGTCATACCACGCCCGAGGGGCCTGCTTGAGGCCATACAAGGCCTTGTTAAGTCTGAAGACTTTGTCAGGATTCTTTGGATCTTCAAAACCTGGGGGTTGAGCAACATATACTTCTTCCTCAAGCTTACCATTGAGGAATGCACTTTTCACATCCCTTTGTTGTAAGATAATATTATGATGGTTAGCATAAGCAAGTAATATGCGAATAGCCTCAAGTCTAGCAACAGGTGCAAAAGTTTCATCGAAATCAATTCCTTCAACCTGTGTGTAGCCTTGAGCTACTAGTCATGCCTTATTCCTCACCACAAGGCCATTTTCATCTTGCTTGTTGCGGTAGATCCACTTTGTGCCGATGATATTATGCTTGCGAGGATCTAGACGTTTGACTAGTTCCCAGACATTGTTGAGCTCGAACTGATGTAATTCTTCTTGCATGGCCTGAATCCACTCAGGCTCCAGAAATGCTTCATCTACCTTAGTGGGCTCTGTAATAGAGACAAAAGCATAGTGCCCACAAAAGTTAGATAAATGTGAAGCTTTTGAGCGTGTGAGAGGACCTGGCACTTGAATGTCATCGATGATCTTTTCCACTTGCACTTCTTTTGCAATGCGAGGATGAGCTGGTTGTCGTTAAGGAATTTGATCAGCATTTTCTTCAGTACCATTTTCTTCAGCATTTTCATCAGGTGCACCAGCTCGATTTTCTTCATGTTCTGGAATGAATTCTTCAACAGATTCTTCGGTAGGAATAACATCCTCAGTAGCCTTGAACTTGATAGAATCCTTAGGTTCTAGTTCATCTATCACAGAAGGTAAGCGCTCTCTTTGCGAGCCATTAGTTTCATCGAACCGCACATCTACAGTTTCAACAACCTTGTGAAGAATGTTGTTGAAGACTCTGTAGGTGTGCGAGTCCTTTCTGTAACCAAGAATAAAACTTTCATGTGCTTTCGGTGAAAATTTAGCATTGTGATGAGGATCTCTAATCCAACATTTAGCACCAAAGACTTTGAAGTAACTCACATTGGGTTTCTTGTCAGTGAGGAGTTCATAGGCAGTCTTCTTGAAGAATTTGTGAAGATATACCCAATTGATCATGTGGCACGCAGTATCAATTGCATCAATCCAAAAACGACGAGGCGTTTTGTATTCATCAAGCATACTACGAGCCATTTCAGCGAGGGTTCTGTTCTTGCGCTCCACGACGCCATTTTGCTCAGGAGTATAAGGAGCAGATAACTCATGAGTAATACCAAGTTCATCAAGATAGCCATCAAGACCGGAATTCTTGAACTCGGTCCCATTGTCAGTTCTGATGTGCTTGATCTTCACACCAAAGTTGGTTGAAGCCCTCGAGGAAAATCGTTTGAAGATTTCCTGCACTTCATGTTTGTAAGTGACAATGTGTACCCATGTGTAACGAGAATAGTCATCAACAATAACAAAGCCATATAGAGATGCATCATTTGAAACAGCAGAATAATGATTAGTACCAAAGAGATCCATGTGAAGTAATTCGAATGGTCGAGTAGTGGTCATGATAGTCTTCGCTGGATGCTTGGCCTTGGTCATCTTTCCAGCTTCACAAGCTCCACATAAGTGATCCTTGAGGAATTTGACATTCTCAATGCCAATGACATGCTTCTTCTTCGCAAGCGTGTTCAGATTCCTCATGCCAGCATGACCAAGTCGTCGATGCCATAGCCACCCTTCTGAAGCTTTTGCAAGTAAGCACATTGCTGGTTGTGGTCCTGTAGAGAAATCAACAATATACAGATCTCCTCTCCTAAAGCCTTTGAAGACTTTGGAATAGTCAGCTTCCATGATCACAACACATTGATATCTTCCAAAGACAACAACCATATCAAGATCACAAAGCATTGAGACAGACATGAGGTTGTATCCTAAGGACTCGACAAGCATGACTTTGTCCATGTGTCAATCCTTTGAGATCGCAACCTTACCTAGACCCAATACCTAACTTTTGCCTTTGTCAGCAAAGATGATGTGCTTTAGATGTGACGGTGTTAAGGGAGCATCCATCAATAGACTCTTGTCACCCGTCATGTGATTTGTACATCCACTATCTAGAACCCACTCGTTGACTTTGGGCTGATCATCCTGCGGATGAATTAGTGCAACTTACGATCTTGTATACTTCATCAGTGAAGAATATGATATCAAGTTCATCAGATGAATTTCGTCAACCAGTAAAATAGTTATTTCAGTATGAGGACGTGTGAAATGAAAGTTCATTTCATCATGATTCGTCTGCGTCCTTTCAGGCACTTTGTCAGGCCTCCGGCAAATTCTTCAGACGTTTAAAGCACGTTTGGAGACCTGACACTGCATAAGAGATTAGTTCTTTTTCTTCACCACCCACATCTTAAGGGGTGGCAAAGAGTTCATCACTCTACGAGCACCATAAGAGAAAGGTGGCATAGAGGCCAATCTATTGCATTTCATATAAGAGGGGTTAGGGTAAGCATATGAATAAGTAGAGAAGTTCTTCGAGGACTTATGAACATAATGATTTGAAGAATAATGCGCATATTCATAGCCCTTAGCTCTACCCTGGGAAACAGAGTTGTTAGCACGATGATGATCATATGAAGACTTTGATCCATTTGAGGAATTTGATCCATGTGAAGAATTAGGTCCATATGAAGAATTTGATCTGGGGTTCCTGTTCTTCACAGGTGGTGTCATGAGAACATTCACCTGAAGACTTTCAACATAACTTTTGGGAACCTAGATTTTCTTCATAGGGGAACCATTCCTGCAGTTAGTCCCAACATATCTAGCAAATACTTCACCATTCTGATTTTTGAATAGTTTATAGTTGGAGTCAAATGACTCATCAGAAGAATGAGAAGATTCACATGTAAAGCCAGATAAGTTAGATGGATCAACTGGAGGTCCCTTTGCAGCAACCCATGAGGTTTTGGGGTACTGCTCAGGCTTCCAATATGTTCCATCAGCATTGAGTTTCCTCTCAAAGGCAATACCCTCTTTCCTAGGGTTTCTGTTGAGGATCTGCTTTTTGAGCACGTCACAAAGAATCTGATGCCCTTTGAGGCTTTTGTACATGCCTGTCGTGTACAATTCCTTCAGCCCTGCATCATTAGTAGTACTAGCAAAGTCCTCAAATGAGGAATTAGTGATAGCAGAGGCAGGTGAAGAATTTGTAACAGTTGAAGCATTTGAACATTCAGGTGAAGAATTAGCAGATTCACGTTCAATGCACTTTAAGCATGGAGGAACAAATTCTTCTTGAGTAGCGCTGATTTGTTGAGCAAGTAATGAATCGCGATCCTTCTGAAGATCTTCATAACTCACTCTTAGCTTCTCAAGATCTTGCTTTCTTTGAAGAAGTTCAAGAGAAAGATTCTCGTGATCAGATAAGAGAGTGTTATGATGACCTTGAAGATCGTCAAACTTGGAATGGAGCCTCTGAAGACTTTCAGCCAAGGCTTTTGACTGATCCATTTCTTCACCCAACATATCATCGCTCTTATTTAGCATGTAATGAACTTTTTCCAAAGCTCTTTGTTGTTTAGTGGCAAAGGAAGCAAGTTTATCATAGCTAGGTCCAACTTCATCACCAGATTCATCATCACTGGACTCGGATAGGTAGCCTTCGTTTACCTTAGCACTTTTTGCCATAAGGCAGGGGTTGGACGATGATGATTCTGGTTCGAAAGTCATCTCCTTGAGAGATTCCTTGTAATCATAAAGCCAAGGATCATTACGATTTAGATGACCATCATAGACCTCAGAGAGACGGTCCCAGATTAGCTTCGCGTGATTGAGATGCATGACGTTCCTGAATTGATTTTTGGACAGACTTGTGCAGATGACATCCTTTGTTGTGAGGTTGAGGACAGTTTACTTGCGAATGTCATCAGCTTCAGCCATCTTGCATAGATCGGTAAGACCGATCTCGGTGACGGTCCATAGTTCACTATCCATAGCCATGAGTTGCTTCTTCATCATGGCCTTCCACCGAGGATACTCATGACTGTCAAAGATGGGGCAGGAAACGTTCCTCAATCCTGCAATCGACATAACTAGAACTCCAGGTGGTTAAACCAAAATCACACAGAACAAGGGAGTACCTTGCTCTGATACCAATTGAAAGTGTGTTATATCGACTAGAGGGGGGTGAATAGGCGATTTTTATAAATTCTTCACTGAGGAATTTGCTGGTGAGGAAATTCCTTAGCGAAGAACTACTAGCAGCGGAATAAGTACTCAGAAGTAAGCATAATAGGATACAGACATAGTCATCATGATGAAATGAAGACAAGCACAGAGTACAGAAAGCGTAAACACGGGATAACACAAGATGAAGACAAACATATTGAAGAAATTGAACTAAGGAAATTAAGAAAGTCTTCGGTCAAAGTCTTCAAACACAGATATGAACAATCACTCAACACAGTAATGAGGAAATGAAAGAGTTGAGGAAATAGAACCAGTAAGGTTGGTGAAGACAATGATTTGTTAGACCAGTTCCAACTGCTGTCTCAGTTGTACATCTGGTTGGAGCGGCTGAGTATTTAAACTCGAGGACACGCAGTCCCGGACACCCAGTCACTGAGCACGCAGCTCAGGACACCAAGTCCTCACCGTATTCTCCTTGAACTAAGATCACACAGATCCCATCCAATCACTTGTGGTAAGTCTTCAGGCGACTTCCAAACCTTCACAGACTCAGTCACTCGGTGATCCACAATTCCTCTTGGATGCTCTAGATCATGAAGCCTAACCGTCTAGAAGAAGCACAGTCTTCAAAGGTAACAACCGTCGGATCCACGCAGGATCAATCTCTTCAGTGATGCTCAATCACTTTGGGGTTTGTAGGTGTTTGGGTTTTTGGGATTTTCCTCACTCGATGATTTTCGCTCAAAGTCCTTGGAGGATGGGTTGCTCTCAAATGACTAGTGTCAGTTTCTCTCGGAGCAGCCAACCAACTAGTGGTTGTAGGGGGTGGCTATTTATAGCCTAGGGAGCAGCCCGACATGATAAGACATAAATGCCCTTGTCTGATATGACCGTTAGGTGGATAAGATATTTTGGGACAGCTGGCGCGCAGCACAGCAACGGTCGGAAATTTGACTCTCAAATTCCTCAGGGCTATCATGTTCCTCACTGTGTAGGCAATCCGCACTGGCGAATTCCTAACTCCTCAGTCAGAACAAATTCCTCAGCGACCAGAAGAACTTTGTCTCTGTCACTGAAGAAAGTGACTGAACTGTATGAGATTTCCAAAGGCTTCACTCGAAGGGTTTGGTAGGTTTAGGATTTTGAGTTGAGCATCACTTGGAAATTTTTCCTTAGTATTTCCTCGACCCCCTTTAACAGTACGGTGTTTCCTATGACTCAAGAAAGAGAAAAACAAAACTATGAAAACGGAAGTCTTCAAGCTTCATATTCCTCGCATGAATATCAAGTCTTCACGGTAACACCAATTTCTTCACTTTCAAAGTCTTAATGAAAGTCTTCAGAAATACCAAAATCTTCAGTGAAGATATTCATTTTTAGGGGTCGACTTTCTCTGTAAATATCAAACTCCTCATAGACTTATAGACCTGTGTACACTCACAAACGCATTAGTCCCTTAACCTATAAGTCTTCAATACACCAAAATCACTAAGGGGCACTAGATGCACTTACAGGAGCTGGTGTTAGTGTTATGCCTTTCTCTTTATATAAAAGACTTGATTTGAATAAAACTCACACCTACTGAAATATCTTTGCAAATGGGTGACGAATCAACTGCCATACCTACCGGTATTTGTGAGGATGTGCCCATTGTTGTTGCTAATGTTACTATTTTGACTGACTTTGTTATACATGAGATGCCCGAGGACAACAACATGTCAATTATCCTTGGTAGACCCTTCTTGAATACTGTAGGAGTTGTTATTGATTGCAATAAAAAGCAATGTCGCTTTTCATATCAATGGTAATGAGCATATGGTACACTTTCTGAAGAAACAATTTCAAGTGAATGGTATCAATGTTATTGAAAAATCTCCGACAATCACTATTGGAAGTTTTCAACTGCCTCTACCTACTGTTAAAAAGAAATATTAAATGCTTATTTTTTGGGACACTTATATCCCCTTTGAGGTAACTTAGTGATTTCCGAAAGTTCTTCGGTTTCATGATAATCGAAAGTGGTTGTTAATAAGACTTGATCAACCTTATTAATGGATCATTTTTTGAGAGGTATGAAGTTGATGAATTTAGTGAGCACTACCTTCTGTCCCTACCTTTTGTTTTCTGTTTTTATTAGTTAAATAAAATAAAATGCCATGCTTTGTCTATTTTGTGAGTTTTCTGTGCAATAACAAATGACCCAAAATAAAAGTTCTCAGAATGCTCTAAAAATTTAATAAGATTTTTCCATGTGTCCAACTAGTTTTTGTTTTAGTGGCTTATATTTTTAATAATTAGCTACTCTCGGTGCTGTTGTAGATGAGCTTGCATGTTGAATTCTTAAAGTTCTAAGTAGTTTGAATGCTTGCTATGACCTCTATACATCCCTATAAGTAGTTGCTATCAATCTTATGAAGCTTTGTTGAGAAATAAAATTGTGGACTAAATTTTTTCAGAATTTTGTTCATAGGAAAAAGATGAGTTTCTTTAGGAAGTTTGCTTCCAAGAACTCCAAGGGAGTTATTGGGGAGTCATCAGAAAATGATCTCCATACCCGGAGATTAGTGGAGTTACGGCCGTGCGAATGGCCGCATAATCCGTTCATGGAAGGGGCTGGAATCCTTCAAGAGTTTGCACAAATACGCTGCTAATGCCGGCCTCACCAACTTCATCGCAGCTGAATGCAAATAATATCATCTCCTCACAAATTCCTTTGTGCAAAACTTTTATTTCCATTCTAGGAATAACCCCCCTGAGGTGTCGTTTAATTTATATGCTGAAAACCACCAGATACCACTTACTGAATTTTGTGACATATGCATGCTTCCTTCTGATGGTGATTTGGTAGAGCCTACGCCCGCGGAGTTTGATGGTTTTTAACGTACTCTGTCAGTGGGGGGTGATAGAGGAGTATCGGGTGTCACCGCTACTAGCTTGCACTTTCCTGTTGTACATTATTTTGCTTTATTCATTACAAAGTGCTTACTTGCTAGAGAGAAAGTGGGTGCACTTAGCACTCTAGACTTTGTTGTTTTTACGTCGCGCACTTTATGGCGACAACACTTATAGCTTGGGAGCTATTGTGGCACATCGTCTTCACATTAACAGATCTAAGGGTAAAATACATGGGGGCATTTACGCTACTCGCTTGGCGACTCACTTTAACGTGCAGATACACCAGCATGACCATCGTTTGCCCATGGTTTACCTAGATCGAGTGGCTATGGAAGACCACCAGTTGATTTCTACTGATTACCCTGATATTTATATTCCTTACACCTTAGTTTTTAGTGTGAGAACACGTGATATTATTCCATTGCCTGCACCTACTTTGTTTGATCATGTTGCCAGGGCGGATAGAGGATTATGCCTGAGGACATTGTCGCTTACCGGAACAACCTGGCTGCGGCACAGGAGGAGCCTCAGCAGTGGGACCCTCAGGTGCCCGCTCCCTAGCACTTTAACATTGGACCCCACGGCTTCTATGACTGGTGCCAAGTTAGGCCAAAGGCCTAAGCTTGGGGGAGTACGTATTCCCACCAACATCACATTCATGTTCACACATTTCATTCCAGTTGTCGATGTTCACACTCTTTCATTGTATTATCCATGTTAAATTTATTTTCTCGCATTCTTGTGTGTTTGAAAAACTTTGAGAAAATCCAAAAAGATATTCCTTGCTTCTTTTTGATTTTTCTTCCTAGTTTTAATTGTTGTAGCACTAAAAAGAAAATCCAAAAAGATTTCTTTGTTCTTCTTTTGCTTGTTGGGAGATTTCCCGTGTAAATAGTCTTTCTCATTTTTTTTCTTTTTATTTTGCTTGTTTATGAAAAACCAAAAACTCCAAAAATATTTCAGTGTGTTTCTCTAAATTTCTTTTCTTTTTATTGAGTCATACCAAGGAGAAGACCACGATAAAAGTGTTGAGTGGCTCTCTTATGAATTATTGTTGATCTAAAGAAGAGCCCATATTACCTTGTCTTCTCCTTTTGAATAAAATGTTTGTAGATTCCAGCTTAGTCCACGACACTCTTGCACTATTATTATTTTCAAATTGTTTGTTCGTGCAAGTGAAAGGAAATAATGACGATATTTGTTGAACTGCCATGGCAGAGACAAACAGGTATGAACTTGACTTGTTCTGTTTTTGTAAATATGTTTAACCTGGTATCCATGATTCAGCCTATTATGATCAAACATATTTGCAATGACAATTAGAGATTATAGTTTCTCATGCCATGCATAAGTAGCTAGGAGTGGATAATGATTTATCTTGGATGTCAACATTGTGTTAAAATAATTGTGATGTGGTATGATGATATGGTATCCTCCTCTGAATGTTCGAGTGGCTTGACTTGGCACATGTTCATGCATGTAGTTGAATCAAAACCAACATAGCCTCTATGATATTTATGTTCATGGTGTTCATATCCTACTCATTCTATTATCCAATGTTACTTATGCATAATGCATGTTCATGACCGTTGTCGCTCTCTAGCTGACCGCTTCTCAACCTATTTGCTAGCCTTCGCCTGTACTAAGTGGGAATTCTGCTTGTACATCAAAAACCTGAAACCCAAGTTATTCTAGATGAGTCCACCATACCTACCTATATGTGGTATTACCCTGCTGTCCTAAGTAAATTTGCATGTGACCCCTCTAATAACTTCAAATAAATATCCTTTTTGTGTGTCTGGATTGTTCATAGAGCGACAGGAGGTAGTTGGTATCTTCCATGCTAAGCGGGTTATTCTCAGGTTGGGTGTTTATTCACTCGCCATTGCACGAGAAAAGAGCACTAATAGGGATTCCCAATCCCAAATTGCGTGAAGAATTTATCAATAATCAAACAAAAACTCTTCTGGAGCAAAAAGTTTTAATTTACCGCTTGGGAACCGCTACTAATTTGTTTAGCATGGAAGATATTGATAACTGATGGTCGCGAAGTAAACAAGAAGCGTGCATGTCTCAAAATTTTATTTACTTCTGTTTTAAAAACTTGAGCTCTGGCACCTCTGCAAATCACTATTTCCCTCTGCGAAGGGACCATCTATTTACTTTTATGTTGTCTCAGCACCTTCTCAAATAATAGTCAGAACCTGAGAGCACTGTTGTCATGCTGATGCATTGTGTATAGCTAATGTTGGGTGCATCATGACTGGATCTTTTCTACCATGAATTACAATGTTTAGCCGCTGCTTGAACTTTGGAGGTTCTTTGCATTTATGTTTTGCGGTCTCAGAAAGGGATGGTGAGATACCACTATTGTCATATTGTATCATGGTTGTCCTGACAACGTGTTGCTGTTTGAGATGTCTTATTATTGCTTGCAAGTTGATTATGTCATTGATATGTGAAAGTGCTAGTTATCAAAACATGGGAGTTTCGAAGATAAACAGGAGATACAACACTATTCGTATGTAGCGGAAGGTAGACTACACTAGACAAGCCATAGTCAAGTATTCAATGAAGTGAAAGCACGAAGACTATTAGCAGCTACTCCCTCCGTCCTTTAAAGAGTGTACTTCCAACTTTCTTGGAAAGTCAAACTTTTTTATATTTGACCGTGTTTATATAATAATACATCAACATTTATGCCATCAAATTAGTAGCATTATATTCGTGATAAAATATACTTTCATCATATACCTATTTGATTTCACAAACATTGATATATTTTTGCACAAACTCAGTCAAACTTTGAAATAGTTTGACCCTCCAACAAAGTTGGAAGTACACTCTTTAAAGGACGGAGGGAGTAGGTAGTAAGGATCAGGGTGGAAGATAGTATGAAGCTAATCAGAACAAGTAGTCAAACTGTGAAGTCAAACAGATTATGCAATCAGGCAAAGACTTCACGAAGACAAATGATAAGTAAAGAGAAGTGAGAGATAGAACCAGTAGCTTCAGGGAGATAGTGGTTTGTTCGACCAGTTCCAGTTGCTGTGACAACTATACGTATGGTTAGGGAGGCTGAGATTCAACTCAGAAGACTGCTTCTTCACCTTATTCCCCTTGAGCTAAGGACACACAGTCCTCGCCCAATCACTCTGGTAAGTCTTCAAGGTAGACTTCCAAACCTTCACAGACTTTGTTCACCGGCAATCCACAATGACTCTTGGATGCACAGAACACGACACCTAACCGGCTGGAGGATTCACAGTCCTCAAGTGTAACAAGTCTTCAGATCACGCGGACAGAAAGACTTCAGTGATGCCAAACACTCTCTGGGCTATGGGTGGTTTGGGCTTTGTCCTCGCAAGGATTCTCTCTCTCAAAGGCTTCGGAGGTGGGTTGCTCTCAAATGACAAAAGCCGTATCTAACTCTGAGCAGCCACCAATTTATGGTGTAGGGGGTGGGCTATTTATAGCCACTGGGCAACCCGACCTGATTTGTCTGAAATGACCATGGGTCACTAAGGAACTGACACGTGTCACAACGGTCAGATTTCAAATACACGCGACAGCTTGACTTGGGCTACAAGTAAAGCTGACTTATCCGACTCTGGATAAGATTTTCTCTCATTGTCTTCGCTCGAAGACATAGGATTTTGGTTGAGCATCACTTCAGTCACTCTGACTTTGTTCACTTGGACCCCACTTAACAGTGCGGTGGTTCCTATGACTCAACAAAGAAGAAAAGAGACAATGAAACTACTAAGTCTTCGCGCTCCATAGTCTTCACTCAATGTCTTCTCCTATCATAGTCTTCAGTGTGAATGTCTTCACATACCACCATTATCTTCAATGTCTTCATACATTTTTAGGGGTCATCTCCGGTAGGTAAACCGAATCAAGGAGGGACTACTACCTGTGTTATCCTGCAATTCTCACAAACACATTAGTCCCTCAACCATGTTTGTCATCAATACTCCAAAACCAAACTAGGGGTGGCACTAGATGCACTTACAATCTCCCCCTTTTTGGTGATTGATGACAAACTGGTTGAAGTTTTCAACGGGGATATAAATATGTCAAATTGTAAAGGATGAGGTATTGTCTTCGTAAGTAGCAAAAGGCTCCCCCCCTGAAGATGTGCATATAAATAATTTGCTTTCGGAATGCAAATGCACATGGCAGGTTCTACTTGTGGAGATCCTCTTCAACTTATGAAGACAAATCATCATGCATGATTTGATGTAATGAATATAATGACATGCATAATGAAAAATGGACGTCTGCAAAATGATTTAAGTGCGGAAGTTATCATCGCATCACAAAATAGCAAATAAGTAGCAGACGACCATCGAGTTTAAGTGTTACAACTCAGAGAACCAAATGTATCAAGAGCAAGAGTTGTAAACACTAGGCAAAATATAATGCAACTGCCCTTATGAACCCTCTTGAAGACTATCAACTCATTGCTTCTCCCCCTTTTGTCAGTAAGGACCAAAGAGGGTTGAAGACAGTCAGCCTCTACTCGTTCCCAGAAGGAGTAGGAGAAGATGCATGGTTGGTGTCGAGGTTTGGCGGTGCAGACGAACTTGGAGCAGTGTCGATACGCGTTGGAGGTGGCGAAGTAGCATCATCTTGATCATCGATCACACGAGCATTCACGGTTGCAGCAGAAGAGGAGTACTCTGAGTCTTCAAGAGATGGAGTGCGCCGCAGAACAGCATTTCTGGGCGGAGTGGAATCAAACTTGAATCGTTCTGAGAAGCCATCGTCCTGAAGATCTTCCTCAACACACATAAGCGTCAGCCCTTTCCATGTGCGTCGACAGGTTTCATGCGTGACAAAGGCATTCTTGGTTGCAAGGTTGCGAATGCGATTGACGTCAGTCATGATGCTTTGCATCTGGCGCTTGAGCCAATCATGATGCCTATCCTGCTTTTGATGCAGGCCAACGAGAAGCTCTCGGTCATTGAGAACACGAGATCACTTTCTAGGCCGTTGAGCAATTGTGCTGTCAATGGCTTCGGTTTGGGCACAGTGAGGTGCACATGTAGTACCAGCCAACGGATAGACTCGAGTGGCAGCCAGCACACCTTCAATGGGCTGAGTGAAGCTCTGACAATCAACGTTATGAAGATAAAGTGGTTCCTTGTCAGGCTCTGGATAGATGGCTTCAACAGACATATCGACATCTGGCAAGAAAACAATGTGGTTGCATGCAGATGGCTGATAGTTGAAAGCAGTGTGAAGCTTGATCAGACGCATGATCCATGGAGCATAGAACTTCAAGACAAAAATGTCAGATCCTGATGCAGCAAGTTGACGGATGAAGAAATCTTGTGCATTGAAGCATTTTCCATGAAGAATATGGAAGACCAATGTCTTCATTGCACCTTCTAGCTTAGCCTTTGGAGAATGTCCTTTGATGGGCCAGAGAGTTCGCCATATGATGTGATAGATTGTGCATGGCAGATACTCAAGGTCTTTGTCGGTGTCAAAACCGGCGGATCTCGGGTAGGGGGTCCCGAACTGTGCGTCTAGGCGGATGGTAACAGGAGACAAGGGACACGATGTTTTTACCAAGGTTCGGGCCCTCTCTATGGAGGTAAAACCCTACTCCTTCTTGATTAATATTGATGATATGGGTAGTACAAGAGTAGATCTACCACAAGATCAGAGAGGCTAACCCTAGAAGCTAGCCTATGGTATGATTGTTGTTCGTCCTACGGACTAAAACTCTCCGGTTTATATAGACACCGGAGAGGGCTAGGGTTACATAGAGTCGGTTACAATGGGAGGAGATCTACATATCGTATCGCCAAGCTTGTCTTCCACGCCAAGGAAAGTCCCATCCGGACACGGGACGAAGTCTTCAATCTTGTATCTTCATAGTCCGGGAGTCTGGCCAAAGGTCATAGTCCGGCCATCCGGACACCCCCTAATCCAGGACTCCCTCAGTCTTCAACAAAGAACTCCGTAGGATATTCTTCATCTTGAGGCAATGGCTTCATCATACTGAGCATCTGGCTCATGTCGGGTTCTGGCTTGTGAAAGATGCTTTCTACAGCTGTAGTGTGAAGCTGACAACCAGGTTCATAGAGATCACCTGGAGTGGGCAGGCCAGTAAACTCAATGACATCAAATGCTTTGGCTTCATGATGGACATTCCTGTCATCCACTCAAGGACCCAAGTCTTAGGATCCCTGTTGTAGCTTCTGATATGAAGAGTGGCGTACAATTGAAGCAGCAACTCTTCATTCTAGTGCTCCTTATCAGTGACGAAATGCAGTAAGCCAACCACTTTGAAGCAATCTAGAGCTTCTTCTAAGCAGGGCAGGCCAGCTATGGCTTTAGTATTAAGGCGCATATGCGGAAATATGCGGCCTTGGTTGTACAGAATGCATGAATAATAGCTGCGCTGTTGATAACTCCAGAACCGATCAGATGAAATCTTGGGCCTGGTGTAGGGGTTCTTATCGCTATTGAAGAAGGTGTTGTGTGCAATGAAGCTGTTGACATTGAAAGATCCTGGTGAAGTGGCAGTACCTGGAAATCTGGGCAGTCTTGGCTTTGGCTTCTAAACCTGAGGCCTGTGCTCGACATGGTAATCAAATTGAGGACCAGCAGCAGGCGGAGGAATCAGAATAGGCCATCTGACAGTGACAAGTTGACCATAGTTGTATGCTTGCTCGATGGTATGTGGCCTTGGAGGTGGAACAGGAGCAGTGGCATTGACTTCAGGCTGCAGATTTGTGTCAGGTGCGGCATTGACTTCAGTTGCTTCATGGGATTCATTGGCTACTGGTGCATTGCCCACTGTAGGCTCCACATTGGCTTCAGCCATGACAACGCCATTGGCTTCAGGAATGTCATTTGTGGCAGCCTCGGGATTCTCACCCTACACTTGACTAGCTGGAGGTTCGGGCATAGACTGGTGCTCTTTATTAACTTCTTGAGTTGCAGGGGGAGTAGCGACATGCTCTTCTTCTTCTTGTGTTGCTCTGGCTGATGCAGCCGGAGGGTCTTCAGCAGCATTAGCTTCAGACACAGGGACCCTCACAGAAGGATTGTCTTCAGGGAACACTTGACGTGCCACTGAACTTGACAAGTTGGAGCCCTCTTCTGTGATGGTGGTCATGGAGACAGATGGCTTCAGGCCTTTGCGAAGCCGTTGGAATACGGGCGATGCCTTTGGTGATGGTGATGTCTCCATGTAGTTGTCATCATTGGACATGGGGCTGATGACGGGCACAGATGACGGTTGGGGTGTACTTGGTGAGTCTTCATGTGGGGTAGCTTGCTGGGGGCGATCAGCCCACGATGCATCTTGTGAAATCGGCGTCAAAGGATGACCAATACTGATAAGCTCACTGTTCGTTTGAACAGGCGATGATACTGATGGGTGCTTGATCTGAGAAATAACTTCATCATCTGCTACATTGTCTTGGGGACCAATGTCTTCAGTCGCGATAGGATCAACGACTAGAACTTCTTGTTCTTCAGGAGCCTCTGTGGAAGCAGGCTCATGTACAATCAATCGACGCTCTTGGTTTGCAGACGGAGGGGGGAATAAAGGCAAGGGGTTCAACAACAAGGGGCTCTGTAGGAGGAGCCTGGTCTCTCTTCTTGGTTTTTCTCTTCTTAGGGGGTGGTGCTTCATCAGTGGTGTGCTTGGTTTTCCACTTCCTGGCTTTGGCTTCAGCTACCTTGGTTTTCTTCTGTTCTGAAGACACTGTGGAGACCTTAGGCTTTGAGCCTGTCATGCTGGCAGGCAAGACAATGCGAGGTTCTTCCCGCCTTGGAGCTTCAGTGGGGGCCACAGTAGACTTCTTCTTTTGCTTGGCAGCTATCTTGGGGTCAATACCAGGGCCCCAAGTGCCTTGCGCTTTTCAGCTTCATTGTAAGCCTGAACACATTTGGCAGCAAGAATCTCTATGCATTCTCTTGAGCCTTTGGCTTCTTCACGCTTCTTGCGAAAGGCTTCTTTAAGGTCATTCAATAGCACCTTGAATTTTTGGACATCAGCCACACTCAGCTTAGCCACATGCTTCTTGAACTGTTCCTTCTCGAAATCAATCTTGTGTTTCAGTTCAACAATTCGCTGGGCCAGAGCCAGCTCAGGAGCAATTATGCCTTGGAAGGCGACGCTGATGCTAATGGGGAGTTGAAGATCATCAAAGCTGAGATTTTGATTGTCGAACCATTCATCAATGAAATTGTGCAAGATGTTCACATCAAAGAGGGGCAGATCATTGAAGATCTCCGCCTCTTGCTTGCTCTTGATCAGCTGCTCAAGGGCATCCTCACCAAATTCTTCATCTGAAGACAAATCAATGGCTACAGATTCGTTCCTCAGAACGGCTTCTTGTGTCAGTGCTTGACTTGTCCTTGGAGTAGTTTTCTTCTGAGGCTTCTCGGTCCGTTTGGAGACACGAGATTGATCTTCGAAGGTGTTGCTTGGAGCAGAAGGGGCAGTTGCCAATGGCTTCACTTGAGAAGCCTTTGGTGTAGCAGTGGGTTTGGAAGCCTTAGCTTTCTTCTGCTTCTTTGGCTTAGGAGTAGGAGCTGGAGCCTCTTCAGAGTCAGCAGCATCGTCAGAATGATCCACTTTTGCACCTTATATAGCTATGTGTGCGAGGAGGCCTTCAAAGTTGTAGAAGGGACCGATCCTGTTCTCATTGGCTTCACGGGTGCCATCTTCCCGTGGAGAGGATGGGCCAGGGTTGAAGTCAAGTCTGAATTCCTTCTTGTTCTGCACAGCTGAGTCTTTGGCATACTGGTAATTTCGCTTGAAGAGATGGTCTTCGCGACACCATAGCAGAGAAGAAGGGTCAGCATTCTCTGGCTCTGGTCCACGAACCATGCAAGGATAGAAGCCTTGCTCAATGGCTTCAGCTTGGGTTCTGGGTTGAAGATTTTTATACAGAATATCACCCCAGGGTGCCTTGATGGCATTCTTCTCTGCATATTCTTGAGTGACAAATCAGTACTTGAACCACTCTTCAGCCCAGTATCTTCGGATCCATTGGATGTGATTCTTGCGACCAGTATAGGTTTCCTTAGGGTACGTTTTGTACAGCTCATGCAAATCTGATGGCAAATCCTTGGAAGTGTTTCCATGACGCTTTCTGCCACCCTTCCTTGTTGGTTTCTCAGTAGCCATGAAGCTTAACCTGAAAGGCTTCAGAACTTGCAAAGGCTTCTTGCAGCTAGTCAAACAAGAACTTGCTTAAGGTGAATTGATGTGACTCTGCAAGAATTCTGCAAACGAATGCAGACTATGAGAACCAAGGGATTCTCCCACGGACATGTACCTGTGACAGCATTAAAGGTGCGAGGGAAGGGGAAGAGGTCATATGCATTCTCAGAAGATTTTGACAATAAATCAGTTTGAAGACATTGACCTCATATCGCGAAGACATTCACTTATGTGATGAGAGTTGGTTCCAGAGTTGTACAAATCCAAGAATAAGTACAAGTGAGGAATCTAACTTGTGAAGAAGCATAAGTGAATATACTAGGCAAAATACGAGATGCAGAAAGAGATAGATTCATGTTCGAAGATCTAGAAACCACTTTTGGTAGGAAGGGATGAATCTATCAGATCAAAAAGACAGTAAAAAAATTTAATTACCACAGGAAGAACTGCTAGATGGAGGGAAGGTTGAGGCCGAGCAGTTCAATCTCTCGTGCCCTAACTTGGTGACGAGAGACAGCTACGGCGGCGATGGAGAAGATGAGGTCCGCGGCCGGCGTGAGGACAGCGTCGGAGAAGTCGCGGCAGCTAAGCGCTTCGTTGCCGGCATCGTCGAGTGCTAGCGGTGGCACTAGGGTTTTCGGGAGGTGGCGAGGTGGAAGAAAAGTTTTGACCACGATGGGATGTGCATTTATAAGGAAAGGGACAACACAACGTAATTATGCAGGTGCCCCTGGCGATTCGCATTTGAATGACACGTGGCGTGCATGCAACTCCTGGGTAGTTTTTCCATGTTCTCACGCACGCCTAGATTGTCGGGGCGGTCGTTCCGAATTCTTCGGACTTCCGGTAATAAAGATAGCGCATTTAAAACTGACATAAATGTTTGTCAGATTGGCTTCAGCTGACAAGGTTCAGTGAAGACAATCGACAGTTTTCAATAGAATGCATATGATTTGGACAGATAGAGTTGAGGTAGAAGCATAGATAGGTTAGGGTCCGATCACATTCACCTAGATCAAAAGATTCAACACGAAATCATAACTATAAGTGAATGTTGTGGAGGACAGAACACAAATAGTATGCAACCAGTTTAAGGCCAAATCAATCATATGAAGATAAGTTCGAATATAACTCAGAAATAAGGACAACTCATTTATGAAGACTATGCAAACATAACGCCAAGAGAAGCACTTCAAACAAAAGTTTGGTGGTGGCATTACCCACCGTATAGGAAGTATTAGACCCAGACATGGCGCACAATTATCGTGGCGCTCCGAAATCAAATTCCGCATTAATGTATTCACACTTGGAATGTATGTCTTCATTGATTGAAGATATACGTTACTTCGTGTGTTGCACATCTAAGTCATCAAAATGCATAAGTGTTAGGATGTGTGTCCCATTCACAGGACATTTGAGGATTCCAAGATATTTAGCTCACACCGCAACTTGCAAAACCTTTTCTCATCGAAGGGCTTAGTGAAGATATCAGCCAACTGCTCTTCTGTCTTGACGTGGATGATATCAATGTCTTCCTTCATAACATGATCTCTGAGGAAGTGATGACGAATCTCAATATGCTTTGTCTTCCAGTGCTGAACTGGATTGTTGGCAATCTTGATGGCACTCTCATTGTCGCAGTAGAGAGGCACATTCTTTAGGTGTATACCATAATCCTTGAGAGTTTGCTTCATCCAGAGAAGCTAAGCACAGCAAGATCCAGCAGCAATGTATTCGGATTCAGCAGTGGAGAGAGATACACAGTTCTGCTTCTTTGAAGACCAAAAGACAAGTGATCATCCCAGAAAGTGACATGTGCCTGATGTGGACTTGCGATCAACCTTGTCACCAGCATAGTCAGCATCTGAGAATCCAACTAGATCAAACTCTGAGCCCTTTGGATACCATAATACTAGTGTTGGGGTGTAAGCCAAATATCGAAGTATTTGCTTCACAGCTAAGTGATGCGATTCCTTTGGTGCCGCTTGGAATCGGGCACACATGCAAATACTAAGCATTATATCTGGTCTAGATGCACATAAATAAAGCAAAGAACCAATCATGGAGCAGTATACCTTTTGGTCGAATTCTTTACCATTGTCGTCGGGACCCAGATGACTTTTGGTTGGCATTGGCATCATGTATCCTTTGCAGTCTTGCATTCCAAACTTCTTCAGGCAATCTTTGAGATATTTTTCTTGAGATATGAAGATGTCGTTGCGTTGCTGATGGATTTGGAGTCCCAGAAAGAACTTCAGTTCACCCATCATGGACATCTGATATTGCTCTTGCATCATATGACCAAACTCATCATTGTATTTCTTGTTGGTGCAGCCGAAGATAATGTCATCCACATATATTTGGCACACAAACAGTTCACTGTCATAAGTCTTCGTGAAGAGAGTAGGGTCCAGTGAACCAGGTTTGAAGCCTTTGCTCTTCAGGAAGTCCTTGAGCGTATCATACCAAGCGCGAGGGGCTTGTTTGAGGCCATACATCACCTTGTTGAGCTTGTACACCATATCAGGATGTTTTGGATCTTCAAAGCCTGGAGGTTGTGCAACATATACTTCTTCTTCTATCTTTCCATTGAGAAAAGCACTCTTCACATCCATTTGATATAGGAGAATGTTGTGATGATTTGCATAGGCAAGCAGTATGCGAATAGCTTCAAGCCTTGCCACAGGAGCAAAAGTTTCATCAAAGTCAATCCCTTCCACTTGAGTGTAGCCTTGAGCAACTAGACGAGCTTTGTTTCTGACCACTTGACCATGTTCATCTTGCTTGTTGTGATATATCCATTTGGTGCCAATGATGTTGTGCTTCCGAGGATCAGGACGCTTGACCAGTTCCCACACATTGTTTAACTCAAACTATTAGAGCTCTTCTTGCATCGCTTGAATCCATTCAGGTTCCATGAAGGCTTCATTCACTTTCGTGGGTTCTGAGATTGAGATGAATGCAAAGTGTCCACAGAAATTGGTGAGTTGTCTTTCTCTTTGTGTGGCTCTTGAACGAGTGAGTGGACCAGGTGCATTGAGGCTATCAATCATCTTCTCAATCTGTACTTCATTTGCAACATGAGGATGAGCAGGACGAAGATTTTGCTCTTGCAGATCATTGTCATCATTTGGGGAATTGTCTTCAGGCTGAGCATTGTCTTCAGGTTGATCAGGTGAAAAAATGACAAGTTCCTATTCAAACAGACTCGCAGAGGGTATGATTTCGCCAGTTCCCATTTACTTGATTTACTCACTAGGGGATAATTCATCTAGCACATTTGGCAGGTGCTCTCTTTGCGAGCCGTTAGTCTCGAACCACACATCCACAGTTTCAACCACTTTATAGTGAAAGAGATTGAAGACTCTGTAGGAGTGCGAAACCTTTCCGTAACCAAGCATAAAACCTTCATGTGCTTTCGGTGCAAATTTTGAAGTGTGATGAGGATCCTTGATCCAGCACCTAGCACCAAATACTCTGAGGTAACTTACGTTTGGCTTCTTACCAGTTAGGAGCTCATAGGAAGTTTTCTTCAGAAGCTTGTGAAGATAAACACGGTTGATGATGTGGCATGCAGTGTCAATGGCTTTAGGCCAGAACTTTCGTGGAGTCTTGTACTCATCAAGCATCGTTCGAGCCATCTCAATAAGAGTTCTGTTCTTGCGCTCGGCGATGCCATTCTGCTGAGGTGTGTAAGGAGCAGAGAACTCATGAGTGATACCCATGGTATCCAGGTAGAGGTCGAGGTCGGTGTTCTTGAACTCAGTGTCGTTGTCACTTATGATGTGCTTGATCTTGACACCATAGTTCATCATGGCACGGTTGGCAAAGCGTCTGAAGACATCCTGCACTTCTGTCTTGTAGAGGATTATATGCACCCAAGTGTATCGAGAGTAATCATCAACAATGACGAAGCCATAGAGGCAGGCAGTAGCATTGAGAGTGGAATAGTGAGTAGGGCCAAATAAGTCCATGTGCAGCAGCTCGAAGGGTTGAGACGTGGTCATGATAGTCTTCGAGGGATGCTTGGCTCTTGTCATCTTTCCAGCTTCGCAGGCGCCACACAAATTATCCTTCTTGAACTTGATGCCTTCGATGCCCACAACATGCTTCTTCTTCGCGAGAATGTGCAAGTTCCTCATGCCAGCATGCCCGAGCCTTCGATGCCAAAGACAGCATTCTGAAGCTTTTGCAAGAAGACATACGGCCATCTGTAGACCTGCTGTGAAATCTACCAGATACAGATCATCTTTTCGATATCCTTCAAAGACTAGAGACTTGTCAGATTCCATCAGTACAAGGCAGCGATATTTTCCAAATAGCACAATCATGTTTAAGTCACAAAGCATTGAGACGGACATTAAGTTGAAACCAAGGGATTCAACAAGCATCACTTTGTCCATGTGTTGATCCCTTGAGATTGCAACTCTACCTAGGCCCAATACCTTGCTTTTACCAGTGTTAGCAAATGTGATGTGGTTCTTGTCTGATGGACGCAGTGTTGAATCCATCAAAAGACTTTGATCGCCAGTCATGTGATTAGTGCATCCATTGTCCATAATCCATTCTGAAGCACGAGGTGTCGAGGCCTACAGTGCAGTTTGGGGGATAGGCTTCACCAAGAGAGTTGTGAAGCATAAACATTTGACGCACAAGAGGATTATCAAAGCTTAGATCAAGGTTAGGACTGATAGTATGACTGGCAAGTGATTCAGATATGAAATTCATAGTAAGACCAATTGGACATTTTATCTTGCGTCCCATAATGCGTTTTAGGTCTCCAGCAATAGCATCGGACGCCTTTGATTTCCGGTTGGAGACCTTTCCCTGCAAAAGAAAGTTAGTTCTTCTTAACCACCCACATCTTCAGGGGTGGCTTAGAAGCGATGAGTCTAAGTGCAGCATCTGAGAATTTTGGCTTTGGAGCCCTAGAAAATAGCCTTGCAGGAGAAGAACGATACTCATATGAATAAGCAGAAAAGTTCTTAGTTCTATGAACATAGCGGTTTGAAGACACACGCTCATATTCATAAGTCTGAGTATGGTTTCCCTGCAAAACATTAGCGTTAGGGTGACTCAGGTGAGTCCTGTATCTGTATGAAGCCTTAGGGCCATATGAAGCCATAGGTCTGGGGTTTGTCTTCTTCCTTGGTGGTGTCAGGATGACATTCACAGGAAGATTCTCAATACACTGTTTAGGTACCCAGATCTTCTTCATAGGTGGTCCATTCCTGCAGTTAGTCCCAATATACCTTGCAAACACTTCACCATTCTGATCCTTAAACAGTTTATAGTTTGCATCAAAGGATTCATCAATGATAATAGGGTTAGCGCAAGTGAAACCAGATAAGGTGGATGGATCTACTGAAGGTTCCTTTGCAGCAACCCATGTGGTTTTGGGGTACTACTCAGGCTTCCAGTACGACCCATCAACATTCATTTTCCTCTCGAACCCAATACCCTCTTTTCTAGGGTTTTGGTTCAGAATCTGCTTTTTGAGGACATCACATAATGTCTGATGCCCTTTGAGGCTTTTGTACATCCCTGTCATGTACAATTCCTTCAGCCCTGCATCATCAGTGATACTTGCATTGTCCTCAGATGAGGAAATAGTGATAGCAGAGACATATGAAGAATTTGTAGCATTAGAAGCATTTGAACATTCAGGTGAAGAATTAGTAGTTTCACGTTCAATGCACTTCAGACACAGAGGAACAAATTCTTCCTGTGTAACGCTGATTTGTTGAGCAAGTAATGAATCGCGCTCCTTCTGAAGATCTTCATAATCCACTCTTAGCTTTTCAAGATCTTGCTTTCTTTGAAGACATTCAAAAGAAAGCTTCTCGTGATCAGACAAGAGAGTATTATGTTGATCTTGAAGGGCGTCAAACTTGGAATGAAGTCTCTGAAGACTCTCAACCAATGCTTTTGACTGATCCATTTCTTCACCCAACATATCATCGCTCTTACTAAGCATATATTGAACCTTTTCCAAGGCTCTGTTGTTTAGTGGCAAGGGAAGCAAGTTTGACATAGCTGGGGCCAAATTCATCACCTGATTCATCATCACTAGATTCAGAAAGGTAGCATTCAGTAACCTTGGCACCCTTTGCCATGAGGCATGGTGAAGATGATGACGATTCAGGTGCAAAGGTCATCTCTTTGAGAGACTCCTTGTAATACTCAAACCAAGGATCATGACGAGTACGATGACCTTCATAGACCTCACAAAGCCGGTCCCAGATTAGCTTCGCGTGATTGAGGTGCATGACATTCGTGAACTGATTTCGGGACAGACAGGAGCAGATGAAATCCTTCGTAGTAAGGTTCAGTAGAGTGTACTTGCGAATGTCATCAGCCTCTGCCATCTTGCATAGATCGGTAAGACCAATCTCAGTGATGGTCCACAGTTCGCTGTCCATAGCCATGAGTCGCTTCTTCATCATGGCCTTCCACCGAGGATACTCATGACCATCAAAGGTGGGGCAAGATACATTCCTCAATCCTGCAGTTGACATAGCTAAAAACTCCAGGTGGTTAAACCGAATCACACAGAACAAGGGAGTACCTTGCTCTGATACCAATTGAAAGTGCTAGACTAGAGGGGGGTGAATAGGCAATTTTTATGAAAGTCTTCAAAACATGGGAGTTTCGAAGATAAACAGGAGAAACAACACTATTCGTATGCAGCAGAAGGTAGACTACACTAGACAAGCCATAGTCAAGTATTCAATGAAGTGAAAGCACGAAGACTATTAGCAGCTAGGTACTAAGGATCAGGGTGGAAGATAGTATGAAGCTAATCAGAACAAGTAGTCAAACTGTGAAGTCAAACAGATTATGCAATCAGGCAAAGACTTCACGAAGACAAATGATAAGTAAAGAGAAGTGAGAGATAGAACCAGTAGCTTCAGGGAGACAGTGGTTTGTTCGACCAGTTCCAGTTGCTGTGACAATTGTATGTCTAGTTAGGGAGGCTGAGATTCAACTCAGAAGACCGTGTCTTCACCTTATTCCCATTGAGCTAAGGACACACAGTCCTCGCCCAATCACTCTGGTAAGTCTTCAAGGTAGACTTCCAAACCTTCACAGACTTCGTTCACCGGCAATCCATAATGACTCTTGGATGCACAGAACGCGACGCCTAACCGGCTGGAGGATTCACAGTCCTCAAGTGTAACAAGTCTTCAGATCACGTGGACAGAAAGACTTCAGTGATGCCAAACACTCTCTGGGCTCTGGCTGGTTTGGGCTTTGTCCTCGCAAGGATTCTCTCTCTCAAAGGCTTCGGAGGTGGGTTGCTCTCAAACGACAAACGTCGTATCTAACTCTGAGCAGCCACTAATTTATAGTGTAGGGGATGGGCTATTTATAGCCACTGGGCAATCCGACCTGATTTGTCCGAAATGACCCTGGGTCACTAAGGAACTGACACGTGTTACAACGGTCAGATTTTGAACACACGCGACAGCTTGACTTGGGCTACAAGTAAAGCTGACTTATCCGAATCTGGATAAGATTTGCTCTCATTGTCTTCGCTCGAAGACATGGGATTTTGGTTGAGCATCACTTCAGTCACTCTGACTTTGTTCACTTGGACCCCACTTAACAGTGTGGTGGTTCCTATGACCCAACAAAGAAGAAAAGAGACAACAAAACTACTAAGTCTTCGCGCTCCATAGTCTTCACTCAATGTCTTCTCATGTCATAGTCTTCAGTGTGAATGTCTTCACGTACCACCATTATCTTCAATGTCTTCATACATTTTTAGGGGTCATCTCCGGTAGGTAAACCGAATCAAGGAGGGACTACTACCTGTGTTATCCTGCAATTCTCACAAACACATTAGTCCCTCAACCACGTTTGTCGTCAATACTCCAAAACCAAACTAGGGGTGGCACTAGATGCACTTACAATATGAGTTAATATAATTTTTAAGAGTTATCGTCGACATGGCTAGTTATAATCTTTGCTGAAAACCTTGGTGCTATTTAAGCTTATTTGTGGAAACAAGAGCAAAAGAGTTTGTAAAAGTTTTTCTTTTTCACTTTCAGTTTATCAACTGAATTGATTGAGGACAAGGAAAGGTTTAAGTTGGGGGAGTTGATACGTCTCCGTCATATCTACTTTTCCCAACGCTTTTCCTCGTGTTTTGGGCTCTAATTTGCATGATTTGATTGAAACTAACCTGGACTGATACTGTTTTCACTAGAACTACCGTGGTGTTGTTTTTTGTGCAGAAATAAAAGTTCTCGGAATGGCACAAAACTTTGCAAGGATTTTTTATACAATAATAGAGAATTTCTGGAGCCAAGAACCACCAAAAAGGGGCACCTGGGTGGGAACAACCCACCAGGGTGTGCCACCCCCTCCAGGCGCGCCTAGGTGGGTTGTCCCCACCAGGTGGCCCCACAGACCCTGAAACCAACACTATAAAATCCTATTTTTCCAGAAAAAACTCATGAAGAAAGAATTATCGCGTTTCATGAGACGGAGCCGCCGCTGTCTCCTGTTCTTCATCGGGAGGCCAGATCTGGAGTCCGTTTGGGGCTCCGGAGAGGGGGATCTCCGATCATCATCATCATCATCATCATCATCATCATCATCATCAACCCTTCTCCATCACCAATTCCATGATGCTCCCCACCGGGAGTGAGTAATTCCTTCATAGGCTCGCTGGTTGGTGAGGAGTTGGACGAGATTCATCATGTAATCGAGTTGTTTTGTTAGGGCCTGATCCCTAGTATCCATTATGTTCTGAGATTGATGTTGCTATGACTTTGCCATGCTTAATGCTTGTCACTTTGGGCCCGGGTGCCATTATTTCAGATCTAAACTATTTATGTTATCACCATTATATCCATGTTCTAGATCCGATCTTGCAAGTTATAGTCACCTACTACGTGTTATGATCCGGCAACCCCGGAGTGACAATAATTGGGACCACTCCCGGTGATAACCGTAGTTTGAGGAGTTCATGTATTCATCGTGTGTTAATGCTTTGTTCCGGTTCTCTATTAAAAGGAGACCTTAGTATCCCTTAGTTTCCAATAGGACCCCGTTGCCATGGGAGGGTAGGACAAAGTATGTCATGCAAGTTCTTTCCATAAGCACGTATGACTATTTACGGAATACATGCCTACATTATATTTATGAACTGGAGCTAGTGCCATATCGCCCTAGGTTATGACTGTCTCATGATGAATATCATCCAACGAATCACCGATCCAATGCCTATGATTTTCCTATATATTGTTCCTGCTAAGTTACTGTTGTTGCTGCTACCATTATCAAGACTATCATATTACAGTGCTACTGATCACTTTGCTACAGATAATTAATCTCCAGGTGTGGTTGAATTGACAACTCAGCTGCTAATACTTGCAAATATTCTTTGGCTCCTCTTGTGTCGAATCCATAAATTTGGGTTGAATACTCTACCCTTGAAAATTGTTGCGATCCCATATACTTGTGGGTTATCAGTTGTTCATCAATAAATTCACCTGGTTGCACAGTATTATCAAGCAAAGTAGTAGCATCATATACATCATGCATAGCATAAGTAGCATCATCAATTACTTGCGACATATCAGAATGAATAGCAGGTGTAGGTGTCGCAAGCTTACTCAAAACAGAAGGTGAATCAAGTGCAGAGCTAGATGGTAGTTCCTTACCTCCCCTCGTAGTAGGGGGGTAAAATCTTGGTTTTGGTATCTTTCATAATCTTCATAGTGATCAACAGATATAAATCCCAAGTGACTCAGAGAATAGAGCTATGCTCCCCGGTAACAGCGCCAGAAAAAGGCTTGATAACCCACAAGTATAGGGGATCACAACAGTTTTTGAGGGTAGAGTATTCAACCAAAATCTATTGATTCGACACAAGGGGAGCCTAAGAATATTCTCAAGTATTAGCAGCTGAGTTGTCCATTCGACCACACTTGAAAGACTTAATATCTGCTGCAAAGTATTTAGTAACAAAGTAATATGGAAGTAACGGCAACGGTGGCAAAAGTAACAGTAGCAGTTTTGTAGCGATTGTAACAACAGTGGCAACGAAAGTAACTTAGCAAAGATCAATATGTGAAAAGCTCGTAGGCATTGGATCGATAATGATAATTGTGTTGGATGATATTCATCATGTAGCAGTTATAAACTAGGGTGACACAGAACTAGCTCCAATTCATCAATATAAAAGAACTTGCATGACATCTTTTTCCCTACCCACCCATCGCAGCGGGGTCCTAATGAAAACTAAGGGATATTAAGGCCTCCTTTTAATAGAGAACCGGACCAAAGCATTAGCACTTAGTGAATACATGAACTCCTCAAACTACGGTAATCACCGAAAAGAATCCCAATTCTTGTGACCTTGGGGTATGCTGATCATAACTCGTAATAGGTGTCTACAACCTGCAAGATCGGGTCAACAACACAAACATATTCATGGAAACATAAAGGGTTCAGATTTGAATTCATGGCACTCGGACCCTAGTGACAAGCATTACGCATAGCAAAGTCGTAGCAACATCAATCTTAGAACATAGTGGATACTAGTGATCAAACCCTAACAAAACTAACTCGATTACATGATAAATCTCATCCAACCCATCACGGTCCAGCAAGCCTACGATGGAATTACTCATGCATGGTGCTGAGCATCATGAAATTGATGATGAAGGAAGGTTGGTGATGATGATGGCAAGGAATCCTCCTCTCCGAAGCCCCGAACGGACTCCAGATCAGCCCTCCCGATGAAGTGCAGGAGGCGGCGGCGGTTCCGTATCGTAAAACGCGATGAACTCTTCTCCTCGATTTTTTTTCTCCCCGGATAGGGTTATATGAAGTTGGATTTGAGGTCGGAGGGGCTCCAGGGGGCCCACAAGCCTGCAGGGCGCGCCCGAGGGGGGTGGGCGCGCCCCCAGGGCTTGTGGCCTCTGGGTGGCCCCCCTCCGGATAATTCTTGCGCCAATATTTTTTACTAATTCCAAAAATATTCTCCGTAAATTTTCAGGTTAACCTGAGAACTTTTATTTCTGCACAAAAATAACACCATGGTAATTCTGCTGAAAACAACGTCAGCCCGGGTTAGTTCCATTCAAATCATGCAAGTTAGAGTACAAAACAAAGACAAAAGAGTTTGGAAAAGTAGATACGATGGAGACGTATCACTAGCTTCAAGAGAGAAGCCTCCGGGTCTATTTAAATCATATATGAAAATCCAAAAATACATTGCTGTAATTTATTTATGTTATTTATTTTGTATTTTTATTCTATCTATCTTCACTACAAGATTTGATCCTTGCAATTAACCGCTGAGGGAATTACAACCCCTTTGTTTGTGTTGGGTGCAAGTATTTATTCTTTTGTGTGTAGGTACTGCTGACGAGGTGTTGTGTGATTCTCCTATTATATTGATAACCTTGGTCCTTAAAAGAGGGAAATGCTTATCTCTATTGTACTACATCATCCTCTCCTCTTCGAGAAAATCAGAACGCAGCTCACAAGTAGCAACTCCCCCATAGCTCCCCAAGTTTTTCTCGAATTTGCCTAAAAACGAAGATCCGGACTGATATGTGGGCGTTTAAGGGTCCCCATTAGATAACAAAACTTAGCAAAAGTGGTCTAGACACCATGATCCAAACGTACACCAGAGCTTTGAGGGTCCGCTTTAGAGATGCCCTTAAACGGGGCAAGCGAGAGGATTTTTTGTCCACAGATGCACACAATATTTGAGCTTTCTTAAACACACGATACATGCTCTAGGAATATTAGCTAGGCCTTCAAATACAAAATATTGTGAAATAGCAGGATTCTTATGTACTCCCTCTGTTCATTATTATATGATTTTCAAAATTTTCCTGATTATTTTAGTGTGATTGTTCACTTTCAATCTGTATATGGTCCAAAACATCTTATATTTGTGAACGAGATGGGTATTAACTAAAAAATGTAGATTCATATTCTTACGCAGGAAACTAGCTACTCTCTCCATTCTACAATGTAGTGTGCTCGTGCTTTCCAAAATTCAAGTTTGACCGTAAATTTAACTAATAAGACCGACTGCGGCGGGAGAAAAAATTATATCACTGAATTCATGTGGAAAATACGAATTCAGTGGTATAATTTTTGTTTTCGTCACAGTCGATCTCGTTGGTTAAATTTATAGTCAAACTTGAATCTCTGATAGCGCGAACACATTATATTGTGAAATGGAGGGAGTAACTACTAACTGCTCAAGTGGTCTCAAGGTAGAGTATTAACTTACGCCACATAAATTTCCGTGAAAAACAGAAAAACTTACACCATATAAACCCTGGTTGGTCGCTGCAAAAATGGTTCTGTATACATCTGACTCATATCACCTCACGATACTTTATGGTGAGGTCCCCTCGTTTGAATGGCTATGGTTGATTTATTAACAAGCAGACGGATCAACCTGATGTACTGAACAGATGCCCTATAGACTGTAGGCGGCCTAGTGGAGGTGGAACACGCGCAAATTGCATGTTGCCTTCATGTACAGTCTACTTTGGTTCTGTAAAATTAGCAGGATCCGATTCCATGTCCACAATGAAATAAGAAAAGAGAGATCCACTGAGGGAATGAGATGGGCACCTAATCTCTACTTGCATTTAGTAGAAAACAACAAATGAAAGAAGACAATGCAAATGTTTGTTTCACATGAGTGACACGAAGTAAGAAAGTGAAACAGGTGGATATAAAGAACTGTTCTTTTTTGTTGTCGCGGGGAATCATTAAGGAACTGTTGCCATGGCTAACTTAGGAGTACCCCTCAAATTAGACTTTTAAACATAGTCATAGTTATTAATAACCTAGTATGTAAATATTTTTCACGGCAAACCTATTAGCACACAATCAACCTATGTTGTTGTCCGCTCCCTCCGTCTCAAAATTGAAACTAAAACCACGACACATATTTCCAGTCGTGGAGGGTCACGTGGGTGCCCTGGCACCCCTAAAAACTGCAGGCTTTTTTAATCTCGTACTAATTTGTCTAATTCTAGGTGTATTACATGATTAAAATGCTAAGCTGATTAACTTTTTTATGATTATACATGACATTTTTATTGTGAGTGTAAGGTTGGCACTCCATGGATCAAGGTCTAGGTCCGCAACTGCTTATTTTGGGGCCGAGGGAGTATTTATTAGTGGTTAAAGTAGACAAAACTGAAGGTTGGTACCATGATTTTAAATGGTCCTCTATTTCTAACTATAGGTGGTGTACAAGATTTATGGTGATTTGTTACATAAATATGACTCTCATTTACCATATGGTAGAACTTTAGATAGGTTTAAATAAGTGAGGGACATAATTATCAATAGTTGCCACTGATTCAAACACGATGGTTAACTCTCTCTGTTCCTAAATATATATCATTCTAGCATTCATATTTTGTTTCTGAACCTGGGGCACTTCTGTTTGTTTTTTAATCAATTGATTTTATCATTTTGAGGAAACTTTACACCGTTTCCCCCCTGAATACTGCTCCCTTCGGAATGTCAACCAACATACATCTTTTAGAAGTAGTAAGTGGTCAACAGGGGTAGTGCTGTTTTAGAAGCGTAAAATTCTAAACATCATCATGAATGCGGAGCATTTGGTTTAACGGTTATCTCTAACTCACTTCATACAAGATATTTTGGCGCACATGAAAGCTTTTTTCTGGTGTGTTAATATAAAGATGTATGACGCCGGAAACCGCATGGCGAAAAGAAGTCGGACTCAAGATGAAAACGCTTGGGGCGTGTCCAAATGTAATACAAACTTGTCTAGAGTGTTATTTTTTTTTCAACGAAAACTGCAACCATGTCATGAGCCTCTGCTCTGCTTCTGAATTGAAAAGAGGGAGTAAAATCTATGATGAAAACCAAGTGTGATAATTATTTTATGTCACCGCCTCTGACTGCCCCCATCAGTTCTGATCTTCATTTTGGCATTCATATTTTGTTTTGAACAAGTTTAAGTTTTGTTTTGTTTTTAATCACTGCATTCTATCATTTCATGGTAACTTTACACTGTTTCCTCCCTTGCATAATGTATCCTTTGGAATGTGATTTATTAGTATGGACCAAAGCAACACACATCTTGTCAAAGCAATGCTGTTTTGGAAACATAAACCTCTAAATGTCATGCATACATGAACAGGGAGAGAGTAGTTTAAGCGTTATCTCTATCGATAGTAGCATTGATACAAGAATTTTTTGCGGTGCATTAACATAAAGATATATGACACATGTAACCGCTCGACGAAGAGAAGTCAGACTAATATGATGCACAAAACATCATTTCATACAGAAAACACAATATCACTTCTCCCTCACCTACAATGAGACTAGCGTCACACTATTATAGATGTCCTAATATTACTGGCAACGTAATGTCATAAAGAACAAAGGCAGTTGAGTTCACCACAATGGAAATTGGTTGGAAAGGAGCATGATCTTATTGCTTTCCTTGCATGAGAAAAGAAAGCCGGGAAATGCAAGGGGAAATGTAAAAAGACTTCGGTGGTGCGTTCAAAGCGTAAGCATGTTAAACAGGGATAGTGTCATTTTAGAAGCATGAATTCTAAACGTCATGCATATGTGTACGCGGAGCGTCCATTCAAAGTGTTACCTCTATCAATTATATAGTAGCATTGATACAAGATTGTTTTCTGCGCAGATGATTGATATTTTGGCAGTGTATTATTAGAAAGATATATGATGCATAAAAACATGTGATGAAAAGAAGTCAGACTCGTATGATGCACGATCATTTTGTACAGAAAACACAATATTGCTTCTCCCTCGCCTATAATGAGACCGACGTCACACTATTATAGATGTCCTAATATTAGTAGCATCGTAATGTCATACAGAACAAAGGCAGTTGAATTCACAACAATAGAAATTGGGTGGGAAGGAGCATGATCTTGTTGCTTTCCTCACATGAGCAAAGAAAGCCCGAAAAGGCAGGGGAGATAGGCAGCAAGGGTGGGGGTGGGGGTATGTTTTTCAGTTTTTGACGGTTACTTACATGCTTTCGTCCAGTTATATATTTTTAAAACTAACTTAATTTTATCTTTTATGATGTAATTTCACACTTTTAAAATATATTTGTACCAATGTACTCTAAAATCAATAAGTTGTTATTGATATTTGACTATCCACATTTTCAAAGGTAGATTCTAGAGAGAAGAAAAGGCATCCCTTGTAATAGCACTTGATGTAAGTACCGATGACAAGAACACTATAATACAAACACAATTTACTCTCTGTTCCTGAATAGATGTCCTTTTAGCATTCGTATTTTGTTTCTGAACCAGGCCAAGTTTGGTTATGTTTTTTCTACCATTTCGAGGAAACATTACATCCCCTAGCATACTACCCCCTTTGGAATTTATTTGTATGTACCAAAGCAACACACATCTTCTAAAAGTAGTAAGCATGCTAAACATGGGTAGTGCCATTTTAGAAATGTAAACTTCTAAACATCATGCATAACTGAATGCAAAGAATGCAGTTTAAGCGTTATCTCTATCAATTAGTTTTTGGCAGGATTATTTTTGTGATTCATTAATATAAGATACATGCAGGGAAATACGTGATGAAATGAAATAATCTTGTACGACACACGAAACAACACTTCATACAGACAACACATTATTGCTTCTCTCTAGCCTATAATGATAATGGTGTAAGACTATTATAGATGTCCTATATTGCTAATGTCATAATGTCATAAAGTAAAAAAATAGTGGTGAAAATAAGGATGTACCTATTGCTTTCATCGCATGAGAAAGGAAAGTCAAGAGAAGCAAGGGAGATAGGTAAGAGGGATATGTTTTTTCGGTTTGTGATAGATACTAGATTGTTCCGCCCAATCATGTATTATCAAAACTAGCTTATTTTTATTTTTGATATAATTTGATACTTCTAAAATTTATTTGTACCAAGTTATTCTAAAATCAATAAATGTCCTACTGATATTTGACCATCCACATTTCAAAGGTGGGTCCTAGAGAGAAGTTAAGGCATCCCTTGTAATAGAGTATGTGACAGAGCAACACACATCTTCTAAAAGCAGAAGTCATACTAAATCGGGGTAGTTGTCGGATTCCGGGCTCTGCAGACCCTAGAAAGGTTCGAACTCAGGGGCGTGTGGGGAGAACTCAACCTCTCAAGCCTCCCGATCCGCCGCTCTCACAACCTAGCTCGATGAACACGACAGAGAAAAACTCAGCAGTTTACCCAGGTTCAGGCCACCTTGGGGTGTAATACCCTACTCCTGCTTTGTGGTGGATTGGCCTCGCGATGGCTGAGGATGGACTAGTACAAGTGGATGAACAACCTCAGGAGGCGTGTTCTTGTGATGAGCTCTTGGTAGTTCTATGAGTTGATCACCTGGTGAGTTGATCGATCGATCGACCTCTCTACGGTGGTGGATAGGCCCTATTTATAGTGGCATGGGTCCTCTTCCTCCAAAACTTAGGCGGGAAGGGATCCCACAATGGGCAAATTTGAAGGCGAAGAAGAAGTACATCTAATCCTGACGAAAGGTGGTCTTCGCCTGCAAAGCCTCTAAGCGTGATGTTGTGGTGGGCTCGGCGATGACATCCATCCTGCCGTTCTGGTGGTCTTGGTCTTGTTGCATGCAAATGGCAACCTTTGGTTGATTCCTTGGGACTCCACATCTGCGCTTGCCTCCCTTGCACCATAGAGGAAACCTGTTGTACTACGCCCACTGGCGCGCGCCTGGCCTTGGTCGTCATGGCTGATGTCATTTCAGCCTCGTGAGACTGGGTCTTGCATATAAATATTTGCTCCGCTCTGGAGGCCGCCTAACGAGGCCGCTCCCTCGGGAGGGATGTCGCCCGCCTCGCGAGGCTTGGCCCCTCACGAGGGTCTTGTCTTGTCGTAGTCAAAGATGGGCCATACCAGGCCGTTGATGAAGCCACGCCATGGGCCATAGGCAGGCAGGTCTGGGTACCATGGTTCCTAGAACGCCGACAGAAACCCCTGGGCCCAAGGCGCGCTCGCACTTGGCTTCGAGGTGAAGCCAAATGGCAAGTGCGGAACGCAGTGGGCGCCCCAATCGCCTGCGGGCCGTGAAAAAGTGTGGCGCTTGACAAGACGTGGGCGCCTCTGCTTCCCCATGTCGCCTCGGCAACCGTTCGACTTAACAACTGCATGCTGCATGTAGAGAGAATCATCATTACTGGGGATCATGGGAGGCCGACGATTTACCTTCTCCTGGCTATAAATGTGGGAGCGGGCGGAGCCCCCTGCTCATCTCCGTCTTCTTGCTCCTTGCTCCTCCTTCTCCTTGCGCCCCCGTTTTGCCAGAGCATCCATGGCATCGATCAGGAGGTTCTCCACGGCGGAGAAAGGAAAAGTCCCCGAGGTGGAACCCGAGCTGCTCCCACCAAAGAAGAGGCCGGACCACTCCCGAGGCAATGCTGACGAGGCCGTGGTGACGCGTCCTTGGCACAAACAAGATCTGTCGGGCTTCCCGATTCCCTTGTATGCCCGCGCGCATGGCCCTGCACACGATGACCGGCACCTCGAGGAGCGGAGCCGCGGAGGAAGGTAAGCGGCAACCGCAAGGCTGCCTCCTTCGCGGACCCATGCCGAAGGCTCGGCATGGGAGTTCATGGTGTGGGCGGCAACACCGCCGCACACGTGGATTCGCCTCCCGAAGCCCTTCGCGGGGAGATAGTGCCAAGGAGACTCGTCGAGTTGTGGCTGCAGCACAACGGGTGCTGCGACCAGGCCGCAGAAGCGGAAGTCGAGGTCGTGGACGCTGGTGATGCCTTCATGACCCGCTAGTGGGGTGCGATTGCCAACGCGTGCCGCCCGGAGGGGACCCACACCATCTACTTCACGTACGACGGGGCGTCGACGCTCTTCTTCAGTATTTTTGACGGGGAAGGCCGACGCTTGGGGTGTTGCTCTGGCGGAGGAGGTTGCGGCGACAGGGCCACCGACAGTGAACTTCCCCTTGTCCTTGCTAGCGACTCCCCCGACAGCGGCATCACCCCTTTGGACAGCAGCAACGCTTCTTCCGAGCATGACTCAAGCGACGAAGTCAGCTACGAGCCGCCGAGCTCACGCCTCAGGAACGGCGTCAGCCCGGCGTCGCCGGTGAAGCTGTTGGGACCACACTCTCCTTAGGCCTCCCTCTTTTTAGGAACCCCATGGGGGCATGTAAAAAACATGTAATGCTTTTTCTTAGTAACTATCATTCTCCAATCAATGTTACGCTTGCATCTCTCGCTAAGGCATGGTCCCCAATTTCATTCTCGCGGTAGCTTAGCGCTCTATGTCTGCGGGACCCAGTCCCCAGGCAGGCTTCAGCTATCGCTGGTATGCCAGGTTGCGATGTTATGGTCAAGGCCAGGAGGTGAGTGGCCCAAGGTCTGGTGAGAGCCCTAGAGGTGCGATGCTCAGGAGGTCCCCCTTGACGCGCAAGCAGCTCCCGAAGGACTGAAAGGGAAGCATCCTTGCCCCAGCTAGGTCGTGAGGGGCATGGCATCATTGTGAGATTAATGCTATGCACACATTCAAGGACTTATCTTTTGATCCACGTTTGTCTTCAAACTGCAGTGGCAACCTTCGCGTGAAGTCTAGCCGCGTTCCTATGGTCGCGACAATCCTTAAGCAAGGCTCGCATCGTCCCCTTCCCTTCCCCTTATCTAGGTACGTCCTCGGGTCCTGGCTCTCGAGCGCGGCTCAGCCGCTGCTGGTATGCTAGGTCGCGATGCCGTGGACAAGGCTAGGGGTGAGTGCTCGGGGGCCAGTAGGGCTGGGGCCAGTAGGGCTGGGGCCAGTAGGGGCCCCTAAGACGCAATGCTTAGAGGCTCCCCCTTTAATGCACAAGTGAGTTGGGTAGAGAAAGGAGATGGTTGGCCTCGTGCAGGCGCCTCGGAGGGATCATGACCCGCCGCACCGGGTCCTGAGATTCCTGCAGGTTAGCTGGAGGGAGGAAGCATGATATATAACAATGCTTGCTTACCTGCCGGCGATCCTTCCGGGAGAAGGCGAAGGCACTGAGGACCTGGTGAGGTGGCGTGTGCGGAGCTGGCCGTGAGCCAGAGCTTGGTCCCTCAGGTTTTATAGCGCTGCAGGATGAACCCATGCACATGCACCGTGCTGACGGCCCTTACATCGGGACGAACTCAAGGTGGGTTAGCAGCGTGCTAGGGCCGCGCGGGACGGCCTCACGGATAACAGGGCAATCGATATGATGCCGATAGTGGCACAAAGCACCTCGTAAAAGCGGTGAGATCAGTTATGATAGATGCGCAAAATGATACACGATGCAGGGTGGACCCAGACAGCTTTGAGGATAATGCAGCCCGAGGGGCGCCCTCAACTGAACGAACTAAAAAGTCACCTGGCATCATTGGGGTAGAAGTGTTGGAGTAGCTGAATATGCGAGTTGCAGAAGTTTCTCCTCATGAGCCAGCAGGCTCCTGAGCCTCGGGGGGCTCCGGAGGCTCCGGCTCTTCCTCCATCAAGACTGCCTGGCGCCTGGCTTCATGAGACGCCATAACGCCACGCATGCATCGCTGGAGCGAGGCCACAGTGTCCGGAAGGACGAAAGGCATGCAGACATAGTTGTGGGGGCGGCCTCCGCACCAGCCGACGTTGGACGGTTAGAAGAGCTCCTGAGAAGCAGCTCTGTTGAGGCCCGGGATGTTGACGCAGACGCGTAGCTCGCCGCTCATGTCCTGAACAACAGCTGCGTTGAGTGGTGTGGGTCGTTGCTGGCCTCGCATGGCTCGCGCCTCCTGAAGATCTTCGATCGCCCTGGTGATGAACTCATGTGCGCTTGGTGCCTCACGCCCTACACATTGCTCCTGGAAGCGCGCGTTGAAGCACGCCTCCACATGGTGCCCGAGGCCTCCTCGTGACGAGGGCCAGGTCGCAGGCCTTCCAGAGAAGAGCCCTCGAGCCCAACCTGAGGGGGCGTTGGGCGCGCCTTCCTATGCGAGAGGGAAAGGCGCCCCAGCGGAGGGCGAGGGGCCCGAGTCACGACCATCTGGCTTGTCGGCTTCCTGAATGCCCTTGAGGAGGAGCTGCTTCTTCTTATTGGGGGCAACCTCAGGGGAAGGACGGCGCCTTCGCCATCCGAGTCCTCGACCGCTGCAGCCTGTTAAGCATGCTCGAGGGAGCACACCGCGTCTTTCTCATCATAGGGGACCGTGATGATGCCGCCGCTTCCTGGCATCTTGAGGACGTTGTAGCCATGGTGCGTTGCCGCCATGAACTTGGCGAGAGCTGGGTACCCGAGGATGGCATTGTATGGCAGGAGAATGTGAGCGACATCAAAGTCGATGAGCTCGGTGCGGTAGTTGTCGCGCTTGCTGAAGGTGACGGGAGAAGAATCTGCCCGATTGGGTGCATGGAGCTGTCGGTCACTCCTGAGAATGGCTTAGTGGGCTGAAGCTCGTCATATGGCACCTGGAGCCTATCAAATGTCTTGAAGGAGAGAACATTGAGCCCAGCGTCGCCATCAACGAGTGTCTTGGTGACGAGAATATTGCTGATGGTAGGTGAGCAGAGCATGGGGAGCGCACCTGAGGTGGCCGGGCACGTGAGCTGGTCTAAAGAATCGAAGGTGATGGCATACTTGGACCACTTGAGAGGATGTGACGCCTCGAGCTTGGGGAGGGCCGTATTCACCTCACGAGCGAACTGCTTGAAGATGCGATGGGAGGCTGGGGCCTGAGCACCCCCAGGATGCGGGCGATAGCACGAGGCTCTTGGAAGCCCCCAGCCCCGTCATCTTGACGGTGGTCGTTCTTCCTTCTTGGTGGCGGCGACAGCGAAGGGAGGCCAGTGTTGCCCTGAGGATGGTCCTCGCGAGGCTGATCCCGCCACGGGCCGTCACGAGGCTGGTCCTGCCAGCGGTCTTCATGAGCCTGATCGCGCCAGCCCTAACGTGGGCCACGATCGTCCCAGCGGCCTCCATCGCAGCCTCCTCCATGGCCATAGCCACAGTCGTTGTGCTCAGGACGTCGGCCAAGGTGTCCGTCGCAGATAGCCTTGAGCTCTTGGCAGTCGTTGGTGTTGTGATTGTGTACGTTGTCGAAGATGCAGAACGGGCGGCTGCCCTTGGAGGACTCAGGGTGACCACATCTACGCTTCATGTCAGGCTTGACTGCGAGCACAGCCAGGCCCTTGCGCTTCACGTCCTTCGCCTTGGCCTTCTTGTTTTCAGGATCGGGTTCAGGGAGCTCGAGGAGCGAGATGCTACCGTCTTCTGCCCTCGCGCACCAGGTCGCCATGTTGAACATCTCCAGAGCTGAGCACTGGTGAGCTCCTCCTTCATCTTCATATCCTGGACACCATCAGTGAACGCTAAGAGGATGGCCTCGTCCGACACCTTGGGGATCTTGAGGCGAACGTTGGTGAAGCGCTGGATGTACTTATGCAAGGTCTCTCTTGGTTGTTGCTTGATGCGTCGCAGGTCGCCAGCTGCAGGAGCGCGGTCGTGGGTGCCTTGGAAACTGGCGATGAAGCACTCGCGCAGTTCGTCCCAGGAGGAGATCGACTGCACTGAGATGTTCAGGAGCCACGAGCGGGCGCCATCCTTGGGGGCCATGGGGAACCAGTTCGCCATGACCTTCTCATCACCGTTTGCTGCCTTGATGCTCAACTCGTAGAGCTGAAGGAACTCAGCCGGGTCGTGGGTGTCGTCGTAGCGCGAAGGCAGATCCGGCTTGAACTTGTCGGGCCAGACAACGTGGCGAAGTTATGGAGTGAATGCTCGGAATCTCGCCGTGGCCACTAGGGCTCGCCTCAGAGGGGGAGCCAGGTCTTGACGCCCACATGCAGCCACCTCAGGCTGCACACGGTCTTGGTGTGGAGGTGCAGAAGGAGCTAGGAACACACGCGCCTCTGCCTGAGGCCGCTGCATGACCCGACAACTTTCTTCATTGCACTCGGGTACCCTACGCTGCTGGTCACACTGGGAGGCCTCACGCCTTGGCTCGGGGACGCGTCTTGCTGGAGAGGAGGAGGAGGTGCGCCGTGAGCTACATCGCCTGCCTAGGGCTGCGGGGGAGGCAGCGAGTGGGACAGCGCCGGAGCCTCTCCAGCAGCGCTAACGAGCTCGGTAATGCGGTCCAGCCAATCCTCGTAGAGGTCATCGTCTGGACGGTAGCGCGGGAGCTCACGCGCCATGAGCAGCGCCGACTGTGCGGTTGCCGGGCCGCGACGGGTGTGGGAGGACGAAGCAGCGGCCGAGGTTAGTGACGAAGTAGCGGTGCGGCCGTCGCTTCGCACGGAGGTTGGCAGCGATGAATCCTGCTGCTCGTGGGCTGCAGGGCCAGTGGCAGCGTTGGCCACGGGTGACGGGGAGCGGCGAGGAGCACCGTTGCCCGCGGGCGTCGTCTGGGCGACGCGCGCAGCAAGGGCTGCCCGGCGCTCAGCACGAACTCGGTGAGCGTCCGCCATGAGAACGACGGAGCGGGGGTGAAGCAACCGGCAGAAGAGAGGCTTCGACACGCCCCTACCTAGCGCGCCAAATGTCGGATTCTGGGCTCCGCAGACCCAAGAAAGGTTTGAACTCGGGGCATGTGCGAAGAACTCAACCTATCAAGCCTCCCGATCCGCCGCTCTCACGACCTAACTCGATGAACACGACAGAGAAAGACTCAGCAGTTTACCCAGGTTCGGGCCACCTTGCGGTGTAATACCCTACTCCTGCTTTGTGGTGGATTGTCCTCGCGATGGGCTGAGGATGGACTAGTACAAGTGGATGAACAGCCTCAGGAGGCGTGTTCTTGTGATGAGCTCTTGGTGGTTCTATGAGCTGATCACCTGGTGAGTTGAACGATCAACCGACCTCTCTACGGTGGTGGCTAGGCCCTATTTATAGTGGCATTGGTCCTCTTCCTCCAAAACTTAGGCAGGAAGGGATCCCACAACGGCCAAATTTGAAGGGGAATAAGAAGTACATCTAATCCCGACGAAAGGTGGTCTTCGCCTGCAAAGCCTCTGAGCATGACGTCGTGGTGGGCTCGTCGATGACATTCATCCTGCCGTTCTGGCGGTCTTGGCCTCGTTGCACACAAATGGCAACCTTTGGCTGATTCCTTGGGACTCCACACCTGCGCTTGCCTTCTTTGCACCAAAGAGGAAACCTGCTGTACTATGCCCGCTGGCGCGCGCCTGGCCTTGGTCATCATGGTTGATGTCATTTCAGCCTCGTGAGGCTGGGTCTTGCATAGAAATCTCCGCTCCGCTCAGGAGGCCGCTCCCTCGGGAGGTCTTGATGTCGCCCGCCTCGCGAGGGTCTTGTCTTGCCGTAGTCGAAGCCGGGCCGTACCAAGCCATCGATGAAGCCATGCCGTGGGCCGCAGGCAGGCAGGTCTGGGTACCCTAGTTCCCAGAACGCCGACAGTAGTGTGATAACCCACAAGTGTAGGGGATCGCAACAGCTTTCGAGGGTAAAGTATTCAACCCAAATTTATTGATTCGACACAAAGGGAGCCAAAGAATATTCTTAAGTATTAGCAGTTGAGTTGTCAATTCAACCACACCCGGATAACTTAGTATCTGCAGCAAGGTATTTAGTAGCAAAGTAGTATGATAGTAATGGTAGCAATGACAAACGTAAAGATAATAGTTTTGTAGTAATTGTAACAATAGCAACGGAAAAGTAAATAAGCAAAGCACAAGATGTGAAAAGCTCGTGGGCATTGGATCAGTGATGGATAATTATGTCGGATGCGATTCCTCGTGTAATAGCTATAACATAGGGTGACATAGAACTAGCTCCAATTCATCAATGTAATGTAGGCTTGTATTCCGAATATAGTCATACGTGCTTATGGAAAAGAACTTGCATGACATATTTTGTCCTACCCTCCTGTGGCAGCGGGGTCCTAGTGGAAACTAAGGGATATTAAGGCCTCCTTTTAATAGAGAACCGGACCAAAGCATTAACACATAGTGAATACATGAACTCCTCAAACTACGGTCATCACCGAGAAGTATCCTGATTATTGTCAGTTCGGGGTTGTCGGATCATAACACATAATAGGTGACTATAGACTTGCAAGATAGGATCAAGAACACACATATATTCATGAAAACATAATAGGTTCGGATCTGAAATCATGGCACTCGGGCCCTAGTGACAAGCATTAAGCATAGCAAAGTCATAGCAACATCAATCTCAGAATATAGTGGATACTAGGGATCAAACCCTAACAAAACTAACTTGATTACATGGTAAATCTCATCCAACCCATCACCGTCCAGCAAGCCTACGATGGAATTACTCACGCACGGCGGTGAGCATCATGAAATTGGTGATAGAGGATGGTTGATGATGACGTCGGCGACGAATCCCCCTCTCCAGAGCCCCGAACGGACTCCAGATCAGCCCTCCCGAGAGAGATTAGGGCTTGGCGGTGGCTCCGTATCGTAAAACGCGATGAAACTTCCTCTCTGATTTTTTTCTCCGCGAAACGGAATATATGGAGTTGAAGTTGAGGTCGGCGGAGCTGCAGGGGGGCCATGAGACAGGGGGGCGCGCCCAGGGGGAGGGGGCGCCCCCCCCCCCCC